>NC_132923.1:114643328-114945828 GCF_047675955.1 Chlorocebus sabaeus
AATGCAATAAAAGTGGGAACTAATAACAAAAAAGCTCATATGTCCGAAAACTAAAAACTATATCTCTAAATAACCCATGGAGTAAGGACAATATATAATAAGAAAAACTGGCTAGGCATGGTAGCTCATAGCCCCGGTGCACCACCCACGGAGGCTGGGATGGGAGAATTGCTTCAGCCTAAGAGTTTGAGACCAGCCTGGGCAACATAGTGAGACACCGTTTCTACAAAAAATACAAAAAAAATTAGTCGGGTGTGGTGGCATGCACCTGTAGCTCCAGCCACATGGGAGGCCGAGGTGCGAGGATTGACTAAGCCAGGGAGGTTGAGGCTGCAATGAGCTGTGATTGCTGCAGCCTTGGCCTCCCAGGCTCAAGCAATCCTCCCACCTCAGCCTCTTGTGTAGCTGGAACTACAGGCGTGTGCCACCACACCCAGCTAAGTTTTAAAAATTTTTTGTAAAGACAGGGTCTTGCTATCTTGCCTTAGCTGGTCTCCAACTCCTGAACTCAAGTGACCTGCCCCCTCAGCCTCCCAAAGTGCTGGTATTACAGGTGTGAGCCACCACACCTGGCCTAAACCTTGACATTGTAACCGGATATGGACAGTATGAGACAAAATTATTATAGGCCAGTTTTACTTATAATTACAGATGCAAAATTCCCAACTCAAAAAACCAAAGTAGCATTTATTTTAGGAATGTACAGATGATTTAGTGTCAGATAAATCTATTGAGGTGTTTCAGGTTAAAAAAAATTACAATATTTTAATAGATACAAGAAAACACTTATTAGTGATTATAGTAGCTTTCTTAAACAAAAGATACTTAGATAAAAGTACTTTATCAAAAACTTACAGCAGACATCATACTTTTTTTTTTTGAGATGGAGTTTCACTCTTGTTGCCCAGGCTGGAGTGCAATGGCGCAATCTCAGCTCACGGCAACCCCCACCTCCCAGGGTTCAAGCGATTCTGCTGCCTCAGCTTTCCGAGTAGCTGGGATTACAGGCATGAACCATCACACCCGGCTAATTTTTTGCATTTTTAATAGGGATGGGGTTTCACCATGTTGGTCAGACTGGTCTCGAACTCCCAACCTCAGGAGATCCACCTACCTGGGCCTCCCAAAGTGCTGGGATTATAGGCGTGAGCCACCGCGTCTGGCCAGCAAACATCATATTTAATGGGAAAAAAATGTAGATTTCCCATGAATATGGAAACCAGCCCAGTATACTTTCCAATATCACTACTGTTTAATGTGGTACTGGGAACCCGGGATATAATAAAAAGTGGCATCACCATTCAGGGAGAAAAAATGAAATACTTAATAATGCTGATGGGAGAATTGGATGATAAGGTGGGAAGAAAGTCAACATACTTCCAGCTGGATTAAGGACCTAATGTGAAAAAGCAAAGTTATAAAACTATTAGAAGAAACAAATGTAGGCAAATGTCTTTGTGACTTTGCGATCAGTAAGAATTCCTTAAAGAAGAAAATAGCTGGATTTGACTACTTCAAAATGAAAGACTTTTGCCTGTATAAGTTAGATTTAGGCTTACCAGCAGTCCAGGGCTGGCATCCGGGATGTTTCCCCAACCTCAGCACATGGCTCTGACCTCTCAATCCAATATTCCAACCTACAAGAAGGAGGAAACTGGAAAGAAGAAAGAAGGGAGCTCTTTCTTTTCAAGAATATTGCCTACAAATTTCCCACGTATCTTCTCTTATATCCTATTGGCCAGAACTTAGTCACATGGCAACATCTGCAAGGTGTGCTGGGAAATGTAGTCTTTATGCCAGGAAGCCTCAAATCCAGTTACAAATCAGAGTTTGTATTTGTTTTAACTAGGAAATAAAGGGAGGGAAGTTGTTGGAACTAGCTAGTAGCTACACAACAAAGAAATACCATAGACGGAGTCCATGCTAATTCGACTGAGAGCCTATATTTTCAATACACATGACTGACATTAATATCTGAAATGAACAGCAAATCAGAAACAACCAAAAAATGAGGGAGATAACTCTACGTAAAAATGTGGAAAGGATATGAGCAAGCAATTCATAGACAAGGAGACCAAAATGGTTAATAAACAGAAGAGATGTTTCATCTTATTAATAATCAGAGAAATGCAAAATAAAGTGAGAAATGGATGCTACTTTACATCCAATGATAAAATGTAGGATAATATCAAACAGCCGCAGATGTGGGGTTCTGGGGAAAAGGCAACCCTTATGCACTGCGGAGGTGAGCAAAAACTTTTTTTTTTTCACTTTTTAAAAACTATAGATTCAGTGGGTACATGTGCAGGTTAGCTATATGCGTATATTGGGTAATGCTGGGGTTTGGGCTTCTAGTGAACCCATCACCCAGATTGTGAACACAGTATCCTATAGGTCGTTTTTCAACCTTTGTGACCCTCCCTCCCTCCCTTCTTGGGAGTAAAAATTGATGCAGCCACTTTGGAGAGCAATTTGGAGGTATTTAGTGATATGGACAAAGTGCATATCACTTTATAATGTAAATCCTGTCCTGTGTATAAACCCCAGAGAAATTCTTGCTTAAGTACACGAAGAGATATATTCAGGGATGTTTACTGCAGCATGGTTTATAATGACACAATTGGAAGTAATTTAGATGTTCTTCAATAAATAATTATTAAATATAATATGTATAAATGATGGAATATAATACAACAGTAAAAAAAATTCTAAATCTATATTAATCAAGATCAATAGATGTCAAAGAAGCAGAATGAGCTATTAGCCATGTATCACTATATACATTAAACATACACGTAACAATGCCATATGTTGTTTATATAAATGCACATGTATGCATTTAAAATGCAAATACATTTATAAATGTAAATAAAATGGACAGAGAACCTTGGGACAGTGTCTATGAGGCAAGGAGAATGGGACTGGTATAGAAGATAAGAAGAAAAAGATTAAATTAAAAAATAAAATAGGCCAGGCGCAGTGGCTCACACCTGTAATCCCAGCACTTTGGGAGGCCTAGGCTGGGCGATCACGAGCTCAGGAGTTCGAGAGCCTCCTGGCCAGTATGATGAAACCCATCTCTACTAAAAATACAGAAATTAGCCAGGCATGGTGGCACACGCCTGTAGTCCCAGCTACTTGGGAGACTGAGGCAGAAGAATTACTTGAACCTGGGAAGCAGAGGTTGCAGTGAGCCAAGATCATGCCACTGCATTCCAGCTTGAGTGACAGAACGAGAGTCCATGTCAAAAAATGAAATGAAATGAAAAAAGTAAGTAATAAACCTGTGGCCAGATTGAAGCTCCTTAAGGGTATATCTGAGTTTAATTCACCTCAGACTGAATTCATCTCATTCAGGTCACAAAGCACCCAGCTTTACAAATAATGGGGTGCTTGATAATATTTCAAGAGTGAATGAATGACTACTCCCCAAACTGAGTATCGCTGAGTCTTATGTGCTACAGCACAGGAGTTGTGTAATGATTTATAAGAATATTTTCCTCTTTGGGGCTTCCATCATTTGCCTCCAATGGCTTAATCTCATCAAGCATCGCACATACAATTTTAAGTTATTTCTTGTGAGGCCATTATCATCGCTGGGTGATGGTGGTTGCCGTTTTTCTTCATTTGGAATTATGTTTCTAAAGCATCTCCTTCCCTGCAGGTTTTGAGCCATCTGCGATAAAGGAGGTACTTAAGATTTCAATAACAACGAAAACAGATTAACTAAAGGTTTGCCTTTCATGTTGAGTATATTTCTGTTCAACTTTCAGGTGCTATGCTACAAAGAATATTTTGTTTCAGGCCTCGTACCGGATGAAATGCATTGGTTCTCTTTTCAACTGTTTCCAAGTGTGGAAATCTCTTCCCTCAGATATCCACATGGCTTCCTTCATGTCTCCGCTCAAATGTCATCTTTTAGAGAGGCTTTTCACTATTTATAATAGCATATCCATGCCTCCTTTGCCCCTTTACCTTGCTTTATCTTTCTTCATGGCACTTCTTATATGATATTATATGTTTATTCGTTTCTTATCTGTCTCCCTACACCGCTGGGCGAGCTGCATGAGACCAGACCTTGTCTACTTTGTTGACCGTTCTATCCCCATGTCAGGAACAGTGCCTGGAACTGAGAACGTGCTCACTAAATATCTTTTCGTTTGTTTGTTTGAAACAAAGTCTTGCTCTGTTGCCCAGGCTGGAGTGAAGTGGCGCTATCTCGGTTCACTGCAACCTCCGCCTCCTGAGGTCAGGTAATTCTCCTGCCTCAGCCTCCCGAGTAGCTGGGATTACAGGCATGCACCACCAGGCCCAGCTAATTTTTGTATTTTTAGTAGAGACGGGGTTTCATCATATTGGCCAGGCTGGTCCGGAACTCCTGACCTCAGATGATCCTCCCACCTTGGCCTCCCAAAGTGCTGGGATTACAGGCATGAGCCACTGCACCCAGCCCACTAAATATCGATTGACTGCACAAATCATGCATTGTTTGAAGAGTTTTGTGAAAACCACTTTATTATACACCTATTCAGGTTAGCATCATTCTAAGAATTAACCCAAAAGACATTTCCCCCTTTCAGTGTTAATATACCCATTTAGTCATCTAATATTTATTGAATTTCTGGTATGTGCCAACATTGTACTAGGTGCTGGGGGATTCTGGGACAAATGAGACAAGCCGTGCTTCATAATTTTAGCTTTTGCTATCAACGACGACGGTGACCTCACATTTCTAAAATCAGCACATATTTATTAATAAGTTTTCTCTGTGCCAAACAAGCACAGAGGCAATCTCATTCCATTCATTATCTTTTTCAAACCTCACA
Organism: Chlorocebus sabaeus; assembly: GCF_047675955.1. Classification (NCBI taxonomy): domain Eukaryota; kingdom Metazoa; phylum Chordata; class Mammalia; order Primates; family Cercopithecidae; genus Chlorocebus; species Chlorocebus sabaeus. The sequence goes on from NC_132923.1 coordinate 114,648,155, forward strand.
GCAATCCTATAAAGTTGCTATTAGAGTGTCTCAAAATGCTTTCCTATAAGCATGCAGTTTATTGGCAATAAATAAAACAACAGGATTATCTCTTAGAATTCAGCCCGTGACTTGTCAAAACTGGATAGAGGCTTCTAGAGAGGAATATAGGGCACTGCCATGTGAACAGGTGCAGGCCCCCTGCAGAGACCCTTCACCCCACTCCACCTGCTCCCCAGGCGCATCTGATGCTCTGCACCTCAAACACACCTTTGCCTTCAACTTCACAGATTTGTTTAGTGACGATTTTCTCACTCAAGGCTTTTATCCAGAAGAAATGCAGGTGTGCACAGTCTTGAGGGCTTTTATTTCTTTCTTTCTTTTTTTTTTTTTTTTTTTTTTTGAGACGGAGTCTCACTCCATTGCCCAAGCTGGAGTATAGTGTTGCGGTCTCAGCTCACTGCAACCACCACCTCTCGGGTTCAAGTGATTCTTGTGCTTCAGCCTCCTGAGTAGCTGGGATTACAGGTGCCTGCTGCCATGGCTGGCTAATTTTTGTAATTTTTAGAAGAGACAGGGTTTCACCATGTTGGCCAGGCTGGTCTCAAACTCCTGATCTCAGGTGATCCACCCACCTTGGCCTCCTAAAGTGCTGGGATTACAGGTATGAGCCACCGTGCCCTCCCGTGAGGGATTTAAAACATATTTGTGTGTGATACCAAATGGGTTTATATACTGTCACCTTTTCCATGACATAGTCAGAGTGACTCCTTCATGAGAAAGGATTCTGGAGACACTTTTAATACTTTTTGCTCATTTTACTCATTTTAGAGACAAGGAAATGGAAGGTTGGAGAGGTTAAGAAACTTACTCATGGTCAATAAGTGGCTAACAGAAGCTTGGGAGGACAATAGATCCAGGACTTGGTGACCGGGGGTGGGGCAGGAGTCCAAGATGGTCTCCATAGTTTTGACTTGGACAGCTGGGCACTTGGGGTCCCGTTGACAGTCTGTGGCTGTGATCTGCTTGTAGCCAGAGACGAAAACTGAAGCCCATGAGAATGATGTTGGGATTGCCTGGTGATGTGATTCGGTTCTGTGTCCCACCCAAATCTCACTCTGAATTGCGATAATCCCATCGTGTCAAGGGCGGGGCAAGGTGGAGATAAATGAATCATGGGGGCAGTTTCCCCCATACTGTTCTAGTGATGGTGAGTAAGTCTCACAAGATCTGATGGTTTTATAAAGGGCAGTTCCTCTGCACATGCACTCTTGCCTGCTGCCGTGTAAGATGTAACTTGGCTTCTCCTTTGCCTTCCTCCGTGATTGTGAGGCCTCCCCAGTCATGTGGAACTGTGAGTGCCTTAAATCTCTTTCCTTTATAAATTACCCAGTCTTGGGTATGTCTTTATTGGCAGCATGAGAACAGACTATATACCTGGTGACTCCAGAAGACATGGACTAAGGGCCCATGCCCCCTTTCAATTCACCTCCATCTTTTCCTAGAAAGCAAAGGGTGGGGGAAATGGCTCCCCATGGAAGAAAGGGGAAGCACCTGCTGAGGCAGGGGTGGGAGGGGCTACTGGGCATAGATTATATCAATGGTTTCAGCAAGCAGGCATTTCAGACTTTCTGGCATTTGCACAATTGAGGCTCCCTTAGGACCCTGAAAGAAATATCATCCAATAACCAGCAAATACCCCTGGCCTCCCAGAGATGCAGTACTGCCAGTGACCTTGGTGGTAATAACCTTCAGAGGAAAATCCAAGCAAGCACAAAGCTGTTTGGACAAAACTCTCCAACCCAGGAGCCATAGCCCCACAGATTTCAAAGGGCACAGCTGCCTTCCTCTCTGGCCTGGTAGCCATTAGAATTCTTCGCATCAAGAATACCAAGATGAAACAGGTGGAGATTTGCCAAAGAGCTACCTTCAGCCAGCACACCAGCTTGTATTCTAGTGACTTTCAGGGTGCAGCGTGATGCTTCCATGTCCCATTCCAGGTTCAGTTCTCCAACGGTGAATGAATTCATATCCACAACAGCATAGAGCCCAAACCCAAGCCAGTCTCTAAGACAGAATCTTTCTTTTTGTGCCATTGATTTGAGTCCTGCTTGGCAGTTTTGGTGAGCAGTGGTTTCTTTATGACAAAAGAGCTTCTTTCTCTCAACTGCGTCTTAACCATGGAGGCAGCCATCACACTGAAGGGGGCTTGCTTCCCTGCACAGGTCAAGGGCTTCTTAGGGAGCATTTGGTTCACTAGGATAGAACCCTGGTCTCTTTGTCATGGGCCCAGCAGAGGATGCTCTGTCCTTTCTTGTCTGGCCTCTAGGCTTCAGCACATGCTGTTCTTTCAGCCTGGAAGGCCTTTCCTGCCCCTTTCTTCCCTGGCCGACCCTCTTTGTCCTGATGGACTCAGATCAATGAGATCACTTCCCCTAGCAGTATCTCTCCATCATTCCTACTTCTGCCAGCTCTCCGTCTTCTGGCTCCCACAGGCCCTGGGCTCCCTACTCCTGGTGCTAATCATGCTATCTTTTGGTATCTTTTTAAATTTTTTTGAGATGGAGTTTCCCTCTTGTTGCTCAGGCTGGAGTGCAATGATGCAATCTTGGCTCACTGCAACCTCCGTCTCCTAGGTTCAAGTAATTCTTCTGTCTCAGCTTCACGAGTAGCTGGGATTACAGGTGTGCACCACTATGCCCAGCTAATTTTGTGTGTGTGTGTGTGTGTGTGTGTGTGTTTAGTAGAGATGGGGTTTCACCATGTTGGTCAGGCTGGTTTTGAATTCCTGACCTCAAGTGATCCACCTGCCTCCGTCTCCCAAAGTGCTGGGATTACAGGTGTGAGTCACTCTGCCCAGCCATCTTTTTTTTTTTTTTTTTTTTTTTTGAGACAGAGTCTTGCTCAGTCGCCCAGGCTGGAGTGCAGTGGTGCAATCTCAGCTCACTGCAAGCTCCTCCTCCTAGGTTCAAGCGGTTCTCTAGCCTCAACCTCCCAAGTAGCTGGGATTACAGGCATGTGCCATCACTCCCAGTTAATTTTTTTTTTCTTTTTGTATTTTTAGTCTAGATGGGGTTTCATCATGTTGGCCAGGTTGGTCTTGAACTCCTGACCTCAAGTGATTCTCCTACCTGGGCCTCCCAAAGTGCTGGGATTACAGGTGTGAGCCACCTCACCCAGCCTATGTTTTGGTATCTACTTGCTTTTCTCCCTCTCTCAACAGGGCGGAGACAGGGGCCGTGTGCCAAGCTTCTTTATATCCTGTATGCCTAACACAGTGCTTGGCATGTGGTTAGCCCCCATAATGGTTTGTGGAGGGAGTGAAATAAATGTACAACGTTGTACTGATGCAAAAGAACTGGAGGATTTAAATTCTGCTAGTGACCTTAGAAGTGGTAGGATTCCTTTGTACTGAAAGGCGTGAGACAAATCAGCATAGGAACACCAGGAACCGGGCGCCTGCTGCCATCTGATGCCGATTTCTCTCTCTTCTTTTAAGATGGCATCACAGACATCAGCCTGGAGACCTGGCATTGAGACTCTGCTCAGCCACCCGATTGCTGTGTGGCCCTGAGTGAGGCTTCTGGGCATCGGCATTCTCCTTCAGGGAGCGAAGCAGTTGGTCTACAGACATGAGCTAGAATACGTAATTTGGGGTGCTTACAAGTGCCAGGCACCGTTCTAAATATTTTCCATGTATACTTCATTTAATCCTTACAACAACCTTATGACACGGGTGTTGTTATTATCCCCATATTCTTAATAGGGAAACTGAGGCACAGAAAGGTCGATTAACTTGCCCAAAGTCACACAGCTAGTAATGGATGGAGTTGGGGCTTTTACTCAACAATCTGTTTCCAGAGCCCCCCTGTTAACCCCAAAGTCTCTTGGTTGGATGATGTATAAGACTCATTCCTGTTTTACAATAGAACCTTTATTATTCTCACATTGAAGATATTTACATCTGATGCCCTCAGAGCCCATTTTTAGCTGACCATCTCCCTGAAAGGCCAGAGGTATTCAGCATTTTTTTTTTCCTCTGCCCCTTGTGTTGGTTAGAGAGGAAATCAGTGAGGGTACAGACTTGGGAAATGGGCAGGCCTGGATTGGTATCGCAGCCCCACCACTCACCCACACGTGAAACACAAGCCAATTCCTTTACCTCTTGGAACTTCAGTTACAATGCCTGTAAAGTGGAGATGGGATCTTCTCCCTCTGTGACTGTGAAGATGAAATAATACAGATAGAGTTGCCAGATTTAGCAAATAGAAATACAGGGTGTTCAGTTAACCTTGAATTCCAGATCAAGGAATAACTTTGTAGTGTAAGTATGTCCTATGCAATATTTGAGACACACTCATGCTAGTAAATTATTCCGTGTTGATCTGTAGTTCCAATGTAACTGGGCATCCTGTATTTTATCTGACAGCCTTACAGGCAGAGAAAGCACTTAGTGTGATGCCTGTCCCATTGGAAGGGATCAATACACTTTAGAAAGTTCTCTGTTGAAACCCAACACTTTGATTTCATGGCACTCATTTCGGAGGCCTGGACCGTGGGTAAAATCTGCATTCAATCCGGGCACAGTGGCTCACACCTGTAATCCCAGCACTTTGGGAGGCTGAGGCGGGTAGATCCCAAGGTCGAGAGATCGAGACCGTTCTGGCCAACATGGTGAAACTCTGTCTAAAAATACAAAAATTAGCTGGGTGTGGTGGCGCACGCTTGTAGTCCCAGCTACTTGGGAGGCTGAGGCAGGTGCTTGAACCTGGGAGGTGGAGGTTGCAATGAGCCAAGATCGCGCCACTGCACTCCAGCCTGGTGACAGAGCAAGACACCGTCTAAAAAAAAAATTCTGCATCCACCTATTTGGACTCACCTGGCTGGGGATAACTGTGAACACCCCTGATTCATCCTGCAACTGTGCATTTGAGTGAATAGGCCTAGGATTTCAGTAGAGGAGTCTTGAAAGGGCCTTTCTGAAGCAGAAGCTGATGTGCCCACTGTCCAGGGGCAGTGTGGAAACTGCAGATAGCCCAGTCAGCAGTGCTCACAGCTAATCACCAGCCTGGCCAGGCTCACTCCGGTCCTTTCTCCATGCAAGGGCGCCATCTCGTGCCAGCATCAGGTTGCCAGCTGTATGTGTGGCTCCAGCAAAGACTGGGACCTGAGGAGGGGCCCAAAGAAGCCTGGATTGCCAGTCCCCTTGCTGGGCTCCCCAGAGCTTCCTTCCCCATTTCCCAGCCATTGTTCAGCTTCCTCTTTCCCTCTTCCTGTTTTCTCTTGCTTTCCATCGATGCTCACATCGGCTCACTAAACAGCAACCGTAACACACCAGGGGCTCGGAAAGGCTGCAGGTATGTGAGAAACAGCACCGAACCAGGAATCAGAAACGTTTATGTTGAGACTAGGGAAACTATTTGCTAAGTTTATGCCCTTGGGGGAATCCATGTGACTCCTCTGCAGTCACTTGCTTTGTAAGATTGTGATAATCCCTGGCTTTTTGCACGTTTTGAAGGAATTGTGGGGGAAAATTGGTGGTACATGCAAAAGTGCTCTGGACACCCTGAAGTGCCCTAACAACATAAGTAATGTTATAGTTTATGGTTACATAGCATCTCTAATAATGCAGTTTATCATTCATAACAATCATAACAGTGATTCTTCCTGGGCACCTAAGACCCCAGCTCTGACTAATGACCCAGAGACACCAATACCTTCCTCCCTCCACTGTTTGCCTCTAACTTTTAGACCCAGAACCCTATCTCCAGGCCAGCCCTTCTGTGCTGTAGATACTTCCAGCATTTGGGAACCAGAATGGCTCAGGCAGCAGTAAAGGGCTCTGGATCTACCTGCCCTTCCCCAAATTCCTTGGGCCTCAGTTTCCTCATCTCTTTAGTGTGAAGCACCTGCTGGTTACTTTAGCAACTTTTTTTTTTTTTTTTTTTTTTTTTTTGAGACAGAGTCTCGCTCTGTCCCTCAGGCTGGAGTGCAATAGTGAGATCTCAGCTCACTGCAACCTCTGCTTCCCTGGTGCAAGCGATTTTCCTGCCTCAACCTCTCGAGTACCTGAGATTACAGGCAGCGCCATCATTCCCAGCTAATTTTTGTATTTTTAATAGAGACAGGATTTCATCGTGTTGGCCAGGCTGGAACTTTAGCAATCTCGACATAAATTCTAGTTCATATTTCCTTCAGATGCGGCTGCTATTCCAACTGCTCCCTTTTAGGAAGCAGTGTGGATAAATGGAAATTGCATGGGGTTTGTAACCAGACAGAAGTGACTTTGAATATCGGCTGTCACCAATGTCATCACTATGGAACTCTGGCAGGTGTCTTCACCTCTCTGAGCCAGTTCCTCCCCTCCATGAAACAGGGATAAAAATAGAATCAGTCTCCGTGGTTGGGCTTGGCTGACATTGCTTTGTAAAGTGCCATGCACGTTTCTGTCACTGCCTAGTTACCAGCTGAATGCAGCTCTTACGTATTTCTTCCTCCTCTTTCAGCCACACCATCCATCTATTTATCCATCCATCCATCCATGTATCCATCCATCCATTCATCCATGTGAAAACATCTGTTAAACTTCTACTGTGGGCCAGATCACAGGGCTAGTTGCTGGGGATGCAGAGATAATTAAGACATGAGTCTTGCTCTAGGAATTTGCAGCCTCATGGGGAGATAGCAATAAAAAGAATCACTTTCATTTACTGAGCATCTATATGCAGCAGACGCAGTGCTAGGACTCCACACATTCCCTCAGTAAATCCCAGGAGACAGGACCCCACAGGCATCGCTCTCAACCAGTGCTCTCGCCTCCCTCCTGGATTGCCTAGTCAGGTAAACCTGCCGCAGACAGGTGGGAAGGGCCGTCATGGGGGTCTGAGAGAGGCCGATGGGGCCTGAAGGAGAGAGTGCTTGGCTCCACGTGAGAAGAACTGGGGAGGTGGGGGCAGTCACAGAGGGCTTGCAGAGGAGGTGTCAGAAAGGGGCGTTCTGGGTGGTTGGGGCAGAGGGCAGAGGCTTAGAGACACAGAGCAGCAGGGAGCCTCATCTTCAGGAAACACTGAGAGTTTTGGGAGGGAGGGTTGGTTTGTGTGGGAGGCAGGATGGGAGCAGATGATGCTGGGGAGGTAGGAGTGAGGGGCCCAGATCATGGGGGACCTCAGTGTCCTGGCTTCGTTGAGCAGTTTGGACTTTGTGCTCTGAACATGTGTTTCAGAGTGAGGTGTGGAGAGGGGCTGATGTAACCACCCCAGCAGGAGTAAGGAGGCTGGAAGGAGGAAACCAGTGATGAAGGATTTGCCATAACCTTGTCCTAGAAGGAGAGCCATGGCCAAAGTAGGTGGAGAGGAATGGCCATGCAAGGCAGCTGTGATGGATTCACCTCCGTGCGACAGCTATGACAGAGTTGATGGAAAGTATGAGAGCATGGGCCACCCCTCCTTGGATGTGTAAGTATTATAGACACCCTAGATGTAAGTATTATAGACACCTACCAGGACAGGGAATTCCAGAAGAACAGGATTCTGGGGGAAAAGGTGGTAAATTAATTTTGATGTTCAATAAGCTAGTCAGAGTGCTGCATTCCAGGCAGTGGGCTGGGCACCTTAATCCAAACCCAGCAGTTCCGTACACTCCTTTAACCACTCCCACTTTACAGACGAGGAAACTGAGGTTCAGAGACACTCAGTCTCTTCCCAAGATCACAGAACTCACGAGTGGCAGAGCAAGGGTTTGAACCCACATCTGCCTGGCCCCAAGACTGGTGTGAAAAGGAAAATCATGGCGGGGTTTTCAAGGTTCCCATCCTGAAACTCGAGCCTGGTGATGTCCAGCTGTTAGAGCTGGGCCCTTGGAATCATCCCAGGAAGGTACTGACCACGCCCTTCAACCTGGTCTGCTCTTGGCCCCAGAAAAACCCTCTGGGGTTTCAGCCCTTCTCTGAGACTCAACCTTAGCTAAGCCTACCCTGGGCCAGAGTGGCAGGCTGACCCACAGAGGGGCCGTGTGTGTGGCACTGACTCCCCAGTCCCCCGCCAGGCCACACCATCTTGCAGAGCCTCGAATGTGACAGACAAGAGATACAGGTACTGGGGATCAATTTGCCACTTTGGGGTTTGGTGAGGAGAAATGAAGTGAGAGAAGGGGAGGAGAGAAAGGTGCATGGGAGAGCCTGTGGCCCCTCAGAAGCGAACCAATTAATTAGAGGCACCAAACGAATAGTATAAAAGCAGTAGCAGGGGCTACCATGTTTGGGGGCTGCTTAGTATGTACCAGGCCTTTTTTAATTTATGCGTTATTTAGTCCTGTGGCATTGAGGATTCAATATCATTTCACAGAGGGGGAAACTGGGGCACAGAGAGGTTAAGTAACCTGCACAAGGTCACACAGCCATCAAGAGTTGGCGAGCCCATTACCATCACTCTTCTGCCTCAGCCCCTCCCACTCTACCTAGTGTGCCTGGCAGCCCTGAAGGCAGAGGAGAAAAATGGGGAGCGGGGAGGTGCAGATCTGGTGAATCCAACCTCCCCGAACTTCCTGCTGGGCCTGAAGGGGCAGGTAGGGGACCTGAGCTCTGACTGCATTCCACCCTGAGTCCTCACGTGACCTTGGATGATCTGTCTCCACCCTGGATTCAATAATCTGTGTGCAGAGAACGTTCATTTAGATGGCGTTTCAGTTTCTTTCCAGATTGGAATGATGTGATTCTAAGAGCCCTGGCTCAGAAGGAGTATTGGAGGTATCAAGGGGCTGGACCGGTGAGGACAGGAGTCGAATGTGCCCCTGATCTCTGTCCCTCTCCTCGGGGCTGCAGGCCTTGTGACATCGAAATGCCCCACCCCCTCCTTCGGCTTCCCTCGCTGCTGCGCAGAGACCACCGGAGGGCGCTGTCTCCTCACACTTTTGGCTGAGCTCAACGCCGATGTCTGAACGTCCTCTTGAGGCTGGAGAGAAATTGAGAGGCCTGGAGCCAGTGTCTGGGAGGCCTCTGGACACAGCTGGACCCACCGAGGCCACATGGCGCCGGTAGGATCTGAGCCTGTGGAAAGAGGTGCCAGAGCAATGACTGGGAGTCGAAGGCCTGGGCTTCAGGGTGAGGGCTTGTGGTGAGCTCTGGACAAATGGCTTTGTCTCTTCAATCCTCAGTTTTTGCATCTATAGACTGTGGAGAGTGATATCCACCTCATGTCACTGTTGTGAGAAGTGCTACAAATGAGAATGCACTTGTGAGTGCTTCAAAGAACTCAGATGTTCTCCATGCCAGAGTGGGATGGATGGATGGATGGATGGATTGATTGATTGATTGATTGATTGATTGATTGATTTTGACAGAGTCTTGCTTTGCTGCCCAGGCTGGAGTGTGCAGTGGTGCAATCTTAGCTCACTGCAACCTCCGCCTCCTGGGATCAGGCAATTCTCCTGCCTCAGCCTTGCCAAGTAGCTGGGATTACAGGTGCACACCACCACGCCCAGCTAATTTTTGTATTTTTAGTAGTGATGGAGTTTCACCATGTTGGGCCAGGCTGGTCTCAAACTCCTCAACTCAAATGATCCACTTGCCTAGGCCTCAAAAAAATGCTGGAATTACAGGCGTGAGTCACCTCGCCCGGCTAATGTTTATATTTTTAGTACAGACAGGGTTTCACCATGTTGACCAGGCTGGTCTCGAACTCCTGACCCCAAATGATCTGCCCGCCTCAGCTTCCCAACGTGCTGGGATGACAGGCATGAGCCACTGTGCCTGACCCGCCAGAGAAGGTCTCGATGATTATCACCCTTGAAGAATCATCCAGTAACCCAAGGAGAAGATCATTTGGCAAGGGCCCCATATGAGCTTCCAACTGGCATAGACACTGAACTGTTTCTTACCTTCTCACAACAGCACCACAAGGTATGAATTATTATCATCTCCATTTCACAGTTGGGAAAACCCGGGCTCAGAGAGGCACCATGGCTCCCCCGGGTCACCCAGCCACTGGGTGGCCTTACCGGAATTCAGACCCAGGTCTGTTCGGCTCCAGAGACTTGCTTAAACCACTGGACTGCCCCACACTGGCCCATGCCAAATCAGGAAAGAGTTTGATGTGACCTACTGAAGTCCCTCGGGCTGAGGTTTCAGATGGGTGTCCTTTATTTAGTCCTCGGGAGGTGTGGACCCATATGTCTTTGGTATGGATACACATTTCAATGGAGTCAGTAACTCCCCGGATTGGTTTTGTCATTTTTTTTTTTCTCCCCTTGGACTTATGTATGATTCTTCCTCCCTGGGAAGCAGAGCTGACCCTGTGACATAGGTGGCTTTACCTGCAACTTGACCTCTTTCTGTTTTTCTTTTTTTTTTTTTTTTTTTTTTTTGAGATGGAGTCTCATTCTGTCGCCCAGGCTGGAGTGCAGCGGCTCGGCTCGCTGCAACCTCTACCTCCCAAGTTCAAGTGATTCTCCTGCCTCAGCCTTCCCAGTAGCTGGGATTGCAGGCGCACACCACCACACACAGCTAATTTTTGTATTTTCAATAGAGATGGGGTTTCATCATGTTGGCCAGGCTGGTCTCGAACTCCTGACCTCTCTGAGGTGATCTGGCCCCCTTGGCCCCCTAAAGTGCTAGGATTACAGGCGTGAGCCGTGGCGCCCGGCAACCTTCTCATATGAGTGGCAGATGGGTGGAAGAAGCTGGACTTATGTCCATTCACAGGCTCCCCACGCTGGTCAGGGTGCAGGGTATTGGCTGTGGTGGAGGACGTACCTCTATGTTAAAATGCCCAGTTGAAGGCTTGTAGCTTTTTTCACTTATTTTCTCTCTTGATGAAAGATTGTGCTGTCGGCAGGGTTATAGCTAAGTCGAAGTGTGGCTTTGTTTTCACAATTTCTGTTCGCTTTCCTCCCACTCTTAGGCAGCTTGAGAAGGGTGGAGGGGTGGGAAGGAGAGTGACAGCAGGTGCTGGAGTCTCCCAGCCTGGGGGGTTCTTGAAGTTCCAGAGTCATGGAATTGTGGCGCTGGAAACGACCCTCCCAGGGCACAGAGGAGGCAACTGAGGCCCAGGGAGAGGACCAGACCCTCCAAGGTCGCCCAGCTAGTTAGCGACAGGCTGGGGTCAGAATCTGCCTCTCTGCTGGTCCCAAGCCAACTCATTTGCTAAGTCACCCAAAGCCTGGAGTGTGGTTAGTTTAGAAAACTCAGACAAGGAGCCAGGGGATGGGACAGTGAAGTGGGGACAGGGAGGTGCTGACCTTGTGCTTTGAAAGCGCTAGTGGGGAGTTGCTTGTCTTCATCTGACGTCAGCCCCTGGACAAATAATGGCCACGGAAAGCAAATATTATGAGAGTCCTTGTGTAAACACGGAGCCGGTGTTTCAGTGTCAGAAATGGGCCGAGAACTCCAGGCTGTATCAGACCAGCTCCCCAGCGCTGCCTCTCAGCAAATGCACCTCTCTCTGCTGGGGAAGAAGGACCCTCAACAAAGATGGGGGGCAGAGTCCACCTGAGAGGCCACAGTGGGGCAGAAAGGGAGAAGCTAGGAGGGTTCTGGAAGAACTGGGAAGATGCAGCATACCCAGGGACTGAATTAGTTTAGGGATGCAGGAAAAAAAAAACCATCAATTACCAGGCACCCATCCTGCGTCAGGCCTGACTGAGCCCTTTATAGACATTGTCTCATTTAATTTTCCCAGGAACTCTAAGGGATAGGCATTGTTGTCCCCATTTTGTAGATAAGTGCATTGAGGCTCAGAGAGGTTAAGCAACTTGTCCACAGTCACACAGGTGGGAAGCAGTAGAACAGGGATTTGATCTCAGGTCTGTCTGATTTCACTACCCTGGTGTGTTTTGCAGTCTGGACCAGGGGCCTTTCTTCATCAGAGTCACCAGGAAACCTTGTCAAAGAGGAGATACCCAGGCTTTACACCAGCCTTTGGGGAGGGCCTGAGAGTGAGCATCTCCCAGGGAAGAGGAAGGAGGAAGGCTGCTAACACCTGGGAATAATCGCTCAATAGCAGGAGCAGCTAAATTCTTCTTTAAAGGACTAGATAGTAAATATTTTAGACTCTGCAGACCTTTAGCCTCTGTTGCAACTATTTGACTCTGTTACTGTCGTTTGAAAGCAACCACAGACAATACGTACATGGATGAGGGTGGGTGCGTTCCATTAAAACTTTATTTGCAAAGTGGCGCCCTGGATTTGGCCCCTGGTAGTTTACTGCCCCTTGTCTATAGCATGCAAAGTGCCCCCATAGCCTGTCTCTCTGGTTATTTTCCCAGCAGCCCTGTGAGGAAGGTATGCTTTTCTCCATTCTACAGATGAGGAGATGGGGGCCCAGGGAGGTTAGACATCCAGGGTCCCCCAGAAAGTGCATGTCAGAACTGGGAGTAGAATTAGACCTCCTGATCCCAGTTCAGTGTGCTGGAAAGTATGAGCCTGGTAAGAAGGTCTGGGCCGGGGAGATTGCTATTCATGAATGAAAGCAGCCACCATTCACTGGGTACTTGCCATGTGCCAGGCACTGAGTCATGACCTCACATAAGCTGCTACCCAGATGTTGAATGTCATTGTCTCTGTCACATGGGGTGGTCACAGCCTCCCTGGGAGGTAGGAAGGCATCTGCAGCGTGTCAAAACCAGCTTATCTCGGGTGCCCCAATACACCTGACATGTTACAGCTGCACTACGGGAAGGTGAAAGCTGCTGACAAGATGTATTTGCCTTTCCATTCGTGAGAATGTATGCATTCTCTCTCTCCGTCTCTCTCTCTCTCTCTCTCTCCCTCTCTCTCTCTCTCTCTCCTCTCTCTCTCTCTCTGTCTCTTTTTATTCTCTCTCTCTCTCTTTTTCTCTCTCATTCCAAGGCACATACACACACCCCAGTCTCAAACAATCATCAAATAGACATGTGGTCAGTTCAGTGACCTCCTTGTCCTAGGTAGGAGGACACAAAATCCAAGGCCTGGAAGTGACTTGTCTGGTTGACATGAGATGTCCCCACTGAGATCAGGAACCGGGAAACTGCCTGGTATGGGGAAAAGAATGCTGGACTTCCAGTTGGTCTGGATTCCACGCCACAGCCTGACCCTGATCGGTGGGTGACTTTAGGTGCCACTCTCCTCATTTCTAAAATGGGTGTCACTTTCCTAATTTACCAACTGGGTGGGAAGTAGGTTTGTTCATTTGTTCAAGCCATTCATTCGTCCATCCGTTCGCTTCCAACTATGTAGTAAGCACCTTCAGTGTGCCACACACAGCTAGATCATTTGATTTGCAACTCTAAAGATTTAAGATTTGATCCTTCCTACACCTGTTTAAGAGTTAGTACCTAAATGGTAGGTCTTTTGACTCAAGGATGCCTTGTGCTAGAATTTCTCTCTAGGTAAAAAATATATCTTTCTCCCATGCATAAAGTGGGCTTTGGCAGGCCAGGGGCGATGGCTAATGCCTATAATCCCAGCTCTTTGGGATGCCGAGATGGGAGGATCACTTGAGTCCAGGAGTTTGAGACCAGCCTAGTCAACATGGAGAGACCCCATCTCTACAAAAAAAAAAAAAATTAACCAGGCATGGTGTTGCATGGTGTGCATGTCTGTGGTCTCAGCTACATGGTAGGCTGAGGCAGGAGGATTGCTTGAACCCAGGACTTAGAGGCTGCAGTGAGCCGTGTTTGCACCACTGCACTCTAGCCTAGGTGACAGAGCAAGACACTGTCTCAGAACAAACTAAGTAGGCCTTGGCAAGAATGTAGTGCCAGCTCCACATGCCAGTTTATTCATCCAGTCTTCCATTTATACATTCTGTCTATCCATCCACCCACCCACCTGCCCATCCATTCATCCACCCATCCATTCATTCATCCATCTATCCATCCATCCATCCATCCATCCGTCCGTCCGTCCGTCCGTCCGTCCATCCATCCATTTTTCCACATGAACCCTTGCATCCCTGCATGCAATCATCCATCTATTCAATCCATCCATTTATCCATCCATGTATTTATCAATCACTTCTATGTGCCTAGCTCAAATCTGTCCACTGACTCCAACCCCCAGGAAGGCCCCATGCCCATAGTCACCTTGGGTTTGAGGCAGAGGTGATGGAAAGCTCAGAGTCTAAGTAGCAATAATTTCCGATTCTCAGAATCCAGGAACTCTCTGAAATGCCCTCAGGCACTTTGAGAGTAAGCAGAGCCAGAGACAGATCCATTCAGGCTGCACACACATCCCCTGTTCAGATGCAGCCCTTCCTCTTGGTTCTGCTCTAGCCTCTCCCTCTGTAAGAATACCTGAAGCCCCGGCCCTGGCCCTGTGTCAACTAAAAAGAATCCTACATGAATGGGTAAACCAACTGTGGCTTATCCATGCAACAAAATAGTACACAGCTGTGAAAAGGAATGAGGCACTGACACATGCCTCAATATGGCTGAACCTTGCAAACACTGTGCTAAATGAAAAAAACCAGACACAAAAGACCACGCATTGCATGATTCCATTTGTCAGAACAGGCAAATCCATAGAGACAGAAAGGAGATGAGTGGTTGCCAGGGGCTGAGGGGAGGAAAGAATGAGGGATGATTGCTAAAGGATACAGGATTCTTCTGGAGATGATGAAACGTTCTGGAATTAGTAGTGATGGTTGCACAATGTTGTGAGTAAAAAATCACTGGATTGTGTACTTTAAAAGGGTGAACTTTATGGAATATAAATTATTTTGGAAAGATTTTAAAGTTATTAAAAACATTAAAAATAGAAAAAATAATATTTCTATGTGTTGTTATTATTATTATTATTTGAGACTGGGCATCACTCTGTCACCAAGGCTAGGGTGCAGTGGCACAATCATGGCTCATTGCAGCCTTGACCTGCTATGCTCAGGTGATCCTCCCGCCTCAGCCTCCTGAGTAGCTGGGACTATAGGACTGCACCACCACACCCAGCTAGCTAGTTTTCTGTATTTTTTGAAGATGAGGCTTCGCCATGTTGCCCAGGTTGGTCTCAAACTCCTGGCTCAAGTGATCCCCCCGCCTCGGCCTCCCAAAGCGCTGGGATTATAGGTGTGGGCCACTGCACCTGGCCTATGTGTTATTAAATATGCACTTCCCAGCCTTCTGGTGATACAGTGAGGGAAGGTAGCACTGATGCTGTTTCCCAGCAGAGAAACTGGAATCTCAGAGAGGAGGGAGGGCCTGTCAGGCTGGCATTGCTAATTAGTGGCGGAGATGGGACAAGAAGTAGGGCCAGACTCTTGGTCTGGTGCTCTTTCCCTCATGTCAGACTGCCTGATGAGCAGATGGCACTTCCTGAGCCAATCTCCAACTCTGTCTGTATCTGCCACTTTTAGTCCAGGGGCCACTGCAGGCATAGCTCGCACCAGAGGAGGCTGTCATGACAGCTAATGGCTGCCACTTGAGGAGTGACGCTTGGTGCCAGGCACAGGGGCATCAGTGAGGGTGGTCTTATTTCATTCTCAAAGACCTCTGTCATGGACCTTGTTAAGAGTGCCAAACCCCTTCTACATGAGCACGCTGGTCTTTCCTGGGGCGTCCTCAGTGAACATAGACTGGTGGGAGGTCATGGTATCCCAACCCTAGAGACCAAAGAAATGGGCAGGAGATAAGCACAGAACCTCGACTGGGCCTTGAACATTGAGCATGCAGAGGCTCAGCGGCCTCTGCAGTCCTGCCCATGACTGTGGCTGTGGCAGCCGGCACCCTGGGCTGCTCCTGCTTGCTCTAGAGTCTACTGCCTTGATTGATGAATCATTATTTGACCTATTCCTCCATCACTCCTTGCATTCTATCTACTTTCTAGGGCCGGTCTTCCAGTTTCCTATAGATTCTGTGAGCTTCTGATATCCTTCCATTAAATTCCCTTTTGCACTCGTCAGAGACAGAGTCAGGTTCTGTTGCTTGCAACCATTCACTCTGACCGATGCATCCCTATGAGATACGAGATACTCTTATTTGGCCCATTTTACAGATGAGAAAATTGAGGCTCAGGGCCCCCCAGATTGTGAGTGACAAAGCAAAGATGTAAACCCAGGTCTGTTTGACTTCCAGAGCCCGATCTCTCAACCTCTACTGAGAAAGAAGAGCCAGCAAACCTTTCCTGTGTGTTTCCTATAAGCCAGACCTTGCGCAAATCCTCTAAGCAAATCTATAAATCCTCTAAGCCAGACCTATAAGCAAATCCTCTCAACAGCTCTATTAAGGAGGAATTGTCCCACTTTTAGAGGTGTGGAAACTGAGGATCAAGGAGACGATGTAACTGATTTATAGGTACCAGAGCTGAGATTAAAACTGAGGTTCACCTGGCTCCAAATCCCCACACTTTTATATAGAGGTAGGAACCAAGACCTGATGGTGGGTTTCCCCTCTTCCCAGTTGGTAGAAGTTCCCATTTCTGCTCTTGGCTACATCAGCACCTCCTGCCAAGTCCTGAGAGGTAGAAAGCTGACTCTACCCATTAACACTTGGGTTCAGGGATTCAGCAGCCACTGGGAGGAATCCTGCCCCATAGCCCAGGTCCTCTATAAATCAGGGGCCCAGGAAGCCACAACACTGATAAATATTTATGTTGCCTCTAAGAAAAATATGTCTCACTTGATATATTTTCTTTGTGAAAAGGCAGTAAATGGCAAGGCCCCATTACTTTTCATGAGTCTGCCAGAGCTGTAAAGATGCCCCATCCCAGCTGGGGCTGGGGGCCAGCCTAGTGCCCCTTGAGAACCACCATGTCTGTGTGTCTCAGGCTGCAGCACCAGGTCAGAGGATGGCATTTTGCTTGCCCTCCTGTGAGCCACTGTCAAGACTCTGAGAAGGACCCACTGGGCAAGCTCGGTGGAAGATTTCTGTCCAAAAGGGAATGGGGCTGGGGGAGTGGAAGGAACAGAACCCCAGCCCCGATTCCTCCAACAGTCTCCAAACCAACCCTAGAGCAAATCCCAAGGCCATTCCTAAACCAGCTTCCAGTCAGGCTGGATACATATCAGTACCCACCTCAAACGCTCCTTTCAGCCCTTATCCCGGCTGGACCTGGGCAGCAGCTCCAGCTCTGAACACCATCCCACAGCTGCACCAGCTCCATCCACAGTCCAGACCAGACATCAGCTCCATCCCAAGCTAAACTCAACCTCTGCCAACCCCAGGCCTAACCTCAAACCCACTGCAGCTACAGCCCAGTCCTAAAACTCAAACCTAACCCAGGCCCTGAATCCTGCTCTCAGCTCTGCTGTCACCTCAGCCTGAGCTTTCCCCGGAGCCCCAAGGGTAGTCAGTGACATGCTCTGGTCAGGGGCAGAGGGGTCACCAGCTGGCTTTCCTGTGCTCAGTCTGGAAAACTTCCTTTAACGAATTCAGCAAATATTTGCTAACGACCCCATGCATGCCAGGCCCTCTTCTAGGTACCGAGGATGCTTCTGTGAAGATGAACAATGCCTTGTATAGAGAGGAGAGCCCTGCTCCTCTCCGTCTCCCAGCTTTGAGACCTCCCCTCACCCTCCACCCACTCTACTCTCAGCCCTCTCCTCCGGGGGCAGGAGGCTTGGGCTGTGCTCCAGACAGCCACGATCTCACTTGGTAACTGAGGTAGTCTCCCTCCCTCTGAGCCTTGAACCCTCATCTTCATAACGGACAGTGAGAGAGGGAGGGTTGGAACAACTGGACTTTGAGTTTCTTGTGACCTTCTAGAAATCACTGACCTATGGACAAAAGTCAATATCTGACTGCTAAACAGATGCTGGGTTTTCTGTCCTGGACCTTGGTGGTAAAGAGGAGGTGCTGGCATCAGAAATGGAACAGATGGTCTTCTCTCTTCTCTGGATCAGGGGTGGGGGCTAGAAAACACAAGCTCTCTCCTCAAGCCCAACCCAGAGCCATATGGCCAAAGGGGTCGTGCAGCCCAGGCGCCATGGCCACTCTCCTCTCTGACTCTTTCCCTGTCACAGAGGACGATGCCTCAGAGCCACATTGTCTAGGCCTCAGCTTAAGTGCCTGGGCCCCTGTCCTGGTCAGATTCTGACCCCTGCCCCTCTGCTGCTGGTAATCCTCCCACCTCTATCCCTGGCTTCCCAAGCCTTCTGCCTCTTCTCCTTCACCCTCAGCCCCTCTTGTCTCTCCCACTCCTCCTTTTCTCTCCTGGGATCTTTAGCTCTTTTATGCATTATTTTTTTCAATGCCTCTGGTATTCTGTTGGCCATTCTCTGTTCCTTTATCTTCCTCCCCCAACCTGGTCATTTTCTCTGCAGCATTTTTTCTTTTCTCTCTGTCTGTCTCTGTCTGTCTTTCTTTCAATTCTCTGTGTCTATCATTTGCAACCAAAAGAATGCTGTGGAAATGGGGCATCAGATCCATGGCAGCTTAGGAAATGTGAGGAATGTTGCTTCCAGTGCTGAAGAAATTCTTGTGATTTCATCCCCACAAAGTTATGTTAAGCGTCACTCTAGCGTCAGCTCGGTGACTTTCAACGCATTATTCCTTGAGGTTTATAATAAGACACATAATCTCATTGAATTCTCCCAGCTTTCCTGTGAGACAGGCATGTCCCCATTTCCTGGATGGGAAAATGCTCTCAGGGTGGGACAATGACCTCT
Organism: Chlorocebus sabaeus; assembly: GCF_047675955.1. NCBI lineage: Eukaryota > Metazoa > Chordata > Mammalia > Primates > Cercopithecidae > Chlorocebus > Chlorocebus sabaeus. Next base: position 114,666,703 of record NC_132923.1, read on the forward strand.
CCAGCAGGCAAGGAGCCGATTCCAAGTCTAGGGCTTTTCTTTGCTCCCTTCATGACATGGTGGATGGTGGCATCCACCTCAAAGCCTGGGAGGAGTGCTTCTGGTTGATTCTGGTGATGCACAGGGGTTTCTGAAGCTAGGGAGTAGGTGATGTTTCCCACCTACTCCAACATCTGCAATCACTGCAGAAACACAAGGAGAATCAATACCCAACCCACCCCACCAAGGGCAGCTCTGTGGAGGATGCGGAGAAGCTTCTGCTCATCCAAGCCTAGGAACTTCCTAATGAAGAGAAGATCCATGGGGTGGGGGAGGCTGATAAGGGAGGATAAGACCCTGCCAACTCCTACCCGAGGCTTTGGCACTCGGCTCAGAAACGTGGCTCAGTGAGGGAACACAGTCTGCTCAGGGGATAGACTTTGGGGTTGAGTGCTGGCTGCCATTTGATCATGCCTTAAGGAGAGTCTCTATCTTTTTCTTCTTTTCTTTTTGAGATGGAATTTTGCTCTTGTCACCCAGGCTGGAGTGCAATGGCATGATTTTGGCTCTCTGTAACCTCCTCCTCCCAGGTTCAAGTGATTCTCCTGCCTCAGTTTCCCCAGTAGCTGGGTTTACAGGTGCCCGCCACCACGCCCGGTTAATTTTTGTGTGTGTGTTTTTTTTTTTTAGTAAAGATAGGGTTTCACTATGTTGGCCAGACTGGTCTTGAACTCCTGACCTCAGATCCACCCACCTCGGCCTCCCAAAGTGCTGGGATTACAGACATGAGCCACTGCACCCGGCCAGACAGTCTCCATCTTCTTATTGCGAAGTGGGTGTGCTGGCCCCACCTCCAAGGGTGGTGGATAAGAAAGCCCTGCATTAAATGTGCGGTGCGGGACGGGTGCTACCTGCTAATAACACGGGCCATTTACGTTGAATGCCAAGGACACAGCATTTAACAGAGGTCTCTGTTTACCTACTAACTCTGAAATAACTTCAAGGCTGTGTGATTCTCACCCAATTTTTAAAAGCAGTTTAACTTGAATTGTATTTATTCCACCGTCTTGAAAACAAACAAACATGTGACAACTGATAAATTACTCATTCAAATAGGATTGTGTATAATTGAGATGCAATTGAATGCGGACAAAAGATAACAAATATTGGCCAGGATGTGGAGAAAAAGGAACCCTTGTACACTGTTGATGGGGATGTAAATTAGTACAGCCATTATGGGAGACAGTATGGAGGTTCTTCAAAAAAGTAAAAATAGACCTACCATATGATCCAGCAATTCCACTTCTGGGTATATATCCAAAGGAAATCAGTATATATCCAAAGGAAATCAAATGAAATCAGTATGCCAGAGAGATATCCACAGTCCCATGTTAAGTGCAACAGTATTCACAATAGCTAAGACACAGAATGAACCTGAGGGTTCATCAGCAGATGAATGGGGCTGGGTGTGGTGGCTCATGCCTGTAATTTCAGCAGTTTGGGGGCGCTGAGGTGGGCAGATCACTTGAGGTGAGGAGTTCAAGACCAGCTTGGTCAATACGGTGGAACCCCATATCTATCAAAAATGCAAAAATTAGCCGGGCGTGGTGGTGGGCGCCTGTAGTCCCAGCTACTCAGGAAATTGAGGCAGGAGAATCGCTTGAAGCCGGGAGGTGGAGGTTGCAGTGAGCTGAAATCGCATGACACAGTGAGACTCCTTCTCAAAAAAGCAAAAAACAAAAACAGAAACAAAAAACAAACCAAAAAAACAGATGAATGGATTAAGAGCACATGCTAAATACACATAATGGAATACTATCCAGGGTTAAAAAAAGAAGGGAATAATGTCATTTGTGGCAACATGGATGAACCCAGAGGACATTTTGCTAAGTGAAACTTGCCGGGCATAGAAAGATGAATATTGTATGATCTCACTTACATGTAGAATCTAAAAAAGTAGAACTCATAGAAGCAGAGAGTGGAATGGTGGTTACCAGGGGTTGGAGATTGGGGAGATGCTGGTCAAAGGGTAAAAAGTTTCAATTAAATGGAGGATCTACACCCCCAATCACGAAACACTGCAGATGTGATTCTGATTGAATGTGGACCTGCTGGAGGCATGGGCAAGCTGGCCTTCTGCAGTGCTCTGCAGATGAGGCAGCGCGACCTCTCCCAAGCCAGGGTGCTGGGGCTGGGCGGATGGCAGCTGAGTTCCACTTTCCGGGGCTCTGGGACTCCCTGCCCGTGCCGTGGCCTCGAGGGTGCATGCTAACACTTGCGCAGGGGCACCGCGCGGCTGTTATCTGCCTGGTTTGAATTAGATGCTGGGCTCTGCAGAACCTCAGGCTCATTAGTGGTTTCATCGCCCAGGCTGGCGCCTGCAGGATGGTAACATTTTATGATTTCCTTGCTTTTTCTTTCTTTCTTATTTCTGTCTCTCCCCCACCTCCTTTCTTTATTATTTCCAATTTCCACCTCATGCCACAAAAATGTAAAGGCTGCCACGAGTCCTGCTGGGACGTACTCGCAGTCACCCGCACCCCACATGCTCGCCCCACTCACCACTGTCCTGGCAGCACACACTCCAAGTGCCACAAGCCGTGGACCCACTGATCCCTCTCCAGGGCCAGGACTTGCAGGAGAATGGGGCTGTGTGTTTCCCTGCCCCACCCAATACACATATTGACAACCACTGCCACCTGCACTTCTCTGGGCACTCAAGGTGGCACAGTAGGTCATTTCTGGAGTCTCTCTGCCTCTGTATCCCCCACCCCAGTTTTGAACTCAATCATTTGAACACCATTTATTCTTTTACTCAGCAACTTAACCTTTTCTCACCTGCAAAATGGATGTAATAAGAATATTTGGCTGGGCACAGTGACTCATGCCTGTAATCGCAACAGTTTGGAAGGCCGAGGCAGGTGGATTGCTTGAGCCCAGGAGTTCAAGACCAGCCTGGGCAACATGGGAAGCCCCATCTCTACAAAAATTATCCAGGCGTGGTGGCACGCACCATTGTCCCAGATACTTGAGGGGCTGAAGCAGGAGGATCACCTGAACCCGGGAGGTCAAGGTTGCAGTGAGCCACGATCATGCCACTGCACTCCAGCCTGGGCAACAGAAGGAGACCCTGTCTCAAAAAAAAAAAAAAAAAAAAAAAAAAGAATATTTTGTTCTCGACCATTGACGTTAGGCTGAAAGGAGAGAGTGAGCAGAAGGTATTTATCCCAAACTGGGCACAGAGTAAGTGCTTAATAAATAGCAAGCATGATTATTATTCTGCTGATGTCAGGGGCAGCCACTACCATTTTGAACACCTACCTCCGAGGCTGCGGGCAAGAATAGATGAGAAGTTGCACTAGGTCAGCCTGCAGAAATGCTCAGTAAGGGGTATTCACACTCTTCATCACCATTGTCATTATCATCATCATCATCATCATCATCTCTCAGAAAGTAATTTCTGTTATTCTTTCCCAGCATTCTCCTCCACAAAGGGTAGAAGACAGCATGGTAAGACCAGAAGAAAGAAGGCTAAGCAGAGCGGGAGGAACTGTGATGACAAGCCAGAAGAGACCCCTGAAAATAAGAGATGGGACAAGTTAGGCGGGGCAGGGGGAGCCGAGAGAGGCTGGGAGGAGTGGGAAGGCAGTGAGCGGGAGGAGTTCATTTCAGATGATGATCATTAACTTACATCACTCAGTGCGCTCAGTTGATAAGAGGCTTCCTTTCGAGTTCCTTAGCCCTCGCGGGGATCTCTGAAGGAGGGTGTTATTACTTCCATTCAATGCAGCCACCGCAGGCATTGGGGCAGCGTGGGTATGGAGAGTGGAGACATTGCAGGGCCTCCGGGAAGCTGCAGCGTGCCCGTGTCAGCTCGACCAAGGCAAGACCACCTTTGCCCAGGCCAGCCTGGGGAGGGTTGTGCCAAGATGCTGGCTAATGTTTCCTGGGGCCCACATGAGCAGAGGAGAGGTCTGTGGGCTGCTGGTGAGTCTGGATGGAGCTGGGAGCTGGAAGCTCCAGGCCTCGGGGATGCCTCCTGTGCAGTGGCCTCTTGCTGCCAAAGTGGGTGATCCCCAGGCCTCATCTTCCTCACCCTATCAGCAGCTTTTGACAGATCTGATTTCTCCCCGCTGCCTTAAGCACTTGGCTTCCAAGACAACACTCTCTCGGTTTCTTCCTTCTTCCCTGGCCATTGCTTCTCAGGCTCCTTTCTGGAATCTGTCTCCTCTTCCAAACTGATAAGTGGTAGAGCACCCCAGGGCTGTCTACACCCACTCCCAGGGCTGTCTACACCACTCTTGGGTCTCTGTCTACACTCATCCCCGGGGCCCTGTCTACACTCTCTCTGGGTCTCTGTCTACACCTACTCCCGGGTCTCTGTCTGCACTCATCCCTGGGGCCCTGTCTACACCTACTCCCTGGGTGGGCTCATCCAGGCTGAAGTTGTAGATAGGGTCCCCCTAGACACTGACATCTCCCAAATGCCGATCTACAGGCTAGATCTTTCCCTTAAGCTCCAGACTGGTGCATCCAGCCCCCTGCTTGGAGAAGGCCCACTGCATCTCACACCAGGTGGATTATTGAAAACTGCTTTGCTTTCAGTCCTCTGCTTCTCGGTACATGGCACCCAGGTTGCTCTGGTCCAAGCCCCTGAAGTTGTCCTGCCTCCTCTTTCCCTCACGTCCTGCATCCAGTGCATCCACAAGTCTGGTCAGTGCTCATTTAATCATCAATCCTGACTCCCCAGGCACCCTCTTGCCACCCTAATCTCGCCCTATCAGCTTGTGCCCCTGTTATGAAACTGGCCTTATACTGTCTCCTTGCTTCCCCTCTTACCTGCTGCCCTCTGGTCCAGTGATCTTTCAAAAGTGGACATTAGATCTTGTTACTCTTCTGCTTAACACTCTCGAATGCTTCCCAGCATACACGTAATAGAGTCTTGCCTGGCAGCAAACCCTCTTGTGTGTGACTGACTGCAACCTGCCTCTCCACCTGCATTTTCTATGGTTCTGTCTCACTGCAATCAAGACATATTCACCTCCTTGATCTTCCTTGGCCCAAAGCTGAAATGCCTCCTCAATGGCCTCTAAATGACCTACATTGGGTCTCCTGCTTGGACCTCTACATGGGTCAGTTCCAGTCCTTGCCTGCTGTATTTGTCTTCACAGGACTGAGGTCCACATTTAATTAGATCATGTGCTTATTTGCTTCACTAATTCTTCTGTCTCCCACCTGATTATAAGCTGAGCTGTGGGGACTTGTCTTGTTCGGCACCGTTTCCCCAGTGCCTAGCACCAAGCCTGGCACATAGTTGGTGCATAATAAAACTGTGTTGGGTGACTGAATAAATGAACATCCACTGAGGCTGGGTTGAGAGAATGTATTTATAGGAACATTGCACAGTTAAATGTTTGTTGAATGAATTAATGTGAGTCTTTTACATGTGTCCTTTTGACTGTCAGTTCCTTGAGGGCAGACCCATAGCTTGCTCTTCTTGGTATTTCTCGTGATGCTTTAGTAAGCTGTGTGACCTTAGGCAAGTTACTTAACCTCTCTGGGCTTCGGTTTCTTCATCTATAAAATGAGAAGAATAATGGTAGTTGTTGGGAGGATTAAACAAGTTAATGTATGTAAAGCTCTTAGAATATTGCCTGGCCAGAGTAAGTGCTCATGAAACATTAGCTGTTCTTATCCTGATTTTACACATAGTAGGTGTTTCAAAAGCTGTAAGGCAGGGGATTGAGCAAACAATGAGTTGTCTCAAGCTGAGCCCAGAGAAGCTTCTTTATATTGCCTTTACTTTTCCCATACCGGGAGCTGGGGAATTGTCCGATAACATGAACTGGATCGAAATTAGAAACCACACCATGCCGTCAACTCATGCTGAGTTTGTGGTCAGTTAAACCCCAAAGCCTTTCTTCACAGCCTTACTGCTCAGCCAGGGAACCCTCATCCTGTATTTGTGGGTTTTAACTTTATTTTTTGTGGTCTTTTGCTTTTTTGTTTTTTAATGTTCCGGATTATAAAAGTTATATATGCCCACTGTGGAAAGTTTACAATGAGCATAAAATTACAAAGGGCAGGAAAAAAGCAGGTTACAAATCAGCATGAATGGCTTGAATCCACTGTGTAAAATGCTTTTATATATTTATAAAGAGAGATAGGGACAGACAGGAATAGCGAGAGAGTGAGTGAGAGGCCGGCTTGCAAAGACGTTCACCAGAGTGTCTGCAGTGGCTGCTCTCTATGAGCTGCATAATGCATGATTTTCATATTCCCCCTATATGCTATTTGATTTTTTAAAATAACAAACATGTGTTACCTTTTATTGAAAAAAACATTTTTTGACAAATATCCACAGTTTCTAGAGACAGTGCATCTCTTTGGGGGTGGCATTATTCTGTCTGCTGCACCAACTCAAACTATTAATAGCTCTGAGATTTATTGCCTTGTGTAGTAAAGGACTGAAGGTACTGTGTGTGGGCTTCAGGCATAGTTTTATCAGGACTTGACCTTTGTTTCTCTGTTTCTCTATGCTCTGCTTTCCATGCCTACTCCTTAAAATGGCTTATTTGATAGTCACAGGAATGCTGCTAGCAGAAACCAGGGTGATACAATTCCTTTTTCCTCTTCTGGGAGAAAGAAACCACTCTTCCCATACCCATGAAACGGGTATTCTGAGCTATGCTCTGAGAAGACCGTGTCTGAGGGACAATCGCTATGGATGGTAGGGAAGTCGCGATTACCCTGATTGGTCATCCTGGAGATAGGAGTGGGGTCAGTCCCACTTCCTGGGACTGGGCCATCGTAGTGGGGGAGGGGAGGTAACCCCAGTGACCACTGCAATTATCCACGTCCTTAGCCTACCCCCTCCTGGAGAAGGAAGCACTAAAACAGAATGGAAGGCAAGTGCCCCTGCTCGGGGATTAGAATCCATTTTTCTGCTGAGTTCTGTGTCCTTGGTCTGCTGGATCTTGACCCCCACCCTATTTGCCTGGTCCTTGGTCTGATGCTCAGCCCACCTTCCTGGCTCCCAGCCATCAGCTTGCTTCTGGCTGCAGAGCCCTTGCCCCTCGAGCTCTTGCCTCCTTGCCTGGGGTTCATTGCAGGCCCAGAACATCCCACAGCTCTGTGCAGGCCCAGGCCCCTGTTTGACTGTCCCCACAGCCTCTAAGGATGCTTGCCTGGCTTCTCTGGGCCCTGGGCATTGCACCTTCTTCCACATTCCACATTTTTTTTTTTTTAAGTCGGAGTCACCACTTTGGGAGGCCGAGGCGGGCAGATCACGAGGTCAGGAGTTCAAGACCAGCCTGGCCAACATGGTGAAACCCTGTCTCTACTAAAAATACAAAAAAAAAAAAAAAAAAAAAAAAAAAAAAAAATTAGCCAGGCATGATGGCGGGTGCCTGTAATTTCAGCTACTCTGGAGGTTGAGGCAGGAAAATCGCTTGAACCCAAGAGGCAGAGGTTGCAGTGAGCTGAGATCGGGCAACTACACTCCAGCCTAAGTGACAAGAGCAAGATTCCATCTCAAAAAAAAAAAAAAAAAAAAAAAAGTCAGAGTCTCGCCCTGTTGCCCAGGCTGGAGTGCAGAGGAACGATCACTGCAGCCTCCAACTCCTGGATTCAAGCGATCCTCCCACCTTAGCCTCCAGAGTTGCTGGGATTACAGACAGGCTGAGCCACCGTGCTCACCTCTCCACAACTTTTCTTACGCATCTGCTACAACTATTATTGGTTGTTAATCACCACTGTTTGTCTGGACTCTATGCCCAGCATCGGGTTAAGCATTTTAAATTATTAGCTCATTCATCTTTACAGTCACTCTTTGAAAGAGGAAGGCATTATTCTTACCCCATCTTACTGACCGAGGAGAGGGAGGCTTAGAGAGGTTAAGTAACTTGCCCCAGGTCACACAGTCAGGAAAGGATGGAGCCAACTCCAAGTCTAGCCCTTAACCAGTGTGTCATCCTGCTCCTCACTGGTGCAGAAGGCCACAGGTAATGACAATCCAGATTCTGGGGTCATTGTGTGTGTGAGGAGAGATGCAGAAGATGGAGATACCCGCAATGGATGATTCATCTCAACACAGGTGGTGGGGGAGCCCAGCTTTGCAATGTCCAACTGATTAGGCGAGCGCCAGCCCTGGGATCTGGGCCACTAGGGCTGGAAGCAGCTCAGCCAGCAGCACCAGGCTGCTAGAAGGGCTTTCCCCCCGACCTTGAGCTTATTTTTACTCTTAATTTGGTGCTTTGGGATGGGTCTTCCGTCCCAGCCTTGTGGAGAAGCTATGCCTTCTAGCCAGAGGACTGACAGGACAGGGGCCTGCTGGCCCTGGCCCAACCAGGAAAGGAGTTTGAGCTGCTTCTCTCCTGCGCCGTTGGCTGGGACGGAGCCCAGCACTCCTGCCGAGAGTTAAGACACCTTGGTCCCTGGGCCCTCTGGAAAGCTGCTGCACACTTGGCCTCCCATGCTCAGCTTGGCCGGATCGTGTTGGCTGAGCTGGCCTGCAAGATAGAGAATAAATTAACGCTTCCGTTAAGGGGGAATAGCCTGCTTTTATTGTTTGGTGATGAAATGAAGTATGGAGAAGTGTTTAGTTTGGTTACAGGGCGGGGAAGAGAGTGATGTGGGGGCAGCAGCCATGAATGTGAACAGCCATGGACGGGACAGGAAGAGCAGCTGTCTGGAGCTGTCCGCCGGGCAGGGGGAGCGGTTCTGAGGAGGGGGCTCTGTGCTGGAGGTCCCAAAGACTGCTCATGGCTTTTGAGTGCCCCACTGGGACTGCAGGGAGTGGGCTTCCAACCCTAGCTAGATGCCATCGTATGACTTGGGGTAAATCCCTGACCATCACTGGACCTTACCCTCGTTGTCTGATAATGAAGGCGTTGGCTGCAATGGCCTCTCAGGGCCTCCCTGGTCACCACTGCCTAGGATTGGCTCAACTGTGGCCGAATAGAAGCTATCCCTGATGTTTCTGACATCATCACCAGATGCATGGGGAAAAGCAACACGCTTGCTATTTCAAGAAAGGCAATGCTTAGCTTTAAATTCTATAACTGCTAAGGGGGAATTTCACACCCAAGCACCACCTTTTCTACCTTGGAGAGGTTGGGGCATATTTCACTGTGTCCCCACTGGATTGCTGGGAACTCCTGGAGAGCATGGACGGGATTGGAGGATGGGGAGGCAGAGGCTGGAGAGACCCCCAAGGAGAGCAGAGCCAACCCTGTGTGTGTGCACGTGTGTGTGTGTGAGTTGGGGCAGGAGTGGGGATTAACTGACTTCTGTTAAGGGCTGCACTTAAAGATTCTGATCCAAGTAGGGCTGGTAGTAGGTTTTCCATGTTGGATACAATGACAAGCCATGGATCGACGCCGATGGCCACCACCAATGCCAGGGTCCAGACCCAGGGCAAAGGATGGATGACTAGAAGGTGGAGGCAGGACTCCACCCCCTGCAGGTGGTAGCTGGGCACTGTAGTTCTGTGCTTAGGCTACAGATTCAGAAGAAGCAGTTTTGCAGCCTGGCACTGGCTCCGGCTGAGCTATCCTGGGCTGCTGACTTCACTTCTCTGAACCTTGTTTCCTCATCAGAAAGAGGAGAAAGTAACAGTTCCGCCTCAAAGAGCAGGAGCTAGGATTATGTCAGAGGCTGGGCCACGTGTCAGGTGTACCTGGGCACGGGTGGGTGGCTCGTTACGACAGGAGGCCCATCCAGTAGAAGACACTGCAGCCTCTGCCCCACCTCCGGGCTGAGCCAAGCGCATGTGGGGAGGTCTCACCTCTGCCAGCTCCCACTGTGCTTGGGTCCCAGGGACAAAGATATGAAAGTGGACTTTGCGAGTGGCTTAGGTAGCACATAAGACTCTTCTGGAGAAGTTATTAACAATGCAGATCCCAGCTCCAATCTTCCCAGGGCTCCATTTGGTTTGGGGCAGGCCCAGGAATCTGCATTATTCACATGTGTCTCTGAGGTTTCAGCTGCCTCCTGAGAAACTCTGTGCCAGGTGGTGTCTGTGCCAGCGTGGCTGCCTCTGCCCTCTTATGAGGTAGACCCTGGTGCTGCTGCATCTGGCTATGAGAGAGGGCAACTGGTGAGCCTGGTGCACCCCAGGTCAATGGCAGGGAGCTGGATTCATTCAGGGCAGCCCAGTCTGGGGCCCTCAGGACTTCTCGGCCAGCTCCTTCCAGGCTCCTGCCAGCCCAGAGAAGCGGCTCCAGCCCCAGCCCAGGCACAAAAATGGGGCTGTTGGCAGCCTCCTCCTTCCATGACATGGATGGCCAGACTCTCCCTCTGCTCCCACAGACCTTGCCTTGTCCCCAGGGACTTGTCTGCCTGCAGGGTGGACACGCTTCCCCGCCTCCCCGTCAGATTCCAATGGGACCAGCCAATGACTCACAGCCCCAAGCAGAGTGCTTGGCACCTCCTAGGCGGACAATGCTTGTTGCATTCCCCGGCCCTTAGAGGAGGCAATCAATGACAGGGCGTGATTGGGGGCCACCCACCCACCGAATTATCTCCTTTGTGGATGCCTGAAATTCCACTATTAATACTTCATTCTTTTGGAGGATATTATGGCCTTATCTCAGTTCCACTCTTTAAATATAAGCCCCTTGGGATGTATAACGTACCTGAGTATGGACGAGCACGTCAAAACACGTTCCTTTCCCAAAAGAGGGATCCAAGTTCTTAGGCTTCAGGCTCAGCACTCTTTCCAATGCCGGACACTTTCAGTCACTCAACAAACATGATCAGGCCCCAACTCTGTGTTACAACCCTATGTCTGGTGTTAAAATCTGCCAGACATGGTTCTGCCCTCAAGGCACATAGCAGAGCTTCCCCTCATGTAATCGGAACGCGCTACTCTCCGCATACATAGCATCTTGCAGACGCCTAGCACGCAGTGAGAGCTCACTAAATATTTGTTGAATGAATGAAGCTCTAGATCTACAAAAATAAGGCACTACAGTAGCGGGGATGTGAGCACAAACTCTGGAGTCGACTTCCTGGGTTTGGTTTCCAGCTTTGTCATTTACCAGTCATGAGACCTTAGGCAAGTTTCTGTACTTTTCTCTGCCTCAGTCTCCACATTGGTAAAATGGGAATAATAATGGTTGTTATGAGGATTCTCTGTGTTTATCTTTGTAAAGTACTTAGAACATTTCCTGGCACACAGAAAGCACGATGTACGTGTTTGTTAAATAACCAAAAACTCAACAATCATGATTGAATACACATGGAAGGCATTCGGTCATGTTTGTTGGCTGATCTAAGGGCTTACACGTGGCAGGGATGGTGTTTTACTACTCTCCGTATCCTCGGAGGCTGGCACAGTGTAGACATCAGTAAATGTTGGTTTACTGGACTAACCCTGCCCTCCTGGATCTATCTTTGATTTTCCAACTAGGAGCTGTGTGGCTCAGAGTGCTGGATGCCACAGCAGCGCTGGTGCATTTGGGCTGGGTTCTAGGAGATGCAGTCATAAATCTAGTTGCTGTCAAGTTCCTGCAACAGGCTTTTTTTCTGCCTGTTTGGGTGTAGACAGAAACTGTCAATACAGAATTGATCTTTACAAGGCAGAGACTAATGCACAGGGTGGTGAGACGCGGGGAGGAGGGAACTGGGAACAGCTCGTACTTCTTACAACTTCCCCCACGGTTCTGGGCGTGTGATTAGCGCTTGGTAAATACGTATTAATGATGTCCGAGTGTGGTTTAGAGCAGCCATTCTTTTCTTGACCGTCCTGATCACTGTGATGCGTCACCTCCAAGCCTTTGTTTAGGCTGATCCTATAGCTCAGAACATCTGTTCATTGCCCTTTCTCTTTTCTAAGTTCCCTCTGCCCTTCAGGGTTCAGCCTTGTTCACATGGCTTTTCCCTAGATCTTGGTCTAATTTTTGTTCAATACCTTCCTTTCCTTGCAAACAACACCCTAGCCCCACCTAACTACTTACAGGTCTTTCATTTATTCATTCAGCAAACATTCACTGAGAGCCTACAACAGTTGCTCAGCAAACATTCATGGATTATGTTAGATACTGCACTGGGACCTCGGCACACCAAGCTTGCAGTGTGGGGGAGAAAACGGAAAGTCAACAAATAGTCATGAGATATGAAGGAGGTGGAGGCTTGTCGTGTTATCACAGAACATGGAGACCTAACCTAGTCCTGGGGTTCAGGAATGGCCCATGTTAGAAGGTGAGATTTAAGCTGAGTTTCCAAGAACAGATCTGAGCTAGAAGGGTGAAGGAAGGGAGAGAGCAGGGCAGATGTTTAGACTTGATACTGAGGATAGTGAGGGGTTTGAAATGGAGAATCAGATATTGGGATGTCAAGTTTTCAATATGAAATGAGGTTGATGTTTTAAAATATAAAACTGGTGATTTTTACTATTTTTTTTAATCAGCTACACTGAGGTCTACTTTACATATAATAAAAGTCACCAATTTTAAATGTACAATTCAATCATTTTGGGCAAGGATATACAATCATGTAATTACTACTTCAATCAAGATATAAACATTTCCATTACTCCCTGAAGTTCTCTCATGCCCTTTTGCAGTCAGTCCCTCCCCTCCACTCCACCCAGTCCCAGGCAACCACGGATCTGCTCTAAAATCTACACACTAGGCTTGTCTAAACTTTCTTATAAATTGACTCACACAGTGTGTTGCCTTCTGTGACTAGCTTCTTCCACTTATTACAGTGTTTCTGAGATTTCTCTGTGCGTGTATCAGAGCTGGTTCCTTTTTCAGTGCTGAGTAATAATCCATTACATGGTTGTATCTTTCACCAGCTGATGGCCATTCAGGACGTGAGGAGGCTGCTTTGAATCCTCCCCTCCTCCTACAGTAAAGCATATTGTCTTGCAGCCTTTCCACCTCCAAGAAAAGTCCGGGAGGTTTATTGCCTGGGGATGCGGAGAGCAGGTATTCATTAGAATGAAGAGGCCAGGCTGGCTTTCTTAAGATTGCAGTGAAAGAAGTGTCTCCGAAGCCAGCTGTATGAAGAGAGAAGTTTTTAAAAATATCCAAAGCTCCCTCTGAATTCACAGGCTGGGTCTGACCAACTTGGACCAGAGAGCTTTACTGTGAGCCCTAGGGAGAGGGAACCTACATAGGATGCAAGAGAAGCTCCCGCCCTAGAGAAAATGGAACCTAGACATCCTTCCAGGGAGCAGGGAAGGAGCAGGAGGTGGAACAGGCCCCAGCCCAGTGCTGAAGCTCGGCTGGGTCTGTTGGGGAGGAGAGGAGACAGAAACTCTCATGGGCACTTTGGGGAAGTGAAGGGGGAATTTGAGAGCATCCGGCCCTTGCCATCCCCTGCCAGCCTTCTTGACTCATGTAGACACCAAGGGAGGTGTCTAGAGCAGCAGGCCCGAGAGAGCCCTGCTGGTTCCCAGAGGCCTATGAGTGACATTCACAAGGTCCATAAGTCCCCCTGTACCTCTCAATGGCTTGGGGAGCAGTGGGGAGCTTCAGAGGAGCCCAGAGGATGAGGACAAGGAGGCCACAGGGAGGTGATGGCAGGGCCTACCATCAGCAGCAGGAGTGTGGGCACACGTCTGCAGGCCAGGAGGAACGAAGAATGCACCAGCAGATTCAGTGACCAGAGAGGCCAAAGCTCAGAGATAAGTGACTCAGTACACCCAAGGCCCTGAGGTGGAGTGGGGTCAGAGGACACAGATGGACGAGCAGCCACTGTGAGAATAAGCATGTGCCCCCTGAATGCACAGCCTAGATGGGGAAGGAAAGCTCTGGTGTGGGTAGGAGGAGAACCCTTGCAGGACGGCATCACTTTGGCCTTGAAAGACCAAGGTACCAATTCTCATGGCACATGTGCTTTGAGACCAAACACCTGGGTTCAAATTCAAGCTAAGTCCATTACTAAATGTGCAATCGGAGGGAAATTCCTTACTCTCTCCAGGCCTCTGTTTCCCCATCTGTAAAATGGGACTCATACTACGACTTACTTCATAGGGTCACTGAGGCCTTTTTAACTGGTAAAATCAAGTTTCTTCGTTTGTTTGTTTTACCTGTCATCAGCAGCATGAGGAGCCTTATGAGGAAGTTGGGGTCAGTTAGAGAAAATGACTTTTGTTTCTGTAACCTCTCTGTTGGGGTGGGAACAATTTTTTCCTGCTGTAGAAGGCCACCTTGGCTTGAAGCGTGGGGGGTGGAGTGGCAGGGGCTACCCTGGAGGCCAGAGGACTGTTGTATTTGACACCTTCCACTGATGCAGTCAGTCTATGGAGGTGGGACCCGGGCATCAGCATTTTTAAAGATCTGCCCCCAGCCCCAGATGATGTCAATGTGTGGCCAAGGTTGAGAAAATCAGAAGGGGTTTAATGTTCACAAAAACCATCTGAGGATGTTGTAAAAATGCAGATTTCAGTCCTTAGGTCCCAGGGGGAGGCCAAGAGTCTGATGTCGATGCTACTGGTCCACAGGCCACATTTTGAATAGCAAGAATTTCCAGACGATATTGAGGAGGTGGAATCAACAGGACTTACTGATGCCTGGATATGGGGGTGGGATGGGGGCAGTATTCCAGGAGAAGCTCCAGTTTTCTGGCATGAGTAACCGAGCTTTGGAATCAGATGCCAATGGGGCATGAGTTGTAGGAGGTGTGGTAGAGGCTAAGCCCAGTCTTGTGCCCATTCAACAGAGTTGTCCATTGGCCTGGAGCTCAGCAGCCAGTATGAATTAGAGATCTCGATTTAGAAGTCACCAGTACACTGCTAATATCAGCTTGACTCTACTGAGTGCTGACTATGTGTTCGGCTCCAGTGTAAGCATTTCACATATATTAACTCACTAAAAGGCCCCAGTGACTCTACGAAGTAAAAAGTAGTATGAATCCCATTTTATAGATGGAGAAACTGAGGCACAGAGAGAGTACGGAATTTTCCTCTGGTTGCACATCTAGTAATTGGCGTAGCTTGAATTTGAACCCAGGTGTTTGGTCTCAAAGTGCATGTGCTGACCAGCGTCCCATGTGCCACAAGAATGGAAGGGCTCCCCCCAGGAGCCAGTGTCCAAAGTAGAAAGGATGTTCTAGGTGTTCCAAGGAATGCCAGTCCCTAAAACTTACTGTGTATCAGATGCTTGCGAGGTCCTGAGGATACTTAGGACCTGTTGGTCACTTTTGGTCACAAGTGACAGGAGCTCAATTCAAACGCCCTAAAGTAGAAAATGGGATTCACTGGCTTGAGTAAGCTGAAAAAAGATAGATCCTAATCAGGGGTATGCTTAGATCCAGGCACTCGAATGACGTCAAGAACTTGTTTCATCTCTCAGCTCTTCTTTTCGGTGTCAGAGTCATTCTCAGGCATCCTCTCCTCGATGTGACAATGGTGCCCCCAACGGCTCCAGGCTCCTCTCCTACCCCTTTAGCAGTCCTCATGGAAAGAGCCAGGTTGTCCCTGCAAAGTCCAGGGATGATGCTCCCTGGCTCTGATTGGCCCAGCATGGGTCATGTGCCAGCTCCTGAGCCAATCGCAGGAGCCAATCATGGAGACTCAGTAGAAATGGTAACAGAAGCCAGAGGCGCACACAGGGCGACTGAACAGATACGCCGTGATTTTGCCTCAAAATCTTTGTTCTTGCTGTTCCCTCAGCTGAGACTGCCACCTCCGCTCCCTTCCACGCAGACTCTCGTACTTGTGGAATCCTACTCATTCCTCAGTGCCTGGCTGCAGCATCTCTCTTCCTTCTGGTGCTTTCCCAGCAACCCCTGCCAGAGTCTACCAGATGTCTCCTACTCACCGAGTCAGATCCTCTTGTCCTCCCTGTCGTCAGTCCTAAGGCAGTGTCCTGTTCCAGCTTTTCTTGGGCCCAACAGGCTTTTCACAGGCGGAACTTCCTGCTCACCCTGGCACTTCCCTTAACTGTGCCTCGGGATGCCTGTGTGGCCCACGCCCACGTGTGCACAGCCTAGTCGTGTAGGAGAGCCGTCGCTCTGTGTGCAAACCTCTGACCAATGAGAGATGGGAGCCAGTGCATAGATGGTCTCCTTTTCCCTCCACCATTGGCCCACGAGGGACGTCCCAGGGCGCAGTTCACAGATCTGATCATCGTGACTCTTGTCTGCAGCTGGCTTGATCACACAACCTTCTACAGCTCCTCCCCTTCAAGTAATAGCACAAGAGCCCTCTGTCTCAGGCTTGGTTTTAGAGAAGGAATCTGGGTTAGGACAGAATTACTCTTTCCCAGTACTCCCGTAACTCTTGGGCTTTGTGTCTCGAATAGTCAAATTAAGTTCACAGCAACATATGGTTACTGCTTTATGTCTGCCTCCTCTAGCTCACCAGGCTGCAGGAAGGCTGGACACATTACAGTGCTTAAGGAAATGCTTCGAATGCTTGGAAATGCAGAGGATGACTTAGAGTGATGTGTGAATGGACATTTAATATCAGTATGGGAAGGACACTCTCCCTTTTCGCTCAGACTTTATTGAGGTATATTTGAAGGCCAACAATCTGCACATATTTAAAGTGTTCAATTCGATCAGTTTTGACCTGTGTATACCAATTATGGGGCCATCACTATAATTGGGACAACAAATAATTCCATCACTCTCAAATCCATGGATCTGCGTTCTGTCACAATACAGGAATTCTATATGACTACAGTCGCAGAGCATGTATTTTTGTCTGGGTTCTTTCATTCAACAAAATTATTTCAAGATTTGTCTACGATATCATGTGTCTCAATAGTTTATTCTTTTTAACTGCTGAATAGTAGTCCCTTGTATGGATATACCACAACTTGTTATTAATAATTCATTCATCCGTTGATGAACATTTGGGTTGTTGTTTTTTGCTATTACAAATGAAGTTGCTATGAACATTTGCATTTGAGCTTGTGTGAACACACATATTTCCTTTTCTTTAGGGTAAGTACCTAGGAATGAAATAGTTGGGTCGCATGGTAGGTATATAATTAACTAGTTAAGAAACAAACTACTAAGTGGTTATACCATTTTACACTCGCACCAACAGTGTGAGTGTTCCATTTCAATAATATTTGGTATGGTTGGTCTTTTAAATTGTAACCATTCTTATAGGTGTGTAATAGGTGTGAATGGTATCTCATTGTAGTTTCACAGTCATGGGCTGCATAATGACATTTTTGTTAAACAAAGAACCATATATACGAGAGTGGTCTCATACGATTATAATACCGTATTTTATCATACCATATATATTATAATACTGCACCTTTCAATGGTTAGATATACAAATACTTAACCACTGTGTTACAGTTGCCTACAGTATTCAGTACAGAAACATGCTGTACAGGTTTGTAGCCTAGGAACAATAGGCTCTGCCACATAGACTAGGTGTGTGGCAGGCTCTACCATCTAGGTTTGTGTAAGAATACTCTGATATTCAAACAACGACAAAATTACCTAATGACACACTTCTCAGAACATATCTTCATTAAGTGAAGCATGACTGTAATTGTTCTCTAATGATTATTTTGAACATTTTTCACATGCTTACTTGCCATCCAAATATTTTCTCTGGGGAAACATCTGTTCAAATCTTTTGCCCATTTTTTGTTAAGTTATTTGTTTTCTTATTTTTGAGGGTTCTTTATATATCCCAGATACACATCTCTTAACAGATATGTGATTTGCTAATAGTTTCTCTCAGACTGTGGCTTATCTTTTAATTTTCTTAACAGAGTCTTTCAAAGGGTAAAAGTTTTTAATTTTGACAAAGTCCATCATATCCATTTTTTTAAATTTTATTTTATGGATAGGGCTTTTGGTGCTGAATCCAATAAAGTTTTTCCTAACCCAAGATCACAAAGATTTCCTCCTATACTTTCTTCTAGAACTTTTATATTTTTATGTTTTTTATTTTTATATTTTTATGTTTTATACTTAGGTATATGTTTTATACTTAGGTATATGATCTATTTGAGTTCATTTTATGTTTAGTGCAGGATACAGCTCCTAGGGGAAAGCCTTCAATCTATCACCATTAAGTATGCTCTTAGTTCTAGATTTTTCATAGATAACTTTTATCAGATGGAGGCCTTCATATTTTCATGGTTCTTTGTGTCTTTCTTTTTAAGATGGCGTCTTGCCCTTGTCTCCCAGGCTGGAGTGCAATGGTGTGATTTAGGCTCACTGCAACCTCTGCCTCCAGGGTTCAAGCGATTCTCCTGCCTCAGCCTCCCAAGTAGTTGGGATTACAGGTGCCCGCCACCAAGGCCAGCTAATTTTTGTATTTTTAGTGGAGACGGGGTGTCACCATGTTGGTCAGGCTGGTCTCGAACTCCTGACCTCAGGTGATCCAGCCACCTCAGCCTCCCAAAGTGCTGGGATTACAGGCGTGAGCCAACACACCTGGTCAGTTCTTTGTGTCTTGAATAATTTTGAATTGTTCCTTGGACATTGTGACTGTTCTTGTTTGTTTTTTCTTTTTTTATTTTCAGACAGGATCTCCCCATGTTGCCCAGGCTGGTCTTGAACTCCTGGCCTCAAGCAATTCTTCCACCTCGGCCTCCCAAACTGCTGGGCGTATAGGCATGAGCCACTGCACTTAGCCATCATGACTGTTACGTTGTGTCGGGAGGATCATTATTGTCTCCTAGAGAACATTGAGCTTTTTCCTAGAGCAGCCAAACAACCTGCTAGATTCAGACTTATTTGGGTGGTGGTTGGACTCCCAGTCCAGTCCTCTGAGGCTTAGCCATGTTGATTTGGACCTGTTCAGTATGTACACAGTTCTGGGATAGGCTGAGACTTGTACGGTGGCTCGGATCTCAGTCTAGTTCTCTGTGCCCTGCCATGATTGGAGCTGTCTAACAACCTTTGATGTTCATAAGGCAAAAATCAGCCTCCTCACCTGGGGGATGAGGCGTTCGGAGCTCAAAGCCCCAGAGGTGCTCAGGGGCAGAGACCACCTGTAGGGGGCACCTTCTTCACCTGCTCTGAGGGCTAAGGAAGCCCAGATCAGCAATGATGGAGGCGGGAGGCTGCCCAAGCCTCTTTTCTCCACACAGTGGAGTCGTGAGGCCAAAAGTTGACCTCTCCAGCCACACCCTGGCTTGGGCTGAGGTCTCTAGCTCCTGGCCTGCCTCAGGCTCTTCTCCCATGGAAGGGCCACCCCACCCCCCACTCCCAGATGACACACACTCTGACTCAGATAGCCTGTCCTCATCCTTCCGGCCATGACCCAGGGGGCTGTGGTGGGGGTGGAGGAAGGGGAGGAACAGTCCAAGGAAAGGGTGATCCCATCTCTCTTGTCTCTGGGGCTCACCATGAAGTCAGCGGAGTCCCAGCTGCTGATGTCAGGAGCGAATAGGACTAACAACACACATGTATTGAGTGCTTGCTCTGCACCAGCACCATGCAAGTGCCTTACATACATAGCCTCCTCGATTCCTTATCATAACCCCTTGAGGCAGGGGCTGAAATGACACCCATTTCACAGATGAGGAAACTGAGGCTCCAGAAAGTGAAGTCCCTTGCCCAAGGTCATACGGCTGGTCACGGCTGAGACAGGACCTCACAGATGGCTCCATCTCTCTGTAATCTAGGCTGCTCCAGCAACTGAACCAGCTCCCAAATGCTCTACTGTGCTCCCTCAAAACCCCCTACCCACACACAGATGCAAGACCCCTACCACGGGATGCCCAGAAGAATGAGCCGTCTCCAGTCCCCAACCCAAAAGAGAAGGGGAGCAGATTCCCAGGGGCCCTCCGGCTAAGCAGGCGCCAGCCTCCAACCGGAAATTAACTCAAAGGAAGAAGGGAGCCGGCTCTGGATGCAGAGAGATGAGGCTGATTGTTTTCTGTTCTTCATTAAGTAACAAAGGGAAAAACCAACTGTGCGTGGTGTGTGAGCTTCCCCACCGGCACCACCCCAGACTCCCGGAACATCTTTATCCACTTACCCAGGGATTCAGGAAATTCTCTTCCAAGCCAGTTTTATTGGAGATTTTGGATGCAAAGCTCACAGTCTCCCAATCAATAACAGATGAACAATGCTCACATTGCATTTTTTGGGGAGGACGTTTAGCCCGGGCTTGTCCCATCTGAAGAGACTGCCCTTGGACATCCCTATTTGATCAGACATTGCTGGAAAATGAACTTCAGGGTCATTCTAGAAACCAGAGTCATTCGCATGAGGGTGCAGCAGGGAGGGGCGTCCTGGTCTGGGCCAGGTCTGGGAAAGCCCCATGTCTTGCAAAGGTTAGGGTCTGACCCCCGAGGTTCCCCCTGGCCTCGACTCTCTCTCCCGCCTCCTCCCTGGCATATCCTCCACATGTGCTCTGCGTGGGTATCAAATCTGCAGCCCATAAAGAATCAATCAAATCCAGTCTGGGCTTAGCCAAGGGCTGCAGCGCCAAAGTGCTAATGGAGGAAGGCCGGGCAGCCAGAGGGGATGGCAGGCCTGGCGGTGCAGAGGCGATTTCACATAAACCTTCTTCTCACCCACACTCCATCCCATAGATACATGGAGCTGCAGAAGATGGCCCAAGAATGCGAACCGGGACCATCTCGTGATTCTCCATCTCTGCCTTCTCCAGAGGGGTTGGGAGGGATTGTGGGAGGGGAGCAGGGACACCTCCAGGGAACATAACACTTTTGTTACTATCAGACCACCTACAGTGCGAACAAAATACTTAGAGTGGGAAGCAGAGTCCACAGCTCATATCCTTCATCTCAGCAACACTTATTGAGCACCTACAGTATGCCAGGCAGGGGAAGGGTAAAGTTCAGGCAACTCCTGCTTGATGGAGTTTACATTCTAGCAGGTTTATTCAGTATCTCCGTCAACGTCGTAACTCTCTCATCAAGAGAGAAAAGAAAAACCAAGGAAAACTATACACGTTTTGGGATCCATCAAGGCATGATGGTTTTTTCCTAGTGCCATTTTGGAGATTCCATCATTCCCATGGCCAGGTCATTCATGCCATTCCCACCCGTCTGTTAAAAAATCTGCTAAATATGTTGGGCCTGCCTGAGTCATGGCCATCACCTGGAAGATATTTGTTGAGCACCAACTAGGTTCAGGGCCCTGGTGGACGTATGTTCTGGAAGCAAGAGGCAGGCCAGGATTGGAGCACCCAGTGGTGAAAAGCATGCTGAGGGGGCTGTAGGAAAGCTTCAGTCTGCAGAGAGGGAGACCCTCCACAGCAGGGCGGAACCAGCCCAGGTCCGCAAGGCACAAATTCTGGTGCAAGCCCAACTCTGCCAGTGAATCACTACGTGACTTTGGGCCAATCTGTGTTCCCCTCTGAACCTCAGTTTCCCCATCTGTAAAATGCGATGATGCATATATGAGTGTTCTCCAGGTACGGTCTTGCTTCAGAATCATCTCAGGGTGTGGGACTTGGTGAAAATGCAGGTTCCTGGGCCTCACAGCAGGCCTCTGGCAAAGGTCCTCAGGAGGTGGGTCTAGGAGTCTGCATTTGTAACACATTCCCCTTGGGGTTTCCAATGTCCCAAAGTTTGAGCAAGACTCCTAGAGGAGACAGTGTCCAAGTTCTTGGCCAGCTTGTCGATTCTGCTACAAAAGAAGGCAGATGATGGGGACGCAAATGGTCAGGGAAAACTCCCTGGAGGAGGCAGAAATGAACTGGGCCTGAAAGCCTAATAACAGGAAAGATAATCGTGCTATCACTTGCAAAATGGCTTTCAAGCACCAGGCCCTGTGCTAAGTGCTTTATGTGCATTACTTCATTTAACCATCATGATAGCCCTGGAAGAGAAGACTTCTTATCCCCACTTCATAGACGAGGAAACTTAGGCTCTCCAATGGTTAAGTGACTTGCCCAAAATATCTGTATGCCCTCTGAGACACACTGCAAAATCCTCCCTAACACAATACCACAGGCTACTCAGGGTCCTCTTGAAACCTGGAGCCATAGAGGAGGTCTTTCTGGAACAGAAGGCTTTGGTACCTGAGGCCTAGAGGACAAGAGTGGATCATTTCCTAGCATACATCTTTCACTCACTCACTCCCTAAATCAGTCATTCACTCACTCGCTGTTTTCTTTCTCCTTTATTAACTCATGTACTTATCCACTTATTAATTCATTTGTTTAATCACCCAGTCTGTTTGCAGCAGTCTGTATTTCTGGACTGTATTCATCAGAGTCTTTTATTACAAGTGGCAGAAACACAACTCAAATTGATTCAAGCAGAAAAAGAAATTTATGAATACTTTTATCTGACATGTCCAAAGGAGAGGACAGCTTCAGTCAGGGCTGGATCTAGGCACTCAGATGTTATTGTCAAGAAACTCTCCCTACAGCCTTTGGCTCTGCTTTCTTCTGTGTTGGCATCACTCACAGGCTAGTTTTTTGCTTTTTCCTTTGCTTGTAAAGTTGCCCACCAGCAGCTGCAGGCCGGTGTCCTATCAGCTTAGCCACCTCTACTCAAGGAAGAGGCCTCTTTCCCAGGAGCTCCAGCAAAAATCCCAGAGAGGCCTCTCATTGGCCTAGCCTGAGTCACATGCTCATCTGTGAACCAATCACTGTGGTTAGAGGAATCAGGGATCTGATTGGCAGGCCTGGTTCTGGGGTGATGGTGTCAACCCCAGTGAATCACACATACTGAGCATGGAGGAGGGTTAGTTCCTCAAGGAAACTTGGCATGTGTATTAGGCCATTCTTGCATTGCTATACAATACCTGAGACTGGGTGATTTATAAAGAAAAGAGGTCTAATTGGCTCCTGGTACTGCAGGCTGTACAGGAAGCATGGTGCCAGCATCTGCCTTTGGTAAGGGCCTCAGGAAGCTTCCAGTCATGGTGGAAGGTGAAGGCTGAGCAGGTGTATCATATGGCTGGAGCATGAGCAACAGAGTGACGGGGGACATGCTGCACTTTCAAACAACCAGATCTCTTGTGAACTCAGAATGAGAACTCCCTTGTCGTCTAGGGGATGGCGCTAAACCATTCATGAGGGATCCGCCCCCGTGATCCAATCACCTTCCAGCAGGCCCCACCTCCAACACTGAGAATCGAATTTCAACATGAGATTTGGAGGCGAGCAACATTCAGACCATATCAGCGTGCTAGCACTAAGAAGATAAAACTCTTTCATTACCCTTTCATTTGCCCCTAAATGCTGGCAGAATTTAGGGGTGCCTTCTACACAGGAGTCAGGGGTCCCACCCAGTTCCAATTTGACTCCAGACACATCTACTCTATCTCTGCGATTTCCTCTCGGTTTCATGACGGAGTTAGGGGAAACGGCCTCTTCTGGTTTGGAAATGCCAAGCAAGCCGTGACGTCCCTCTGTGGCTGGGACAAAGATACCGACAGCTACCGCTTCCTGGGCATTCACTGAGTGCCTAGCTAAATGCTCCACAGACAGGTTCCCCTTAATCTTGCCAGTGGCCCGAAGTGGGCAGGGTGGGAGAGTTATTCCCATTTTACACTCGAGGAATCTGTGAGTCAGAGAAGTGAAGGACTTTCAGCTGTTGTCACAGCTGCCAAGTGACGGAGCTCGGCTTCAACCCTGGTTCTATGCGATGCTAGAGTCTACGCTGTCCATCTCTGCTCTGATGAAGGCAAATTCCTGCCCACAAGTGAAGTTTGGTTCTGTTTGGAGTAAGAGAGTGGGGAGAGGGCAGGGCTGCCAATTTGGAAGTGATCAGAAAGAAACTTCCACAGTGTTGGAGGTTTCCTGAGACTCACCCCCCGGAACAAGGTCCTGATTTCCATTGCACCAGCCCCACGGATGCAGCTTGTGTGGGGGCAGGCTGCATGGGGACAGGCCTGCAGGGAGCAAGGCTTTGGCAGGGCACACCCTCCAGGGCTCATCTCAAGCTTCCTGGTTGTAGGGTAACCGAGGTCACTAGGCAGCTGGGGAGGGGTGGGAACCAAATGTTTGCAGAGCATCCACTGTGTTCCCAGAACTGTGCTGGGCTAAGTCGGATACCAGGAATCATGACTGTCATAATCATTGCGGGCAGAGATTCTTAGGATGTTAGTGCAACAAGCAACCCCAGAGGCCAGTTTGCTCGGGTCTTTCAAACTCATGGCCCTCCGGGCCAGGCAGGCGACATTCATGAGTACAGCGGGAGGGGCATGAAGCCTGGTATGAATGAAGCATCGCTGGGAATGGGAGAGCACAGCCCCCTCTTGAAAGGGGACGGCCACCACTCAGCATCTGCCATGTGGAGCCATGGGACCTGGACTGCCATATCTCCTGATTTTTCCAAGAGAGCCTAGAAATTTCAGGTGAATGCCTCCAGTCTTTAAAAACAGATTTGGGGGCCAAGCACGGTGGCTCATGCTTGTAATCCCAGCACTTTGGGAGGCTGAGGCGGGCAGATCACCTGAGGTCAGGAGTTCGAGACCACCCTGGCCAACGTGTTGAAACCCTGTCTCTACTAAAAATGCAAAAATTAGCCAGGTGTGGTGGCGCACGCTTGTAATCCCAGCTACTCAGGAGGCTGAGGCAGGAGAATCACTTGAACCCAGAGGTGGAGGTTGCAGTGAGCCAAGATCACACCATTGCACTCTAGCCTGGGTGACAAGAGTGAAAACTCCATCTCAAAAAATAAAAAATAGAAACATTTGGGCTACGCGTGGTGGCTAACACCTATAATCCCAGCACTTTGGGAGGCCAAGGTGGGAGGATCACTTGAGCCCAGGAATTTGAGACCAGCTTGGGCAACATGGTGAGACCCTATCTCTACAAAAAGTACAAAAATTAGCTGGGCTTGGTGGCCAGCACCTGTAGTCCCAGCTACTTCAGAGGCTGAGGCAGGAGGATTGCTTGAGCACAGGAGGTTGAGGCTGCAGAGAGCCACATTTTTGCCACTGCTCTGCAGCCTGGGCAACAGAGCAAGAACTTGTCTAAATAAATAAATAAATAAAAATAAAAACAAATTTGAATTACAGAAGGACACTATGTAGGCTCAACTAACATGTCTGCAGGTTTAGTGACCTCACCTTGCTTTACCACTGGGGATACTGAGGGCCAGAGAGGGGGCGCAATGTGCCCACAGCCAGAGCAAGAACCAGATCCTTTGCCTTCTAGGACTATGATCCTGACCCTGGGCCACTGGGCCGCTTGCGTGTTCCAGCATGGGGCAGTTCACACAGCACTTCTGTGCCCAGGATCTCGGTTAGTTTTCATCTCAACCCCAGGAGGAGGCAGGGTCGGGGAAGTCACCTCCATTTTATAGATAAGGAAGCAGAAGCTCAGAAGAGCCCTGAATGGTGCCCAGATCCCACTGCTAGTTAAAGGACTGTAGACACCTGCTTCCCCCTGCAGTGTCTGCTCTCCTGTTTGGTGTTCAGTCTTGTGGTCTGAGTTTTAGCCTGAGTCAGGCCTTCCAGAAGCCTGCAGCTTATCAGGAGAGAGATGATATGTAGGGGTAAGAGACAAGACTCAAATGAAATATACTCAGTGGAGTGCAAATGTGTGACACAGGCAATGAGCAGGAAATCATGGCAGTAGCTGACTTGGGTAAGGTCCAGGGCTAAATGCTTTACATGAATTATCACATTAAGTCTGCCCAACTACCCCCATGAGAGAGGTACTATTATTTTACTAAGGAAAACTAAGGCACAGAGGTTAAGAGACTCATCAACGTCATACACAGGAGTTAATACAGCTGGAATTTGAACCCAAATGGTCTGGATCCAGAAACCCTATGCTCTGTAAATATTACTAGGAAGTGGGCATTTGGCTGGCACCAGCAGGGAGGATGCATAGGGACCCCCTAGGAAGGTGGCTCAGCATGAGCAAATGCTTGGAGGTAGGAATCTGCCGGTTGATTGATGATCAGTGAAGAATCCAGCTGGCTAAAGATGTCAGAGCTGGGCCAGTGCTGAGACCATGGGACCCAAGCCCCTAAGTGTCAAGAGGATGTTCTGAAAGGTTTAGGCTGAAGGCCACACAGCAACTTGGTGGGAGAATCAGGACCAGATCCCAAGTATCTGATCTCCCACCTGCTTTTCCTGCTGCTCTCTTCACCCCTAGCTTTGCTCACACGATGGCCAGGTATGCTTGAATTTCCATGCATGGGATTTCCTCAGGGTGGAACCCACAAGTGTCAGAATCCTATCTGTCTCACCTCTCTATTGCTTCATCCTGCATTATCCTCCCAAAACTGAGTTGGTTAAAATAATAACAGTTATATGATCTCTTGTGAGTCTGCAATTGACTGGGCTCAGCTGGTGGTTCTTCTGTTCCACATAGCACCCTCTAGGGGCTGCAGTCATCTGTGGGGAACTCAACGGGGCTGGAATATCCAAGATGGCATGTTCACATGGCCAGTGATTGATGCTGGCAGAAGGCCGGGAACCATATGTGCCCTGCCCATATGGCATGGGCTGCTCATAGTATGGCAGTTGGGTTCCAAGACAGGGCACCCCAAGAGTGAATATTCTAAAAGATTCAGGTGAAAGCTGCAAGGCCTTTTCTGACCTAGTCTCAGGTTTTATACAGCATCACCTCTACAGCATTTTTTGGTCAAAAAGAGGTCACAAGCCAATCCAGATTCAAGGGGAGAGGACTATACTAGGTGTGGACACTGGGAAGGATAGTCCATATTTGGAGGCCAGTTACTGCATTATCCTCCCAGACATTTTATTCACTTCTCCATCCTAGTTTCTTTCTTTCCATCCCTCCCTTCTTCCATTCCATTCCATTCCATTCCATTCCATTCCATTCCATTCCATTCCATTCCTTTCTCTTGCTTCCTTTATTCGACAGGGTCATACCCAGGCTGTAGCACAGTGGCATAATTACAGCTCACTACAGCCTCAAATTCCTGAGCTCAAGCGATTCTCCCACATCAGCCTCCCTACTAGCTGGGACCACAGGTGAGCATTACCACACTGGGCCAATTTTAACAATTCTTGTAGAGATAGGGTATCGCTGTGTTTCCCAGGCTGGTCTCAACCTGCTAGCCTTAAGCAATTCTCCTGCTTTACCCTCCTGAGTTGCTGGTATTACAGGTATGAACCACCATACCCCACCTCCATCCTAGTTTCAGGAACTCTATTCAGTTTACTCTCTGTTCACCAGTGATTTGGTCCAGCTCATCCAGGTGTTTTTCAGGGCACTAGTCTAGTACAGTGCCTGACATATAGTGAGTACGTAATAAATATTTGCTGAAGGGAGGAAGGAAGAAAAGGAAGGAAGAAGAAAAGAAGAAATGAAGGAAGGAAGGAAGGAAGGAAGGAAGGAAGGAAGGAAGGAAGGAAGGAAGGAAGGAAGGAAGGAAGGAAAGTTTTCCTACAATAGTTGGGGTCATAATCCAGCCTTTTCCCTGAATCAGCAACACATCCAGCCCCTGCCCACTTTAGGCCTTTGTCTTGCTGTTCCCTTTGCCTAGGGTCATCTTCCTCCAAAGTTTTCCTTGGCAAGGTCCCTCTTGTAATCCAGGTGTATTAGTCTGTTATCATGCTGCTATAAGGACATACCTGAGACTGAGTAGTTTATAAAGGAAAGAGGTTTAATTGACTTACGGTTCAGCATGACTGGGGAGGACTCAGGAAAGTTACAATCATGATAGAAGGGAAGCAAACGTCCTTCTTCACATGGCGGCAGCATGGAGAAATTGAGCAAAGGTGGGGAAAAGCCCCTTATAAAACCACCAGATCTCATGAGAACTCACTCTTTTTTTTTTTTTTTTTTTTGAGACGGAGTCTCGCTCTGTCGCCCAGGCTGGAGTGCAGTGGCCGGATCTCAGCTCACTGCAAGCTCCGCCTCCCGGATTCATGCCATTCTCCTGCCTCAGCCTCCCGAGTAGCTGGGACTACAGGCGCCCGCCACCTCGCCCGGCTAGTTTTTTTGTAGTTTTAGTAGAGACGGGGTTTCACCGTGTAAGCCAGGATGGTCTCGATCTTCTGACCTCGTGATCTGCCCGTCTCGGCCTCCCAAAGTGCTGGGATTACAGGCTTGAGCCACCGCGCCCGGCCGAGAACTCACTCTTTATCACAAGAACAACATGGAGGTAACTGCTCCCATGGTTCAATTACTTCCCACTGGGTCCCTCCCATGACATGTGGGGATTAAGGGAACTACAATTCAAGATGAGATTTGGGTGGGGACATAGCCCAACCATATCACCAGGTCTCAGCTCAAAAGTCACCTCTTCAGAGAGGCCCTCTCTGGCCACCCAGTCTTACCACCACCACTAGCTATTCTCTTGTGATCTGAGTTATTTACTTCAGAGCACTTACTACCACCTGACAATGCATTATCTTATGCATTTATTTATGTAATTATTCATTATCTAGCTCCCTGTGTCCCTCTTAGGCCAGGTTTCTCAACCTCAGACTATTGACATTCTGGACTGGATAATTCTTTGTTGTGGGAGAGTGAAGTGCATTCTATGATTGTAGAATGATTAGCAACATCTCTTGTCTCTACTCACTGGATGTCAGTAGCATCCTCTGCCATATCATGATAACCAAACGTATCTCTGGACATTGCCACATGTGCAAGCCTGGGATGTGCATGTTCATGCCCTGCAAAATTTGGCCTGGTTGAGAACCACTATTTTAGACCATTGGTTCTAATACTGTTTTTTTGTTTATTTGTTTTTTTGTTTCGTTTTGTTTTGTTTTTGAGACAGAGTCTCGCTCTGTCATGCAGGCCTGATTTCAGTGGCAAGATCTCGGCTCACTGCAACCTCCACCTCCCAGGTTCAAGCAATTCTTGTGCCTCTGCTTTCTGACTAGCTGATATGAGAGGTGCACACCATCACACCTGGCTAATTTTTGTAGAGATGGGGTTTCACTATGTTGGCCAGGTTGGTCTCAAACTCCTGACTTCATGAGATTAACCTGTCTCAGCCTCCTAAAGTGCTGGGATTACAGGCATGAGCCACCATGCCATAATGTTTGCATTTTTAGTAGAGACAGGGGTTTTGTCATGTTGGCCAGGCTGGTCTCGAACTCCTGGCCTCAAGTGATCCACTCCCAAAGTGCTGGGCTTACAGACATAAGCCACGGTGTTCAGCCTGGTTCTCATACTTTTGCATGCATCAGGATCACCTGGAAGACTTGTTAAAGCCCAGGCTGCTGGGCTCCACCCTAGAGTTTCTGATTCAGCGGGTCTGGGGTGGGACCATGAATTTGCATTTCTACGAGTCCCAGGTGATGCTGATGCTGCTGGTCCAGGGACCGCACTTTGAGAACTACTGGTTTGAAAGCTCCACAGAAGAGAGATCGTGTATCCTGTACCCTAATGCCTAGAATAGTGGCTGTGCATAGTTGGCGCTCATAAATACTTTTTAAGATTTAATACATCTTAAAATCTCAGCAGTAAGGAGGCCGTTCCTGAGCCTCAGTGAACATTAACTGGCAGGGAAGGAGCAATTTTGGCATGCTGGGCAGGAGCTGTGAGAAAGAATACTTAAACTCCTAGTGGACCTGCTGTCTTAGAAGGCCTACCCTCAGTGCCCAGAGCAGGTGCCGGGAAGCCCAGCAGGATTTCAGAAGACGCTCTGCAAGTTCACATTTCATTTAGCTTTGACCTTGGTGGGCGTCTTGGTTTGGCCCTGCATCTTGGATTTCTCCTGTGATTCTCTCTAATCCATTTCTCCTTGTCATCAAGGGGTTATTTGCTGTCAGGAGAGCTGACAGCAGGTTCACTATGAGGAGTACCCCTCCCTCTGGGGCCCTGCGCATTTCAGAACCTCCCTCTGTTCTTTGCTGCCTCAGGGCTGGGGATTCGGCAGAGGGTGCTGCCACAGCCAGCATGTTTTCAGTCTAGAGTCTCCTGGGAAGGTAGTGGGTCTGCTGGGGCTGAGACAACCTCATATGGCTGTAATCATTTTTGTTTTTTTCAGAGACAAGGTCTCGCTCTGTCACGAAGACTGGAGTGCAGTGGTGCAATCATAGCTTACTGCAGCCTTGAATTCCTGAGCTCAAGCGATCCTCCCACCTCAGCCTCCCAGAGTGCTGGTACAGGCATGACTCATTGCAGCTGGCCTAGAATTCTATTTTCTTTGTTTTTGTTTTTCGTTTTTTGTGTTTTGTGTTTTTTTGAGACAAGGTCTTTTTCTGTCACCCAGGCTAGAGTACAGTGGCAAGATCATAGCTCACTGCAGCCTCAAACGCCTGGGCTCAAACAATCCTCCTGCCTCAGCCTCCTGAGTACCTAGGACTACAGTTGCACACCACCACACCCGGCCAATTTCTTTATTTGTTGTAGGGATAGGATCTCGCTATGTTGCCCAGGCTGGTCTTGAACTCCTGGGTTCAAGCGATCCTCCTGCTTTGGCCTCCCAAAGTGCTGGGATTACAGGCATGAGCCACCATGCCCAGCTTGTAATAATATTGATGATGACAACCGGAACTGCCATTTCTGGAGCTTACATGGGCCAGGCAGAGTGGAGGCACAGCGCGCATTACTTCATTTGCACCTCACCAGGCCTCTATGAAGTGGGTGCATGTTGTTATCCCTGTTTTACAGATAAGGAAACTGAGGCTCTGAGAGGTGTCATCACTTGCCTCAATTTGCATAGGCAAGGAAAAGAGGCAAAGCTGGGATAAACCTAGGTCTTTTTGACTAAAGAGTCCCAGACCCTTTTGGTAGATGCTTAAAACTTGTCCTGTGGGAGGGAAATGGGTTTGGGGGCCATGCTGGCTTCCCTGCTGCTCCTAAATCCCATTAGGCTTGCTCGGACCTCAGAGCCTTTGCACTTGTGGTCTCCTCTGCCTGGAATGCTCTTCTCCCAAGTGGGTGTCTGCAGACTGGGCTTCCCAACCTCCTGTAGGTCTCGGATCAAACATCATCTTTTCAATTACAATGCTGTCACCTCCATACAACTGCAAAGCACCCCCCACTCTAGTGTCCTCTATCCTCCTCACCTGCTTCATTCTCCTCCACAGCATTGCCGTCATCTGACACACTCTATGCCAAGCTTGTCCAAGCCACAGCACATGGGCCACATTCAGCCCAGGACAGCTTTGAATGCAGCCCAACACAAATGTATAAACTTCCTTAAAATGTTAAAATGTGTTTTTTTGCAATTTTTAAAGCTCATCAACTATCATTAGTGTATTTTATGTGCGACCAAGACAATTCTTCTCCTTCCAATGTGGCCCAGGAAAGTCAAAAGATCAGATACCCCTGCATGCTTTACTTTCTATGTTTGTCTGTCTCTTTCCACTGGAATGTCAGCCCCATGGGGACAGGAAGCCGTGACCTACTCTGTTCATGGCTGCATCCCTAACACCTGGGACAGTTCCTGGTGGATATCAGGAACTCCTGGAGCATTTGTTGAGGAAAGAAGGGAGAGGGTAAGGAAGAAAGGAAAGGAAAGGATAGGAAAGGAAAGGAAGAAAGAAGGGAGGGAGGGAGGGAGGAAGGAAGGAAGGGAGGGAAGAAGAAAGGAAGGGAGGCAAGAAGTAAGGAAAGAAGGATGGAAGGGAGGGAAGGAGGAAGGAAGGGAAGGAGTGAGGGAGGGAAGGAGGGAAAGAAGAAGGAAGGAGGGAAGGAAGGAAGAAAGGAAGGGAGGGAAGGAGGAAGGAAGTGAAGGAGGGAGGGAGGAAAAGAGGGAGGGAGAGAGGAAGAAAGGAAGGAATGAACAAAGGAGGGAAGGAAGAAGGAAGGAAGGAAAGAAGGAAAGGAAGGAGGAAGGAAGGGAAGGAGGGAGGGAGGGAGACAGGAAGGAAGGAAGGAAGGGAAGGAAGGAAGGAAAAAAGGAAGGAAGGATGAGAGGGAGGGAGGGAGGAAGGAGGGAGGGAGGAAGAGAGGAAAAAAGGAAGGAAGGAAATGGAAATTCTCAAAAGTCCCCCAATTTTTCTTACAGCAAAACTTCTCAGAGCCTTCATCATGCTCACATATATACTGTACATTTTATTTATACTGTACACATATATTTTATTTATACTGTACACATATATTACTGTACATAAATATTCTACATAATTTATGACAGCTTTGATCATTCCTCACACTTACTGGATGGCAGAGCACTTCTTGGTAGAGCTGCCATTAACCTGACTGTCCCCAGGCATGTTCTACACTCGCCTGTGCTCTCAGGCTCTCCCTTCTCACTCCTGCCCTGCCTCCTGCACAGAGTGCACAACCAGGCATTGAGGCACATGGACACCTACCTGCACACTCGCTTGGTGGCTGTGTTGGAGATCTGCCTGTGTGACAACATTGGCCTGCTTGTGGAGATGCATGCCGCCTTTGAATGGACCAATTGTCAAAGGCAGAGAAAGGCCAGCTCACCTTTGAAAGAGGCCACTCACCAGGCAAAAACAGGGTGGCCTGAACTTGGGACAAACAAAACAAGGCAGACAATGAATCCATTGGAAGCAGTTGGGAGCCGCAGGGGCTGTGAGAACTTGGCTTTGCTGCACTAGAAGGACAACAGGGAACCAGGTCACACTGGGACAGAAGTTTCCATGTCTTTTTTATCTGCAATCAAGCCAACAGTCCCGGGGGCCGAAGGACT
This sequence comes from Chlorocebus sabaeus, assembly GCF_047675955.1. NCBI lineage: Eukaryota > Metazoa > Chordata > Mammalia > Primates > Cercopithecidae > Chlorocebus > Chlorocebus sabaeus. The sequence continues at coordinate 114,699,099 of NC_132923.1, forward strand.
CCGGAAGTCAAGGATGGTCTCATTCATCAGACCTTTGAATTCCCGAGGACCAGGCTGGACCAACCTGGGAGGCTTTGTGCCTTCCCTTTACCTGCAAAGACCTCGCCATTTAAAGAGAAATGGTGTCAAGAGGATACCCTTTGGAATCAACAGGGCTTGGTTCAAATCCTGATTCAGACAGTGGCTGCTGAACCTCAGGCAAGTTGCTTCACCACTCAGAGCCTCGGTCTCCTATAAAAAGGAGCAATCACACCTGACTCACTTTCTCCCTCCTATTCTTCCTGCAGTCAGTCAGACTCATTGATTCATCTGTTCATTTGTGTGTTCATTCATGCATTCACTCCTTCTACACTTACCATTCTGGGCTCCTTTTCTTTTTCTTTTAGAGATGAGTTCTTGTATGTTGCACAGGCTGGTCTCAAACTCCTGGCTTCATGCAATCCTCCCACCTCTGGGCTCTTCTTTTTTGTTGTTGTTTTTTGTTTGTGTGTGTGTTTGTTTGTTTGTTTGTTTGTCTGAGATGGAGTCTCACTCTGTTGCCCAGGCTGGAGTGTAGTGGTGCGATCTCGGTTCACTGCAACCTCCATCTCCTAGGATCAAGTGATTCTCCTGCCTCAGCCTCCCCAGTAGCTGGGATTAGAGGCATGTGCCACGCCCAGCTATTTTTTGTTTTTGTTTTTTTTTATTTTTAGTAGAGATGAGGTTTCACCATGTTGGCCAGGCTAGTCTTGAACTCCTGACCTGAAACGATCCACTCACCTCGTCCTCCCACAGTGCTGGGATTATAGGCATGAGCCACTGTGCCCAGCCAACCTCTGGGCTCTTCTGATGATCCACAGTGATCATCCTTGGATGCCAGTTCCCTTAGCATCCACCATCGCACACATGGCCCAGAGGAAGGAGCCCTGGACGAGGCACATGGGGACTGGCTCCTGTGCTGCCAGCATCCTGCTGTATCCCACACAGTGGTATTGGAGGTCAGCAGCTTCCTTTCTAAATAATTTTTGTTTCCCCTGATTTCCAAATAAATAAGAAAACAAAAACCTCTAGAGATGCACTTCTAATACTTTGTATCTCCTATCAGTTTACAGATGTGTGTGTATACATATCACATATATATGTAACAGTGCATTACAGCTCTTAACACTATGCTGGGCTTTGCACTAAGCAAATTAAATGCATAATATCCTTTAATCCTTCCGATAGCTTTATTATGTATGTACTATGATCATGCCTTTTTTCTAGATGGGGAAATCATGGCTCAAAGTGGTTAAGAGCTTGCCTGGGGTCACACAGCTGCTAAGTGGTAGAAGTCCCCGCAGATGGCAGGGGGCAGGTGGGGCACAGTTACTTGGCTGGGCAGAGAAGGCAGGAAAAGTTGCAAAGAGGAGCAATTTTTAAAGCACGCAGAGAGGTACTCAGGTGAGCATTGTCTTAAATAAATAATGTATGCACACTGTACAAATTGAAGAAGAGCAGATCAACAGAAGAGACTAAAAATGACCTCTGAACCCACCCCCATCCAAAAATAATCAGCTAGAATGCTGATAAATTTTTTCACTCCAGTTCCATTTAATTCTAATGCCTCTCATCTCCATGCTAGAGTACCTCTTCTAGAAGTGCTTCCTGACAGGTTCTTTTCACTTGATGAGATGCCATAGCCATTTCTGCATGCAATTAAGTATTCTTTTGGTGGAGGGGAATAATTGTAAAAAATTGCATGACTGTGGGGATCATTTATCTCCAACAGACAGATTTTTCCCCAGTTTGGGATATTTAAATTGGATCTATATTTTAGCTGTTGTCAATTACACTGGGATGAACATTCTCGTAGATAAATCTTTTCTCACATCCTCAGTTATTTCCCAAAAAATTGCTTAGAGATGAATTGCTTTGTCAAAAAGTGTGCAAAATACTAAGCACTTTGTGCCTATTGCCGGGATAGGTTAGGAGGGCAGCTGTGCGTTCAGATGTGCTTGACCCAAGCCTCTCAACTCTGCCCGCTTCAGTGGACGCAGCAGCCTGGCATTCGGAGTTAGAAGTACAATCCCAGCAGTGTTTGGCTCAAGCAACTCTCCTGAGGTCCTTTTCTCCACAACCCCAGCAGAATGTGGATATTTTGTCTACAGTATTGAATTCATTAAGGGGAGTTGTGGTATTAATAGGCGTAAAGAACTCAGCGTGAGTAACACTCGATCACTCCCTAAACAGCTGAGTGAATGAGATCAAGTTCTGCCCGGGGCAGGAGACTTGAATTCTAATTCTAATCTGCCACGGACACTCTGAGGGACCTTCACCTGTTGCCTACTTTTCAAAATAAGGGGTTTGGCCCCGGCGCAGTGGCTCACACCTATAATCCCAGCACTTTGGGAGGCTGAGGTGGGTGGATCATTTGAGGTCAGGAGTTCCAGACTAGCCTGGCCAACGTGGTGAAACTTTGTTTCTACTAAAAATACAAAAATTAGTCGGGCGTGGTGGCAGGCACCTGTGATCCCAGCTACTCGGGAGGCTGAGGCAGGAGAATTGCTTGAACCTGGGAGGTAGAGACTGCAGTGAGCCAGGATCGTGCCACTGCACTCCAGCCTGGGTGACAAGAGACAGACTCCATCTCAAAAAAAAAAAAAAAAAAATGAGGGGTTTGAATAAGACCACGGAGGAATCTTTCAGATCTAAAATGTGAAGGTTCATCCAGCCCCTTGATTTTCAGGTGTTTACTCACTAAGTTAATTGGAAATTAACTTGTATTTAAACATTTGGGAACTTGAGGCCCATCCTGGAAAGTATCTTGCTTGAAGTCATGCTGCAAATGAGCAGCAGCATCAGGCTTAAAGCCCAGGTGTCTGGTTTCCCAGGCCTTGCAGCTTCCTTTCTGCAACATGGATGATGACGGGAGTGTGCACACATCTCTCTGGAGGGATGTGTTTGTGCGTGTGTAGTCACATGTCTGTGCATGTACACCTGTCTGTGGGTGCCCATTTCCATGAGTGCTCACGTATCTGCCTACACACAGTTCTCTGCACACATATATGTCTTTGCGCACATGTATGTGTTTGTGTGTATGTCTGTGCATACACATTTTCTGCATGTATACATTTATGTGTGCACATTTTCTGTGTGTACGCATGTCTATTGTATACACATGCCAGTGTGTATGTACATGCCTGAGTGTGTACATGGCCTTTATGTGTATATTTGTATGTATGCACATCACTGTGTTTATGCCCATGCTGTGTGTGTGCCTCTGTTGGTGAGGATGTGTATACATCTCTGTGTACATGTGTATTTGTGAAAGTCTTGTGCAGGGTGAGATGTTGACTCCAAGGCAAGCTCTGGCCTTGGTTTTCCCCTCTGCATGGGGAGCCTCCTGACTGCTTGGGGTTCCAGTAAATGCTTCCTTTGAACACATGGGGTATCAGGTCATCCTTCAGCGTCAGCCAAATCAGACATTTTCATGTGGACAAGGCGTCTCCTGCTCTGGGAATGCTGCTTGGACAACCCTCAGCAATGAACGAACAGGGACTCCCGCTTGGAGCTGGCCTTAGAACCACCCGTTCTCTCTTACTTCAGCCAGGCAATCACTCCGTGAGTCACTTCAAAAACACACATGGGGTGCCTACCACAGGCCACCCTTCATGCTGGGGCGCTGGAGAGACTGAGACAGGTGTATTAGTCTGTTGTTATGCTGCTATAAGGATATATCTGAGACTGGGTAATTTATAGAGGAAAGGTTTCATTGAATCACAGTTCCTCAGGGCTGGGGAGGCCTCAGGAAACTTACAATCATGGTGGAAAGGGAAGCAAACACATCCCTCACATGGTGGCAGCAAGGAGCTGTGCAGAGCGAAGCTGGGGAAAGCCACTTATAAAACCATCAAATCTCGTGAGAACTTACTCACTGCCACGAGAACAGCATGGAGGTCACCGCCCCCATAATTCAGTTACCTCCCAGGGGATCCCTCCCATGACATGTGGGGATGATGTGACAGTTCAAGATGAGATTTGGGTGGGGACACAGCCAAACCACGTCAGACGGGCAAGGCAGGCATGGGGAAAGGGGCCTCTTTGAGAGAAGCCACAGTCCAATGCCATGGAAAGAGGCCACCAGCAGTGAGTGTCCTGAAACTTCATGGGGCTCTGATGGACATGAGAACCCAGGCCTGCGGCAGGCACAGGTGGGTGGGGCACATGGGACAGGGCTACCTAGGCAGGCAGTGAGGGCAGAAAAGTTGCATGAACTTGGGCCTGGAGTCTGTTTAGAGCAGGTAGTGGTGGGTGGTAAGGACTGTCTCCTATTAGTGATGCCTGCTCACTGTGCAAAATGAAGAAAAGCAGATGAACAGAAGGAGAAGAGTAAAACTGAACTCCAATCCCACCGCCATTCAGAAACAGAGTTGAAATGGTGATATATTTTCTGTGTGGCAGGGGGAGCGTGCATTTTTGTGAATCAAATTGGGATCACGCAGCTGTATTATTTGGCAACTTGCTTTGATGTTCATGCAATACAATGTGCCATGAACATTTTCCATGTCGTAAGCATAGCTTGGCGGCTCCAAGCATGAGCAGTGAAGTCCTGGGTCAAAATCGGTCCCGCCACTTGGAACAGGTAATTACCATCTTCTCTGAGCCTCACTTCCTGCATCTGTATGAGGAGATAAAAGTGCAGGCCAGAGTCGCCCCTGCAGGACCAGCTCTCCAGATCAGCCTTGCCTCACTCCACCCCAACCAGGGGCCATTTTCCTAAGTACTGGGCAGCTTCTCCCTTAGCCTGGAATGCCGCTGCCCCCACCTACTTGGAGGGCACTTACTCTTCTTTCAATAATCAGAACAACCTTGAGGATTAAATGAACATGGTGATGTATATAGACAGGGTACCTAGCACAATGACCGGCACATCTCAGGAGCTTACTTTTCTACAGTATCTTTGTTGATGGCTGCATACTATTCCAATGTATGAATTTCCCTCATTTGCTCAATAAATCCCTATTACTGGACATTTAAGAAGTTCCCAGCTTTTTGCTTCTGTGAAAACACAACTGCTTGCTTCAATCATTGAAAGAAGAGCAAGTAGGTAAGGCAGGAGCATTCCAGACTAAGGGGGCAGCAAGAAGCAGCCAGGCACTTAGGGAAATGGCTCCTGGTGGGGGTAGGGGGTGAGGAAAGGCTGAGCTGGAGAGACAGACAGGAATCAGGTCCAGCAGTGGGGCTGTGGCCTGTGTCAGAACTTAAACACTGGCCTCTGGGTGACAAACCTGGACAGGGATTAAGTAGAGTGAAATTGGTGCTCTTTGCAGGCCAGAGGGCAGGCCAAGGAGTGAAGAGATGGGAAGGGACCTGTGGAAACATTGGGGTGATAAGGAGAAGGGAGGGGGAAGCAGAGACAGGGTGCGAGCCTGGCACTGCTCTGAAACTATCCCAGTTCTGCTACTTAGTAGCTGTGTGACTGTGTGCAAGCTATGGCTTAACCTCTCTGTGCCTTGGTTTCCTTATGTAGACATGAATTACCTCTACCCTTTGGGATTGTGGTGAGAGGTAAATGAGTTAATGTGGATGGTCCCTGGACCACGCCCAACAAACAGCAAGTGTCCTGTGTGTTAGCAATTATTATTATGATTCCATGATTGTAGAAGACGGGGGAGACAGGCTGCTACACAATGGCCTTGCAGTCACCAGGTTGAGCACACATAGGAGCAGGTGGCCCAAGTTGCCCAGGTGTGATGGTTTCAGTGCTGCTTCCCCAGCTGGCTCCTTGTCCCCAAGTCCACAGCGATGGCACAGCAGCAGCTCCAGGTCCTGGAGGACAACCGGCTGGGCTCTCTGCCTCCTGACCTCTCTTCTCGGTTCTCTGAACTCTTTCCCTTCCTGACATCTCCCCACAGCCCTGCCCTTTCAGCTCTTCGTTATCTACCCTGTCCACTCTTTCCTGTGGATTTCGATCCTAGACGATGGGGCCTGGAGTGTGGCCGGGGAGAACTTCACGGTGGTCTGGGACTTGGCTGGAGTTTTCACAGCGGCCAGCCAGGTGCAGATAGCATCTTTTGCCCTGGGAGAAGTAGCCTCTTCTACTGTACTGTGCTGAAAGAGTGTCTGTTCTTCCTCACTTCGAATGATGTTGAAAAGGCCTTTTCTGTTGCCTTAGCCTCAGGAGACACCAGGCTTCTGGAAGGAACTGACAAGGAAAGCAACCTCAAAGACAACGCCTCCCACTGACCAAGTGCTTTCTGCCCTTGACTTCACTGATGCCTCTTAACAGCTGGTCACCATTCACAGAAGACGGCAACATAGACGGCAAACTCCATGTGCCCCTGACCCTGTCCCTGAGTTAGCGACCATTCCGTGGGCTGCCTGGGCTACAGACACAAGGGCGTGACCCTCTGTCCAGCCCCACCCAGGTACCACTGGGTGTGGGGAGCTGAGATAGTGGGCGAAATGCTTTGAGGGCTCAGCTGATAGGGCCTGGGGTGAGGTCAGCCCTGGGAGGCCCCGTGGAAGAAGCGAGTATTCCAGAGGCATTGACAAGAGGGTAGGGGGTTCACTGCTGGTGCTGGAAACTGGGAGGAGGCTGGTGCCAGGATTGACAATATAAACGTCCTGAGCACTAGGGAGAGACTGGCCTGGATGTGGGAGGCAGGAGGGACCTGTGTTCTTAGGACAGATGATCACATATCTGCAGCAACAATAGCAGTGGTGACAGTGACAACTTGCTGAGTACATGGTTCTCATTCAGTTTTCCCCGCTTTCCTATGGGCAGGTGTTCTTCCCTGTGTTTTTCAGATGAGAAAACAGGCTCATAGGAATGAAGTGACTTGCCCAAGGTCACACAGCTTGTCTGTGGCAGAGCCAGATTCAGGTCTACTCAACCCCAAGCCAAGTTCTCATTACAGGATTGGTTCAGGATCCAGGAAAAGGTGCACATTTCCAGTGATTTCCAAATCTGCCTGCCTGAAGACTCATCCTTAAAATACAGATTCGCAGACCTACTCCAGAACTACTGAATCAGCCTATTCCAGGATGAGGGCGTGGCCCTGGTATTTCTCACCTGAGTAGAGTCAGGGTAGAAACCTTTAGACAGGAAAACCATTTGGATCCCTTTGAACTGTGAGATTCCTTGAATCACGAACAAGACCACACTGGAAGTGAGCGCCTCGTCACAGACAGCAAGCCCAGAAGCAGGCCATGTTTCCTCCAAGGGGTGTGGGGTGAACAAGCAAAGATTGAATGGATGGTCATTGGCACAGAGGAAAGCATTTAGGCTTTGGACCTGAACAATCCTGGGGTTTTTTTGTTTGTTTGTTTTTGTTTTTTGAAACAAAGCCTCACTCTGTTGCCCAGGCTGGAGTGCAGTGGCACGATCTCGGCTCCCTGCAACCTCCACCTCCTGGGCTCAAGGGATTCTCATGCTTCAGCCTCCCAAGTAGCTAAGACTAGAGGCACGAGCCACCATGCCTGGCTAACCTTTTTTTTTTTTTTTTTTTTTTGTAGAGATGGTATTTCACCATATTACCCAAGCTGGAATCCTGGGTTTTAATTGCACTGCCCCTACTTCCTTCTCTGCAAACACAGAGAAAAGGTATCTGTATTATAATATGAAGGCCTAGAGAGAATAGCTGGGAAGCCCAGGTCACATTGGGGACCCAATGAGATCTCTGTTGCCAGAGTTCCAGGATCGGAGGCTGGAGCTTTATTTTCCTTCTCTTGGAACCTTTTATAAATAGCACCTGGCATAGGTCTTAAACCATTCATTGGAACTCAATATACAGTTACTGAACAAGTTCCAGGTATATATTTAAATATAAACTCATCTTTTGTTAGTCATTAGTACTTTAGTGTGAACTAGTATATGGAAATACTAACTCTGGCAGCCAGGAGAAAAACCAAGTCAAACTGCATGGGAATAGAGTCAGGATTTGGGGAAAGAGGTTCTGAAGGAAAAGACGGGTCTGGGGGAGACGTCAGACCTAGAAGAGTCCCTCCAGTTCTCATAGGTAGAGAAACTGTAAGAATTTTGAGAAATTAAGAAAATTAAGCATTTTCTGCTTAAAGGCAGAAAATGAATTGTCTGAGGTTGCACAGCAAGATGGAGGAACTAGAACCAAGTGTCCCAAAACCCAGGCTGCTGCCTGACCTCCATACAGCCCCTTCGTCATCCCAAATGGTGGAGAGGGTGATGGCTGCCCTTCTCAGAACTCATTCATTCAGAGATGAATATCTGGCAGAGGTGTTTGGGTCCTTGGAGAACAACTTAGTTTCTCTTCTTCTCCCTGCTGGTGGTGTGCGGGGAGGAAGAGTCCATCTGAGCCGTCCTGTTCATCTCTCCACTAGCTCAGAAGGTGGGAGTCAGCCTTCTTCAGCCTCCTGATTTTTGTTAAAACAGAGAAAGGGATGGAGAAACAGCCTCGCAGAGGAGGGCAGGGATCATTCTCAGTCCTCATTGCAGTTGGTTTGTGCCAAGGGCAGAACTTTCTCCCCCGAAGGCCAATCGCATTCTCTGGTCCGATGTCTACCTAAGTGCCTGCTCCTTCCAAGCTCCCCACCCCCTCTCGGCGGCTCCTTGCCTTCTACCATCCCTCCAGTGATACCACAGGGTCAGGACTGATGCTAAATACAGACTGCTCATTTTTCCATTCCAAATAGCTGCTTGACACCTTTTAGCAAGCATCTCAACCTTAACACGTCCAAAAGCAAACTCTTTATTTTCTAGCTAAAACTTTCCTACCAAAATCTTCCCCCTCTCAAATGACATCACCATCCACCCAGGTGGTGGGGTGCCCAGCAGCAAGGGAGATGCGTGGGGGCTCCGATACCATCCACCGCATGAGTCATCCTTCATTCCCCGCTCCACTCACGTCCCACATCCACCCATTGGAAACACCATCAGCTCTGCCTTCCTGGGGCATTCCATTATGACAAGTTGTCACTACGCACACTTCTTCATCTTAGTCCATGTCACCACTGCCTGTTGCCTGCACCAACCCCACACCCTCTGCTCAGTCCATCTCCTGGTTTCACTCTGGCCTCCACCAGCCATCCTACAACCAACCACCAATCCAATCTTTCTCTCTCTCTTTCTTTCTTTCTTTCTTTCTTTCTTTCTTTCTTTCTTTCTTTCTTTCTTTCTTTCTTTCTTTCTTTCTTCCTCTCTCTCTCTCTTTCTTTTTCTTTCTTTTTTCCTTCCTTCCTTCCTTCCTTCCTTCCTTCCTTCCTTCCTTCCTTCCTTCCTTCCTTCTTCCTTCCTCCCTCCTTCCCTCCCTCCCTCCCTTCCTCTCTCTCTCTCTCTCTCTCTCTCTCTCCTCTCTCTCTCTTTATTTTCTTTCAAGACAGAGTCTTGCTCTGTTGCCCAGGCTGGAGTGCAGTGGCTTGATCTCGGCTCACTGCAACCTCCACCTCCCTAGCTCAAGTGGTTCTTGTGCCTCAGCCTTCTGAGTAGCTGGGATTACAGGCACCCACCAACACGCCTGGCCAATTTTTGTATTTTTAGTAGAGATAGGGTTTTGCCATGTTGGCCAGGCTGGTTTTAAACTCCTGACCTCAGGTGATCCACCCCCCTTGACTTCCCAAAGGGCTGGGATTACATCTGTGAGCCACTGCACCCAGCCCAATCTTTTAAAAACATAACTCACATTAGGTCACCATCCCTCTGAAATCCTTCTGGAACTACTCATTGTACTTGGAATAACACCCAAACCTGACCTTGGTCTACAAGGTTCAGAGTGATCTGCGCTTTCTTTACCTCTTGTACGGAATTTCTCATCATTCTCTTCCTCACTTGTTAACTCCTGATTCCTTTATATTGACCCCTTTTTATTGTTCTTTAAATTCACCCAGCTGGTTCTACCCTCACATTCCTTGCATTTACTGTTTAATTTGGATGCTTTGCCCCCAGCCTGGACTGGTTCTTTCTCATCTTGGGGAATCTCAGTTCACAAGTCCTCCAAGTCCCTCTTTGTCCTATCAGCCAGCTGAATTTCTTTGTAGCACTTTGCACTGTTGGCAAGTATTCTGTTGATTTTTCCCCCTGCTTACTTCCTGTGTCTGCAGCTACAGACACGGCACTCTGAGTGCAGGAGCCTTGCCTGTCTCCCTGCCTAGGATACTGTATACTCACTGTCTAGGACAGTGCCTGGCACATACAGGCTTACAATAAAAATCTGTTGAATGAATAACTGAATGACTCTCCTCCCCTAGTCCCTGTCTGTATTAGTCTGTCTTTGTGTTGCCTGAGACTGGGTAATTTATAAAGAAAAGAGGTTTAATTGATTCTGCAGGCTGTCTAGGAAGCATGGTACCAGTGTCCCCTTGGTTTCTGATGAGGCCTCAGGGAGCTTCCAATCATGGTGGAAGGTAAAAGGGGGAATCGGTGTATTACATGACAAGAGATGGAGCAAGAGTGAGGGGAGGTACCATGCTCTTTTTAAACAAAGAGATCTCCTGTGAACTCATTGAGCAAGAATTCGTTCATTACCAAGGAGATGGCGCTAAGCCATTCATGAGGAATCCACTCCCATGATCCAGTCACCTCCCCCAGGCCCCACCTCCAACACTGGGGATTGCATTTCAATCTGAGATTTGGAGAAGACCAGTATCCAAACCATGTCCCCTTCTTTAACTGCTTTCCTCTCCTGGTTTTGGACAGAAGACACTGGCAATGCTGCCCTCTATCTGGACTGTGTTCTGGGGGGTCTACCTCCCCCAACTCCCAGGAAGAACCCTGGCCCCATAAGCATCTGTGACATTGACTCTTCCCTCTGGACTCAGGAGGACTACATACTAAGCCTGCCCCACCAGGGCAATCACAGCAGAAATGGCATCAATGACCTCCTCTTCTTTCATATGGGCTGGCTATTTGAAACTTTTCTCTTTCTCTTGAAGAATCTTATTGAGGGCTACAAAAAGGAGCCAACACAGTCCAACATCCTTACATTTTTCCAACAAATTTCCTAAGGCTTTAGCCCTTGAGGCACAAAATCAGAGTCTCAGTATACAACTAGTATAGTTCAGCCAAGTGCCTCCTATTACCTAACAAGGATTTTCAATTCCCCAGCAAGGATTGGGGAACCTCCCAGGCCTGCATCTCCCCTCAACTCAGCTCATTCCACGTTTTAGGTTGTCATTTATATCATTTTGGGGTACCAATTTCTAAATATATCATTACTGTTTTAGTTGCTAATGATTAGAAACATGACCTTAATGAGCTTAAGCAAAAAGGGAAGGCGTTGGCTCATATAATTAGAATACCGAGGGTATGACAGTGTCAGGCATGGCTGGATCCAGGGACTCAAGTAATGTTTCCAAGACTCTGGCCATCTTTCTTCATTCCTCTCTCTGTAGTTTTCAACTCTGCTTCCTTCTGTGTGTTAGCTTAAATCTCAGACAACCTTTACCTCACAGAGTGAGAAGAAAACTCTGCCAAGTGTCTGCCGAACTCTATATTGCTTATGATCCAATAAGTTGTTTTCTCCCACAGTCCATACATCTGACCTTGTGGAAGGAATCTAATTGGCTGTGTTTGGATCAGCTGCCCACTCCTTGGGCCAAGAACTATAAGGGGTGAGACCCATGGCAAATCAACAGACACAGTAGGGAGCCCTGCCATTGATATATCCACTGGAACCATGCGGGATGGGAACCTGGGGAAGACGTAGCAAGTGATGTCCCTTGCACCTGTGCTCCAAAGGTTATCCTTGATTCAAATGGAAAACAAAACAGTAATGACTATAAACGCATCAAAACCTGTCAGTACTATAGTTATTTCCACGCAGGTCATGATGCCAGTACTGTTTCCATGCCAAGGCGCGCATAGACTGTGAGTCCTGAGCAAAGCCCAGGGCTAAAGCTGTAATTCCACAGCTTTCTCTTGCACCCAAAAAGCTGTCCAAAAGTACGTGGGTGAGAACCATGATAACTCAATTCCTTCTGAGTCTCAGTAACTTTCCGTAGAATTAGCTGGGATACACCTCCCACAGATTTTCACTTGCTAGGCAAACACTTGAAAGCTGTTGTTCTAATGAATGAACACAGTGATTCCCACAGTGTGTCCCGTAAGATATAGTTGTCATGGGAAGGAAAAAGAACTACATGGTCAAATACATTTAGGCAAAATGGATGATATGATTTGACTCTGTGTCCCCACCCAAATCTCAACTCGAATTGTAATCCCCACATGTCAAGGGAGTGATCTCATGGGAGGTGAGAGGTGATTGGATCATGGGGGTGGTTTCCCCCATGCTGTTCTCCTGATAGTGAGGGAGTTCTCATGAGATCTGATGGTTTAAAAGTGGCAGTTTCCCCTACATGCTCTCTCTCTCCTGCCGCCTTGTGAAGAAGGTACTTGCTTCTCCTTTGCTTTCCACCATGATTGTAAGTTTCCTGAGGTCTCCCCAGCCATACGGAGCTATGAGTCAATTAAATTTCTTTCCTTCATAAATTACCCAGTCTCAGGTAGTTTCTTTACAGCAGTGTGAGAACGGACTGATACACTAGATTAAACAATATCAATCCAGCTTCTTTCATGGAGGATTTCTCAGAGCCTTTAGGTACTAATGAATATTGTGACTTTTCAAGAGGGAGAAATAGTTTGCAGCATTTCCCAAAAGAACTTCACCCGAGAAGTTCTTTTTTGGCATATTACCTGGTGGCTCTCATGACCCATAGGACACACTTGGGGAGTGGAAAGATGACAGGACTTGGAGACAGCACAACCAGGTTTGGGGCCCAGCTCTGACATTGGGCAGCTGTGTGACCTTTATATTTTGAGCCTCCATTTGCTCACTTGTAACATGGGATCATTATAATTATTGCCTTACCTGTTTTATTTTTGCCTTGTTTTGAGGATTATTTATATGAAGTCATCCATTGAGAGCCTGGCACAATGAGCTATCCTTCTCTGAACTAAATTCTGCTCTTGCAGCAGAACCATCAAAGGATATGAACAGTGTCCTTGGTGGTGATAGCCTAAGAGTGTCACCCACACACTGAATCCCCCAGGTACAGAAATATGGTAACCTTGGGAACTCAATAGCTTGCTTGCGTCTGACATCCTGCAACTGCCCTCCAGCAAGCAGGGGCCTCCGGCCTACGTCACTGGGAGCTTTAGGAATGGGAAATGTCAATGTCTAATGGCTCTGACCAATAGGGTGAGGTACATGCATTGAAGGAGGGGAGATGTTAGTTCAGCCGAAGCAGAAATCTTTGGGAACCTCTTTGTCCAGTGGCCATTGCTATCTAATTATCCTGTGAACTGTCCGAGTCTTAACTTCAGAGCCCCTTATGTTTGCATTACTGAAACTTTAAATGTTACAAACTTTGAGTCCTACCCTATGAGTATAAGGCATGCAGAAAAAAAAATTTTTTTTTTTTTGAGGCAGAATCTCCCTTTGTCACCAAGGCTGGAGTGGAGTGGTGCAATCTCAGGTGATTCTTGTGTCTCAGCCTCCCAAGTAGCTGGGATTACAGGCGTCTGCCACCATGCCTGGCTAATTTTTGTATTTTTAGTACAGATGAGGTTTTTTCACCATGTTGGCCAGGCTGGTCTTGAACTTCTGCCCTCAAGTGATCCGCCTGCCTTGGCCTCCCAAAGTGCTGGGATTACAGGCTTGAGCCACCGTGCCCAGCCCAAAAAAAATTTCTGTTAAGGATGCTGTATTTGACTACACTTAAGTTTTGCATTCCATTAGTCATGGATACAGAGCTGACTAGAGGGTAAGTGAGACTGGAGGGGCCTGTACCCGGAATCTATCCCTTTGGGATTCATCTCCCCTGATTCCATGGCTTTGAAGAAGAGGTGGGAGGAGGCCGCTCAGGAGCTATCAGGCCCCTCTTCCCTGCTGAAACCAGGGGAACCAAGCAGGAATAAGAGGTAGATGCAGATGGCCCTGATCCCCAAGGCCAGCCTTTTAAAGCTGTGAGCTTCACCCGCAAGGCAACACATTCCCTTTCTCTTATAAACCGAGTTATGTTTCTGTCTCTTGCACCTAAAAGTGTACTGATTAATCTGAGGACTGTTTGAGCCATTTATTAATAAGCAGTTGTTCAGCCAGGTGCGGTGGCGCATGCCTGGGATTCCAGCATTTTGGGAGACCAAGGTAGGAGGATCACTTGAAGCCAGGTGTTCAAGACCAGCCTGGACGGTAAAGTGAGACCCCAGCTCTACATAAAATTTAAAAGTTAGCTGGGCACAGTAGTGTGCACCTGTAGTCCCAGCTATTATACTTGGGAGGCTGAGGTGGGAGAATTTCTTGAGCATAGGAGTTCAAGGCATAGCAGTGATTTACGATTATACCATTGCACTCCAGGCTGGGCAGCAGAGTGAAACCCTGTTAAAAAAAAAAAAAAAAAAAAAAAAAAAAAGGCAGTTATTAAACAAATGTTTATTGAGCACCTACTACTATCTGCCAGGTCCTAGTATGAGTTCTGGAAATGCAACAGGGGACAAAGCAGGCATGTTTCTGGTCTTCCTAGGCCTGTCTGAAGTATAGACTCAAAGGGTGAACTAACTTAAAAATACTACCTTTAGGCCAGGCGTGGTGACTCACACCTAGAATCCCAGCACTTTGGGAGTCCAAGGCAGGTGGATTGCTTGAGGTCAGGAGTTCCAGACCAGCCTGGCCAACATATAGTGAAACCCTGTCTCTCCAAAAAAAAAATACAAAAATTAGCTGGGCGTGGTGGTGCATGCCTGTAGTCCCAGCTACTTGGGAAACCAAAGCAGGAGAATTACTTGAACCCAGGAGGCGGAGATTGCAGTGAGCCAAGATTGTGCCACTCTACTCCAGCCTGGGCAATGCAGCAAGACTCCATCTCTCAAAAAAAAAAAAAAATCACCTTTAATTCCCGGTTATAAAACGAATACAGGCCAGGTGCAGTGGCTCACACCTGTAATCCCAGAGCCTTTAGGAGGCTGAGGCAAGAAGATTGCTTGAGGGCGGAATTTGAGACTAGCCTGGGCAGCATAGCAAGACCCCATCTCTAAAACAAAACAAAAAAATATAAGCAGGGGGTGGGGGCTCATGCCTGTCATTCCAGCACTTTGGGAAGTCAAGGTGGGAGGATCACTTGAGGTCAGGAGTACAAGATCAGCCTGGCCAACATGGTGAACCCCCATCTTTACAAAAAATACAAAAATTAGCTGGGTATAGTGGCGCACGCCTGTAATCCCAGCTACTGGGGAGGTTGAGGTTCAAGAATCACTTGAACCTGGGAGGCGGAGGTTACAGTGAGCCAAGACCGTGCCACTACACTCCAGTCTGGGTGACAGAGCGAGACTCTGACTCAAAAAATAAAATAAAATAAATAAATAAATAATAGAAATAACAAAACAATAAAACACAGAAAAAGAAAAAAGGAAGAAAAAAACAAACATAAACTCCTTGGAATATAAAAAAGCAGTAGAAAGAAGACATATACAAAAAAAGTAGAAGAAAGATTTAAAAATTGATACATTATCCCATCACCCAGGGACAATTACTATTAACATTTTTATGTATTTAGGGTTTTCAAAACAAATATGCATTTTAAAAATGAAAGAATGTGGAATTTACAGTCTTTATCTTGCATTTCCATAAAAGGCATCATGAATATTTTCCCATGTCATTAAATATTCTTCAAAAGTTTTATTCTGAAAAACCATGATTCAAAACAGCTGTATTATATTTTTAAGCACATGGATAAACAGCGTTTTGAAAAATGAATCCTCTATTTTGGGGCAGCCAGGTTATTTCCAACACCGTGCTGTGATAAATAACACCGAAATGAACATCTTTGTACAAAAAACAAACTTCGTCCATATCAAAAGACTTCTTTAGATGAATCTCCGGGGTGGCATAGTGGTAGGCCATAAGAAATTAATATTTTAATGTTTTTGGATGGATGTCACCAGTCTGCCCTGCAGAGAAGCTGTATCAGTCTGGATCCCAGCCAGTAGGACAGGAGCAGGTCCGTTCACAACACCTTCTTCCTCTTTTATAATTTACCTGGGCTGAGATTGGGTAAGACCCATGAAGCACTTAACTGGGGCACAAAATTTGAGAGAGTGTCAAAAAGCTCAATAATTAAGATAAATGCTATTTCAATGCAATACTTTATTTAAAAATCAAAGTTAATGCCAAAAGAAAATCCATGATGAATAAAATATCACAATTTTAAATAAAAATAAGATTTGACAGTGCCCACCACACTGCTGTGTTGAAGCCTGAGGAAAACTGTGTGCCCCTATACACATGATTTTATGCATTTTTCAAAAATATGCTTCCCAGAATGTTAAAGAAGCTGAAAAGTTATTAAAACGTTAAAAAGTGGGTTATTAAAACTCACAATAGTATTTTAAGCTTAAATATCTAGAGAGTATATTCCTATCTTTTTCTAAAGTTTTACATTCATCAAACGTACTTTCAAAGTTTTCTCTCATTTATTGTAAGTTACAGCTCTCAATTGAAAAAGAAAAATAAGCATGGCCAAGTGTAGTGGCTCATGCCTGTAATCCCAGCACTTTGGGAGGCCAAGACAGGAGGATCGCTTCAGCCCAGGAGTTCGAGACCAGCCTGGGCAACATGGTGAAACCCTGTCTCTACCAAAAATCCAAAAAAATTTAGCCAGGTGTGGTGGCACCTGTAGTTCCAGCTACTAGGAAGGCTGAGTCAGGAGGATCACTTGAGCCTGGGAGGTCACAGCTGCAGTGAGCAAAGATCGTACCACTGTACTCCAGCCTGGGTGACAGAAAAAGAAAGAAAGAAAGAGAGAGAGAGAAAGAAAAGGAAGGAAGGAAGGAAGGAAGGAAGGAAGGAAGGAAGGAAGGAAGGAAGGAAGGAAGGAAGGGAGGGAGGGAGGGAGGGAGGGAGGGAGGGAGGGAGGAAGAAAGGGAAATAAAGAAACAGGAGGGAAGGAAGGAAGGAGGGAAGGAAGGAGGGAGGGAGGGAGGGAGGGGGGAGGGATGGAGGGAGGGAAGAAGGAAGGAAGGAAGGGAGGGAGGGAGAGAGAAAGAAAGGGAAAGAAAGAAACAGGAAGGAAGGAAGGAGGGAGGGAGGGTGGGAGGGAGGGAGGAAGGAAGGAAGGAAGGAAGGAAGGAAGGAAGGGAGAGAGAAAGAAAGGGAAAGAAAGAAACAAGAAGGAAGGAAGGAGGGAGGGAGGGAGGAAGGAAGGAAGGAAGGAAGGAGGAGGGAGGGAAGGAAGGAAGGAAGGAAGGAAGGAGAAAGAAAGAAGAAAAAAAAAGCAAATAAGTAGAATGACTTTATATTTTGATTGTTACTGATGAGTTTGTTTTCAGTAAAGGCAGGCAGGCAAAATTATAATACATTCTGATTTTACTATAAATAAAATATTGAAACTTAATGTTGTGATTTTTAGTACTCTTGCTTTTTATTCTTCAATATTCCTTTCCTTAATGTTCTAGAAAAAAAGTAACAATTGAAAAACCACCTAAAATATGTATAGAGAAGTGCACATTTTTCCTTTTGCTTGGATTCCAATATGGCTTGGGACAGTGGCCCTGGAATTTAGCTCAGTGGTGGTTGATGTGAAAATGACGATGGTTACATACTCATTTATTCATTCACTCATTCAGTCATTTGATTTTTTGCACATATTATGCTGGGTCCTGGGAGGAGGGGTGTGCAGAGGTGAGTGCCACACAGTCGGCCCTGGGAGGGAGAACAGATGCCAGTGAAAGAAAACATCATTTGGACCTGGGTCCTATCATTTACCAGCTCTTCGCCTTGAGCAAGCCTTCAACCTTTCCAGGCTCAGTATTTCCTCTTGTAAGGCAGTGATTTTAAAAGCCTCCCTTGCGGGGTTGGTGTAAAGATTACATGAGATGATGTAGGTGAGGTGCTTGGTGCACGGTGACTGATGATGCTGTCGGTGATGCTGTAATCATTTACACGTCCAGTTACTTCAAGCCATTCATTCTGCAAACAACTATGGAGCAGCACCTAATGTGCCAGGCACTGCGATTGACTCTAAGAATTGTGCCAACACATCTTAAATCTAAACTCAAGGTGCTTATAATCCTGGGGGCAGTCAGCATGAATGGATAAATGACAACATAATGCAATAACTCTGACGGAAGTTGTGTCCTGCAGGACACGATGAGGAGGAGTTTGCCAGGCAGGGAAGGGGGAAGAACAGAGATACCAGACAGGAAGAGCCTGGGAAAGAGTGTCAAATCCAGGTGGCTTCAAGGAGGGCGAGTAGTGCAGACCCAACCGACCTCGCTTCACCCTAGGAAGAGATTCCTTCACCATCCCAGTGGCCGCCCGGGGCGCAAGCTGGTCTCTCCCTGTCTCTCTGCAGCAAATGGTGTGAAGTGCTGAGTGGCTAAGGGATTTCATCCAGGACACAGAACAGGGGACTCCAGGACAGTGATTCGGTGAAGGCCGAACTTTGTATTTGTCCTTTGGGGAAGCTTGAGAAGCCATGGCATTTATGCTTGTTTTCCCCTTTTTCAAATCCCATCTTTGATTATTCACCCCTCCTTCCGCCCTCGTGCATATGGACTGTCCCTGACATTTGGCCATGAGTGTGTTCAGAAACAGCCGCCTGTAAATCACATCTTGTCAACTTGGAGCCAGTGAGAATCAAATGAATGTGACTCTCCCTGCTCCCCACCTCCCGGCCCCCCAACACCCTGTAAAGGCCATGAGAGCCCCAGGGTCCTGTCTGGCCGCTTCCCCTGTGTTGGAGGCAGCACGTGGCCTGTAGAAGACGCTGGACGAACCCGTTTTGAATGGACACGATCCAGGTGATGGGAGGACCCTTTGAGGGATGTTTTAGCTGCAGGCTAGTTAAGAGCAGAAGACTTCTTCCTTTTTCTCTGCATCTTCCCAGTTTCCCTGGCTGTGTCCCGTGGGGCCTCCCAGCCTCTCCGTCTGGAAGTTACTGAGCTATAAACAGACACCTAAATGAACGAGCTTAGCTTTTAAAGAATCCTTTGAAGAAGGATTGCAACGTGACTAATCACCCCCTAATTTATTGGCCTGTAAATTTGCATTTTCCTACAATACATTTTTCTTCGCAGAGGGCCCTCCCATCCCAGAGACAAAGGGAATTTCAGCTGTGGCTGAGCTGCCCATTTAGAAGCTACAGATGCTTGTCTTTTCCAGCAGTGGAGTCATTATATTGTTTTAACGTCAAAAACGAGATTGTAGGCAGGCAGGGGCCAGGAGAGAGGGTGGGGGCGGGGGCGGGGGCGGGGGCAGGAAGGAGGAGAAGGATGCGAGGGGGCGGGGCTAGGAGAGGGCTGGGGTAAGCAACGTGGGCAAGGGAGGGGGAGGTCAGGGGCAGGCCGTCTGGGCCCATTGTTGCCCCCTTTCTCGGTCCCTGTTGCAGCCCCCGCTCAGCTCCATCCTTCTGTACCCAGAACTGCCCTTCTACACCTCGCCCCTCCCGCCTCTTGCCTCCCCTCCCCCATCCCTTGGCCAGGGGACAGGGTCGCGCAGGATTTATGGAGCTGGCCCCTGCGGAGAGGATCCGGGGATAAATCTCAGCTTATTTAGGAGCGTGATCTACATTTATTGCACTTAATGTGATCTTTAACGTGTCCAAAAGGGGCCTATAAATCCCAGCCTGGCCGGCTCTGCCAGCAGGGCCCCTGGGCCGGCCCCTCCCCTTGCTGGGGTGAGCTAGTGCGAGTTCCTGGGTCTGTTGATCCCCCTTTCCCTGGGGCTTGCGCCCTGACTCAGTCACCCAGGAGCGGTGCCCTCCCTAAGCGGGCTGAAGCCACATCCAGAGTGTATGCCAGGCTCTGCTGAGACCTGGGTTACCTCTCTGGGACAGAAACAGCGCATGCCTCTTTGACTGGGTAACTTCTGAGATCCTTTCCCCAGCTAGATCTGAAAGGGCCAAGATTTGTAATTAACGTGATGCAGGCCCAGATGACAGAAGTGAACGGAGCGGAGCAGAACAGAAGGGAGGCCATGGGAACAGCATCCCAGTGCGGAAGGCAGAGGCGGGGAGAGGGAGATTCTACCAACACTGCTTCCTATGGTTTTTATAAATATGAGCCTGTGCATATCTAACAACGGTGGGTTCTCTAATGTAGACAGCAGTTTACAATTTATAAAACACGTCCACACCTGCCCTCCCACTGCCCAGAGGAAGAAACAACGGCTTCCAGAGGCCACCCTTGCTTAAATTCACAAAGTTAATAAGCAGCAAACTGGACACGGACCTGTCTCTTTTCACAGGGCCACGCTGCCCAGATGTGTGGGCATATGTGTGTACCCCCCAAAGCACACACAGATGCTGTGTCCTTGGGACTATGCTGTGTGTGTGTGTGTGTGTGTGTGTGTGCACATGCACGCGGGTGCGCCTGCTGGAGCACTCCCAGCAGAGATTGTGCAGACCCGCTCGAGGTCATTACCTATATTTTTAAAATCCTTTTGTCTCTGTTTTTCTCCCAGCAAAGAGAAGACATGCCTAGCTGTTAAGAATCGGTCTTTTCACATGTGTGTCTCTTGGGTGTGTGAGTGCGTGTTTGGAGTAGGGTGGGAAAATGATGGGGAGGGAATCCCAATGAGTCTATTTGCCTGGAACGAGAGAAGCAGCTTTAAGAACCAACTGTCACATCAAAGATCATTCTGTTCTCTGGATTAGAGATTACTATCCCAACCCCTATTTTGGCATCAGCTGGCAGCATGCCCAGCCTCAGGAAACACACTCTGTACACACGTCTGCACACACGTGTGCATGTACATGTGAGACACAGGGTTGAAACCCAGGACCCAGCAAGGAGCATTGGGACTGCCACTGAGGGTGAAGCGCCATACGTTTTTCTTGGGTGAATTTCTGTAAACGGTGTCGTGTCTGTAATAAAGGTTTGCCACTGAGGGTTGTGTAATAAAAACCAAAGAAAGATTAATAACTGGTGTTCCACTGGATTTAACAGAAAAGTTACCCTCCCGTGTATTATTTTCTAATTAGAACACTAATCCATATCCATCACAAAAAAATTTGGAAAATCAGGAAAGCACGCTTAAGAAAAAAAAGTTCACAAAATCGTATGTAATTCTTCTGTACCGAGATAAGTAATTTTTAACTTTTCCAGGGCATATTCCATCAGACAATTTTCTGTGTGTATATCTTTCTTAAAACCTAGGATCAGTCAGGCACAGTGGCTCATGCCTGTAATCCCAGCACTTTGGGAGTTCGAGGCAGGAGGATTGCTTGAGCCCGGGAGATTGAGACCAGCCTGGGCAACACGGCGAAACCCTGTCTCTACAAAAAACGCAAAAATTAACTGGGCATGGTGGTGCACACCTCTAATCCTAACTAGTCAGGAGGCTGAGGTGGGAGGCTTACTTGAGTCCAGGAGGTTGAGGCTGCAGTAAGCCAAGTTCACACCACTGCACTCCAGCCTAGATGATAGAGTGAGACCCTGTCTCAAAAATCACAGAACAAAACAAACAAAAAAATTTCTAGGATCATCCAATGAATCCTATTTTAAAATATTTTTTGCTTAATATATCGGGAACCTTCTCGCCTGACATTCCACATGCTGCTTCCCATTGTTGTTAAAGGACACCTTGCGTTCCAGGTATGAATGAGCCATGATATTCAGGTTGATTTTGCTATCTTTTATTCTTCCAAACAACCCTTGAGGCTAAACCTCAGTGCATCCCTGTACTGAGGTTTTCCTTTGATTAAATTCCTAGAAGTAGAATGGCTACCTCAAAGGTTGTACACATTTGAGAGATGTCTACTAATTCCTTTTCAGCTCTGTCACCCAGGCTGGAGTGCAGTGGTACGATCTCGGCTCACTGCAAACTCCACCTCCCAGGTTCAAGCGATTCTCCTGCCTCAGCCTCCCAAGTATCTGAGATTACAGGTGCACATCATCACACCTGGCTAATTATTGCATTTTTAGTACAGGCAGGATTTCACCATGTTGGCCAGGCTGGTCTCAAACTCCTGACCTCAAGTGATCCATCCCGCCTTGGCCTCCCAAAGTGTGGGATTACAGGCGTAAGCCACTGCGCTTGGCCAGTTTCCACTAACTCTTGCTGAATTGCTCTCTGGAAAGCAGAATCTGGGATGAGAGGGTCTGCTTGATAACAGGAAGAGTTTTGTTGATAAAGGAGGAGTTTGGGAGTCAGTCCTTTGGGAGCAAAGGGCCGGGGTCATCCTGTCTCTTCTGCTGTGGTTTGGGGTGACAGAGGAAAGGAGGGAGGTATTGAAGGCGTTCTGCCACCCTGAGTCTTTTGCCAAGGACCAACTTGACTTTATGCCACCTGGGGCTCTGTCCCTAATACCACGTCTGCAGTCCCTGTGCACAGGGAAGGAGCTGAGTCAACACTGGTGAGAGAACAAATATTTGTTGAATGGGCCCATGTTTGTTGAATGTTCCAAAGTTTGCTGATGGAATGAATGTTTGTTGGGAGAACACTATTGTTCTTGGAAAAGCCACTGCTGATTCACAGGCTGCTTCCCTTCTCCGAGGTTCCTGGTAAACTCATGGCCCACTTCAGCAGAGCCACACAGGGGATCACGAGAGCCTCCTCCTAGCCGTACTAGGCGGCTTCAGGAGGGTGGGCTGGGCGTCCGTCTTCTCTGAGATTCCAGGATGCAGCCCATTTCCCTCTTCCCACTGTGTTCGAGAAACATCGGTTAAATGAATAAATGCCTTGGTTTTAGATCCCTGCTCGACTCAGTGCTACTGCTCAGTGAGGCATAGGATAGGTTGCTTAACCTCCCTAAGCCTCCACTCTCAAATACAAAATGGACAGACCGGCCTCTCTGTGGGTATCTGTCTTCTTTCTTTAAAGTAGAATTTTTTTCTTCAAACAAATTCCATTCCAAAGTGCTGCCTCCCCTCCCTCCATGAAACCTCTAGGGTTCCGTGGTACCTAGTTTGAGGGCCCCTGGAATTGTTTGTGTCTAAAATCCACACTAACCCAAGGGCACCATGGCTGGACTCAGCACCATGGATTTACCCCAAACATAGATGATTCGTCCAGGAAATTGTGAAGAAAGGGACGTTTAAATCATGGAGGAGAACTGTGAATTAGATAGAAACATTGTATCGATATTAAATATCTTGGATTGTGAAATTATATGTTCTGGGTTATATAAGAGAAGATCTTTATTCTTAGAAAATACTCACTGAAGTAGGAAGGCAAACAGTAGCATCACATGGCCTGCTTTCGAATGGTTCAGAAAAAGGGAATATATATATACATAGAATGAGAAAGCAAATACAGCAAAATGTCCAAAATACTGAATATGGACAAAAGATACCCAAGAATTCTTTGTACTATTCTCCTACAACTCTTCTGTAGATTCAAATGATCTCAAAATAAGAAGCTTTCAAAATAATTCATCTTTTTTTTAACTACTTGGTTAAAAAAACTTAAAACTTTAAATATTTCTCATTTTAAAATAATAAAAATGAAAGAAGAGGCTCAAAGGCCAGGGAGCGTCTGTTTGAGTATCTACAGGCCTGCTCAGGTTAGTCCTTTCTGAAGGTCAGAGGGAGTAGGCGTCAGGGAATTCTTCTTCTTCCTCTTCTCCTTCTCCTTCTTTCTTCTTCTTCTCCTTCTTCTTTTTTCTTTTTTTAAGATAAAGTCTTGCTCCATTTCCCAGGCTGGAGTGCAGTGGTATGATCATGGCTCACTATAGACTTGACTTTCCCAGGCTCGAGTGATCCAGAACCCTCCTCTTAGTAAACTCACTGGCCAGAAGTTTGGCTGCACCAAAGCTGGGGCTTGGATCCCTCTTGCAGAAGCCGAAGTGGCCTAAGTTTTCAATGTGCTACCAGATCCCACTGGGAGAATTTTGCTGATGAATATAACCTATTGGGCTGCTTGATTTTCTAGCCTTGTTTCCTGGGACAAAAGAGGAGGAGGAGAGGAAGGGAGGGGGAGGAGGGAGAGGAAGAAGAGGAAGAGGAAGGTGGTGAAGGTCTAGAAGGGATAGGAAGGAGATGCTTAGGGAGGAGAGAGGAAGGAGGAGGGGTCATGGAGAAGGATGGGGTTCAGGGCAGCCGCAGCAGTAGAAGCTGGGTAGCCACTCGATGAGGCTGTTGTTGAGAGGATTCAAGAGATACCTTTGAGGATCCCTCCAGCCTTGAAAGAGAAAAACTCAAGGACTGAAAGAGGCAAGAATGTTCCTGGTATGTGGACGTGTATGTAGGTGCACACACACGCGTGCACACACACACACTCACGCACACACACGGCCCCTGTCTCTCCTGCTCCCATGGTAAGAATATGGCTCTTGACATTTATTACAAGTGAACAAATATGTGGGTTGGTGGATGTCAGGGCTGAGCAGCCCACCTGGCTAAGGGACTCGTGAGAGGCACTCACCTGCGATCCTGAAATCCAAGAAGCTCGGAAGGCCATGTTTTCTATTAACTCATGAGCCTGGTAAAACACAACTTGAAATGTCACGAGGCTATTTATGGCCTTTATTTTCCCCACTTACTGTGAATATTCACACATTTCACTGCAGAAATAGTCATGTTTGCTTACTGAGTGCTGCTCAGGCCCTACAGGGGTTATTATGAAATCTATGGTATATGCACCAAATCCCCCTTCTAAAATTGGACACATTCTGAAGTCTGAAATGTATCTGACCCCAAGGGTTTTAGATAAGGGACTGTGGACTTGTACGAGGGTAAAGTTGTAGTTTCCAGAAGAGGGGTGGGGAGAGCAATTTGCAAGGTGCCCGTGTGTGATTGTGTGTGTGATTGAATGTGTGTGTACGTGTGTGTGTAAAGGCTTGATTTGGGTGCCAGTGTCTAGCAAGGTTGATCTCTGCAACCAAGCATCAA
Source organism: Chlorocebus sabaeus (assembly GCF_047675955.1). NCBI lineage: Eukaryota > Metazoa > Chordata > Mammalia > Primates > Cercopithecidae > Chlorocebus > Chlorocebus sabaeus. Next base: position 114,723,856 of record NC_132923.1, read on the forward strand.
GATGTTGGCTTTGGGTCTTACAGAAGAATGGGATTCATTCATCCATTAGTTTTGGAAACATCAGTATGGTCGGTTGAAAAGAGCAAAGTTCGCTTTATATATAAAGTGAATTACAGGTACAAACAAAGAAAGTGGGGAGCAGGCAGAGGGCTAGAGTTATCCACCAATCCCCACTCGCCAGGACACAGTGAGGCCAAGTTCTGTCCTAGGTCCCCTGCTTCATCCCTCCTGGCTCTATGCCTCTGACTTGCCTTTTCTACTTCTTTGTTCCCAGTTAGACTATGCTGTACCACACTCACCTGACACATTTCAAGGCCCACAGTGATGCACCAGGGGTGGAGGGAGCTGATGCAAGAGTGGTGGATAGAGCTGATGCACCAGGAGTGGATGGAGCTGGTGCACCAGGGTGGACTGAGCTGATGCACCAGGGGTGGATGGAGCTGATGCACCAGTGGTGGATGGAGCTGATGCAAGAGCAGTGGATGGAGCCGGTGCACCAGGGGTGGACGGAGCTGGTGCACCAGGGGTGGATGGAGCTGATACAAGAGCAGTGGATGGAGCCAGTGCACCAGGGGTGGACGGAGCTGATGCACGAGCGGTGGACGGAGTTGGTGCACCAGGGGTGGACGGAGCTGGTGCACCAGGGGTGGACGGAGCTGATGCACCAGGGGTGGACGGAGCTGATGCACCAGTGGTGGACGGAGCTGATGCACCAACTGATGCACATAGCTGTGGTTAAGGAATATGTTAGCATTTGGGAAAGCAGCGTGAAGGGTATGTGGGAACTTTCTGTAGTATCTTTGCAATTTTTCTAGAAATCTAAAGTTATTCCAAAATAAAAAGGTTATTTTTTTAAAACCTTCTCTTGATTCCACACCCCTCCCACTTTTTTTTGCTTCTTATTTATCAAAACTTCCCCCAAAGAACTGTCTGCGCTCATTGTCTCCGGTTCATCTTCTCTCAGTCTTCTGCAAGCTCACACTCCAGTCATGTCTTCACCCTCGATATGTCCCCCAAAACTACTCCTATCCAGGTCTCCAGTGGCCTCCATGCTGCTAAATCCAACGGCCCATCCTCAGGGTTCAACTTTCTTGGCCTTTCAGCAGGATTGCTGATCAACTCCTTAAAACGCTTCCTCGACTTGGCTTCGAGGTGCTGCTGTCTCTTGGCTCTCCTTGTATCTCACTGAGTCTCCTGTTTCATCTTCCTGCATTTGCTTTCTCTCTCCAACCTCTGCATGAGGCATAGAGCCCCAGTCTGGACGATCTGCACTCGCTCGCCAGCTGACCTTATCCAGCTCCGTGACTTTGTATACCAACTGCAGCCCAGCCACTTCCAAGTCCAAGTCCGCAGCCCCTGGATCACCCGGGAGCAGCCGCTGCTGCCTACTCATCGTCTCCACTTAGAGGCACAAGAGGCTTTTCACACTGAACCCATCCAAACCCAGCCCTCGAATCCTCACCATCTTTCCCATGACAGTCAACGGCGACTCTCTCTTTCCAGTCACTCTGGCCAGAACCCTTGAATTCATCTTTGACCTCTATTTCTCACACATCCAGTCGATCAGCAACTCTAACACATCCAAAATCTGACCACATCTCCCCGCTCCACTACAGCCGCCCCATCCAGGCGCCGTCGCCTCTCGCCTGGATGAGTTCCCTCACCTCCGCCTCGGTCGCCCATCACCTCCTCCCGGGGCTCCCTGCTCTGCCCTCCCCCGACCCCCACCTGCTTTAGTCTATTCTCAAAACAGCAGCCAGAGGCCCTTTTGCAGATGCATCAGCTCAAGTCATCTTCACCCCTAGTGACTTTCCCCGGCATTCACATGGAAAGTCGAAGCCCTTACAATGGCCATCAAGGTACTGTGGGACCTGACCTTACCCCCTACCCCACTTCCCCTTGTCCACTCTGCTGCAGCCACAGACGTGCCAAGCACGTTCCTGCCTCAGGGCCTTTGCACATGCTGTTCCCCTGCGCCGTCACTTTCCTCGAGTTTCTGCTCAGAGGTCCTCCTCCCAGTGAGGGCTTTGCTGACCACCTTTCACAACAGTCAAACCCTGATTCTTCCCCCCAGTTCAGGCTCCTGCAGCGCTTGTTCTGTGATGTGCTGTCTGCTTGCTCTGTAAGCTGATTGTCTGTCTCTCTGACTAGACGTGGAGTCCAGGAGACAGATATTTGATTTTGTTTCCCTCTAGATCCTGACAGCCTATAACAGGGCTTGGTGGTGGAGAGACTTTTTTTGTTTTAATCAACTTTCATGACTTAAGCTGGGAAAATAATCACTTGCTAGGCCAAATGCCGCCTGAAACATTCTCTCCCAGTTTTGGAAGGCCTTTCCTGGGGCAGCCAGGGCTGCCACCTGGCCAGCAGGGCTTTGAGCGCCATTGTTTCCCTGTCCACACTGTGGGAATCTCCCAACAGGTGTGCATGGTCACTCACCCGTGTGCCTGCAGCCTGAGTGTGTATGGACACTGGGGGACGTGAGAGTGTGTGGAGCATGAGGGTGGCTGCAAGGCCCAGGTGTCCCCAGGGCTGCTGGCTAAGTGACTTGTCTTCCCTCAAAGGCTCACTGTGACCTCCCAGGGTGAAAGTGGGGCTCGGGTGAGGACCCCTGGAATCGGAGTCCAGGAGGTTCCCCCCTCCCTCCTCCTCTCTCTCACCCATGCAGCCCTCCCTCCCTCTGGCTGACTGCAAACTCTGGCTGGGTCAGGTGTGGAGGGAGGGGGGCCTGAGCACCAGGAGGGGCCCAGCCCAGGCCAGGGGGCGCTGCAGGACCTGTCAGCTGAAGCAAGGCTGCTGCCCCCTGGTCCTCTCCTCTAACTGATGGGCTGGACCCCTGTCCCTCGTCCCCAGTCAAGGCCACCTGTCAGGTGTGTGTCCATCCCTCTGTCCACTCCCTCTGGCTCCACTTCGTTTCTGTCACTCTGCTTTTCCCCTGCTGGCTCCTTACCTTTCTTCTGGTCTCGTTTCTGCTTTTCTCTGTGTCTCTGAGTCTGTCTCCCTTTCTCTGTCTCCTTATCTCTGTGTCCCCTCTGTGGGACTCTCTCTCTCTCATACCTCCGTTTTCTGACTCTTTTCTCCCTCTGCCTCTGTGTCTCTCACTCTCTCTCCCTTCCTCTCCTCCTTCAGCCTTGCTCCCTGCTCACCTCTGCTTGTTCCTCCGCCCTGCCTGCCCAGCCTGCCCAGCCTGCCTTCGCTGCCTCCCTCTCTCCCCACCGGCCTCCCCGTCGTCTCTTCCTCGCCCGGCCTCGTCTGTCTCCCGTCACCCTGTCTGTCTCTCCCTCCGCTTTCCGGGAAGGCAGCGTGATTTATGAGCTGCGGACAGGGCCAGCTGCGGGTGCGGGAGGCCCTGATTACAGTTTCCCGGAGGAAGCTGCCTGCTCGGGGATGGCAGGGTGACAGCGTTTACACAGAGCAGCCCGGGCTCGGAGCGCGGCTGTCAGCCTGAGACGGATGGAGTGCCGGAGAAGGCCCATTACTTCATTCACACCTCTGCGGGCAAACAATAAAACACTTACACACGGCTTTGACACGGGGCGGGCGGGTGGGCCTCCCCCAAGAACGTTCCCAGCCTGGCCCAGGGGTTGGGCCTCTCTGATGGGAAACAGTGTGGCCAGGGGGGCAGCGGTGGTCCCAGGGGAGGCCCACCAGGCCCAAGCCCCAGAGACAGCCCCGGAGTTGGCTTTGAGCCCAGGCTTTGGTACTGCCAGTCACTTCTTGCCGGGCCTCAGTTTCCTCATCTGTGAAATGGGGTATAATGCTCACACTGGAGAAACAAGAGAAAAGAGTGTGTTATCATCAATATGAACTAAAAGTCACATTCAGATCAGCATCCTGGGTGGAAAGGGAAGTGCTCAGGATTCTAAACCTGGCCTGTGAAAGAAGGTATCCAAGGACGTGGGCTGTGACCCAAGGCTGCCATTGGATAGGCAGAAAGCTGTGAGGTCGGCAGTCACCCCCTTTCTGCCTGTTTTCTGGGGACCCCTTCACCAAGGCACACAATTCTGGAATCTTCATTCACATGGAGGTGAAAGTGACTGTGAACAGCTGGCCGGGTACGATGGCTCACACCTGTAACCCCAGCACTTTGAGATGCCAAGGAGATCCTCAGGTGGATCACCTGAGGTCAGGAGTTCAAGACCAGCCTGGCCAACATAGTGAAACCCCATCTCTACAAAAAACACAAAAAGTTAGCTGGGCATGGTGGTGCCTGTAATCCCAGACACTCGGGAGGCTGAGACAGGAGAATCACTAGAACCTGGGAAGGGGGCAGTGAGCCGAGATCGCACCACTGCACTCCAGCCTGGGCAACAAGAGCGAAACTCCTCCTCAAAAAACAAAAACAAAAACAGCCATCATGTGCAGCATCACCTCCTTCCCCAGCCATAATAACACCCGTGGGAAGTTGCGTTTCACCCAGGAACACAGCTTTCAATTCAGGGAATGCTACCCCAGTGGCGGAATTCCAGGTACCATCAGGATACAGAGAAAGGACTGAGACTGGGTTGAGGCTGGTTTCACTGACTTGTAACTGACCCCGTATTTCTAGAAAATGAAACTAGAGTGGAAATATCAGTCATGACACACTCACGGGCCGCGGGACATGAACCACAAGTGCCACTCCCATTTGTCATACCCTTTCCATGTGCCAGGCACAGGCCATGCCCTTTCTATCCCTTGCCTCACTGGGATCCTGCAAAGTGGGTATTGTGTCCACATTGCGCAGCTGAGGAAACTGAGGCTCGGAGAGAGTAAACAGCCGGCTCAGGCAGCTTGTACACAATGCAACTCAGGCTGGAATCCAGCTCTGAAGCTGTGTTCCTCTCCCAGACACGGAAGAGCCACGGGTGGGCTCTGGAGCCCAGTACCTGGGTCCCAAGCGCCGGCTTCTTGACTTGCCAGCTGTGTGACTTTGGACAAGTAGCTCAGCCTCTCCTGCCCTCAGCCTCCTCGTCCAGATACTGGGGAGAATGATGCTGAGGATCTTCAAGGAGGGCCATGAGGATGAACTCGGATGATGCATGGGAAGTGCTGGGAACAACGCCTGGTACACATACCACGCATCCAGTCAATTCCAGGCCATGAGCAAGGCCCAGAGCCTCTCTCCATGTCCACAGGCCAGCCCCTGCTTCCTGCCCCTCCTTGCCCATCCCTGCCCCTCAGCCCCACTGTTCATCACTGGTGTCAATTTAACACCGATCTTCTCAGGGGCAAGGCAAGAGGCTGAGGTCACACATGATAGCTGTTAACACAAGGGGTTGATCACAGATTACTTAACTCAGGGAATAAAATCCATCCCCCTACCCCAACGAAAGCCTGCACAACCTGCCTGGGGAAGCAGCCTGAGGGGGGCAGAGGCCAGCAGGCCAGTGTGTGCCTCTGTTTCTTTCTTTATGCTGAACCAACTAGTTGGCGTCATCACACACCGGCTTGTGGTCAAGAGGTGAGAGGCCTTGGTTTGATTTAGGCTCCGCTGGTTACTGGGTTTGTAGAGTAGCCAATTCCCCTTTTCTTGGAGCCTCAGTTTCCCCATCTGCAAAATAGAACTGAAGTTGCCTACAGCAAAGGGTGGGTGTAAGGATTAAACGAGTGTGGTCATCCATCTAATGAGTATTTATTGAGCACTCACCATGTGCCAGGCTTTGTTCCAGACACTGGGGACATGTGACAAACCAGACAACGTCTGTTCTCACACTGTGGTGGGGGGTTTCAGGTTGTGGGAAGGGCTAAGGAGAAGACAAAGCAACAAGGTGTGACGTAGGGGACTGGGGAGGACATCTATGGCCAGGGTGAGTGGGTGGCGGGAGCGGGCTCTCTGCCGAGCCGCTTCTCTTTTCCTACCTAAACTGTGAAAGCCCCATTCCCCCAGGGTGAGCAGGCCCCCTCCCCCAGGGCTGCTTTCTGGGGATCCCTGTCTCCACGCTCACAGGGGTTCTGACCAGACCTTTGAGCAAAGAGGCCATGGGGAAAGCAGCCTCCATCAGGGTCTTCTGAGGACTGAGGCGCCCCTTTTCCCAGTACAGCCTGGCCTGGTCCCCAGTGTCCCATGGCTCCCGCCCCAGCCCTGCCCTGCTGCTGGCTACCAATGGGAGGCTGCTGGAGAAGGCGTCCTCCATTCCAGCCGGGGTCATGGGGCAGAGTTCACACAGAGGCTGCTGCAGACAGGATGGCCGCGAGCCCAAGGGCAGCGGGTATTGCAGCAAATGTGGTGAGGCCTCAGTCCCGTGGTTGACTGGGCAGGGCAGCCTGATGTCCCAGGTGAGAGTGTCAGGCACAGCCAGTGCCACTGCCAGTGAGGTTGTCTCGCCTTCAGTATGAGGACTCCAGCTGTGGGGTAGCTGGCCACCAGCATGTCTCACACCCCGAGGAGCCTTCCTGGAGCCACTGGGGTGAGTTTACGGGACATGGTCTGTACCCTCTGGGATCCCCCATTTGAATAGAGCCTGGCACCGGGCCAAGAAATGACCCTCTGACTTAAACTGCATAAATGAGACCTCTCTGGACTCTAGGGTTGGGGCCAGAGCTGATACTGGAGTTGGGGCCATGACTAGGGTCAGAGCAGCTTTGCTGTTCTATCCTAAACTGAGAGCTTACAGAGTATGAGCTGGGAGCTGCTGAGCAGAAGCAAAAAGGGGGAAATTCTTACTCTATTAGGCTCAGTCAGAGAAGGCTTCCTGGAGGAGGGGGTATTCTTAGGATGCTAAAATATGGTTATGATAATAACATTTACTGAGAGTACTGTGGACCCCTATGCACACTGCATCTCATTCTTTCCACAGAAGCTCACCAGGGAAGAGCCTCCAGAGTCTTTGATTAGAAGTGGGGACCCTGCAGCTCAGGAGGTGGCAGGGACCGTTCCAAGCATTCACGGTGGGTACGGGGGGAGGTAGATTCCAGACCCAGGCGTGCCAGTCCCAAGAACTCGTGTTCATAAACACCCTACGGCAGGTGTCCTGAGTCTAGGCAGCAGCGTGAGAGACAGAAGGCGCGGGACCCAAAGGCTGTCCAGCTGGAAGAAACCTCCTATTTACCCACATCACAGGTGAGAAAGTGGAAGGCGAAGTGTCCCCCCATTCAGCTCTGTCCCCTGTGAGCTCTGAGGCAACCTGGCTTCTGAGAGTTACATGAGCAGAGAGGAAAGTGGCCCGAACCATCATCTCCTAAACACCTGCTACGTCCTGAGAATTCACCATGAGTGGTCTTATCACACACACACCTGCAGAGATGCCAGCAACCCATCCATTCACCAAGGATTCCATTAATTAATTTCTGTTTTTTAAAATAGAGATGGTGTCACCCAGACTGGAGTGTAGTGGCATGATCTCAGCTCACTGCAGCCTCGAACTCTTGGGCTCAAGTGATCCTCCCACCTCAACCTCCAGGGTAGCTGGGACTACAGGTGCACATCACCACTCAGCTAATTTTTTTTTTCTTTGGGTAGAGATGAGGTCTCACTACACTGTCCAGGCTGGTCTCAAACTCCTGGCCTCAAGTGATCCTCCTACCTTGGTTTCCCAAAGCACTAGGAGGGCAGGCATGAGCCACCAGGCCGGGCCACTTTAATCAATATTTTCTGAACATCAAGTATGCTTTCACCATTGTACTAAACACAGGGCCAGGGGTGGGGGATAACATATGTCAGAAAATATAAGACATGACTCTGGCCTTCAAGGGGCCTGTGATCCTCAGATAGTAGAAATGTGGGCTGAGAGAGTTACACCAGAAGATGAGTTTTGTTCTTTTAAGTGTCTTATAAGTACGATCTGCAAATGCTACAAGAACATGGAAGGGGCTGAGGACCAGTGACCAGGGGGCTTTCCAGAAGGAGGGTGCTCAAAAAGCCCTGTGGAAGTTACCAGCCCCTTTCCACACACAGACACCTGGTCACTCCTGACTGCTGGTCATGTGTGGAGTACCCAGGTGCATGTGCTCATGGTACCCTGCATCTGCCTGGAATGCTTTGTCCCTGGTCTACCTGAAAACACCTACCCCTCCTTCAAGGACATCCTTGATGGTCCCCTCTCTATGGCTTTCCCACAGAGATGGATTGATGGATGAATGGATGGATGGATGGACAGATGGATGGATGGATGGATGGATGGATGGATGGATGGACGGATGGAATGATGGATGGGTGATTGAATGGATGCATGGATGAATGGACAGGTGATTGAGTGGATGGGTGATTGAGTGGATGGATGGATGGATGGATGGATGGATGGATGGATGACTGAGTGGATGGATGGATGGATGATTGAGTGGATGGATGGATGGATGGATGGAAGGATGGATGGATGGATGATTGAGTGGATGGATGGATGGATGGATGGATGGATGGATGGATGGATGGATGGATAGATGATTGAGTGGATGGGTGGTTGAGTGGATGGATGGATGAATGGATAGGTGATTGAGTAGATGGGTGATTGAGTGGGTGGATGGATGGGTGGGTGGGTGGATGGATGGATGGATGGATGGATGAATGGATAGGTGATTGAGTAGATGGGTGATTGAGTGGGTGGATGGATGGGTGGGTGGGTGGATGGATGGATGGATGGATGGATGGACGGATGATTGAGTGGGCAGATGGGTAAATGGATAAATGAGTGATTGAGCAGATAGGTGGGTGGATGGGTGGATGGAAGGATGGGTAGGCTGGAGGGATGAAAGGGTGGTGGGTGAACAAATCCATCCATCCACTCAACTACCCACTCACCCATCCATTTCCACTTTCCCATCCCTCTCCACTTCCTTTGGCAGAATTAGCAGCTCCAATCTCTGTAGTCTGATCACTATAACTAATATGGACTCTCCTACCTCACTGATCACACAGAAATGTGATCACCTGTTTTTCTCTTCCTTCATAGCCACTATGTAGATGAAGAGTCAAGAAGTGATGACCATCAGGTGCTTCCTTAGCATGGGAACTGACACCCAGCAGGGCTGCAGCTGCACAGGTAGCTCTTGATGTGGCCAGTGGTGCTCCGCTTGTTCAGCACATGGATGAGAATGGGAGGAAGCTCACACCTGGGTCAAGGCTGGCCAGGAAGGAGCATACATGCAGGGGGTGCATCTAGGAGACTTGGAGCACTCTGAAGATCTGCAGAAGGGGATGCCTAGTGGAGGAGCTGAGCAAGAGGAGGGAAGAGGGAGGCCGTGTCATCCTTCACTGAGATGAATGGTTCCAGCAACAGCCCAGACAGGTAAACAGTGGGGCTGGGGCCAGACAGGGCCCCACCACGCCCCCGCTGGCTCTGCACTGGTGACAACTACTGTCAAGGCTTGATAGGAGGCTGCTGGTTGCTTCTGCCCCTCTTGCGCTGCTAGGGGGTGGGGTTTTACTCAAAGTTGGGGAGCCAGTGGCTACTCTGTTGACTCCAGCTGCACGAGAGAGCCCAGGGGGAGAGAGAAGAGAGGTTCTCCTTTCCTCCACCTCCATGGAAATTCAGGAGGACACTGGTCCTGCCAGATGTTCTGTGTTGGTCAATGCCCCCTTCCTCCAGGAAGTCCTCCCTGACCAGTGCTGTTTATCTCTGCATCTATTTACCACCACTTCACACCCTCGCAGAAACTGATCTCCCAAGTGATGGCTCCGGCATCCACTGTCTGTCTCATTCACTCGACACTTGCACTGCTGTTTGTACAACTGAAGTCCAGTCTTCCCTCGCCGTCTGTGTGGTCTGGTCTGCTCTAACCTTTGGTTGCTTTATCTACTTCATGGGAATATGAGGTAGATATTCTTTAAGGTGAACTTTGATCCTAGATCTGCCACTTCCTGTTTTGAACCTCAGCCTTGCATCTGGCAGATGGAGATCACAATGCTGGGGTCCAGATGAAGTGAGGCCCTCGTGTGAGAGGCTTGGTCCAGGGCAAAGACGGCAGGTACTTCCTGAGCGTTAGTGATTGCCTCTTGTGACCAGGTGAGCACAGGGCTCACAGGCTGCCCCTGGACAAGAACTCAGGTGTGAAGCTTCCTGCTCCAGCCTCTCTGAGTTGGGATAAGGGATCCGGGAGAGAAAAATGGGGTGTCTGCTACATTCTCCAAAACTCTGTTAACCCAATGACCCGTTTACCTTTTGATGCCGCCCTTCAGTGTTTTTGCACCCACTGAGTATCTGATTTTGCTTGCTCCGCTTTTTCTTTGTTTTTTAGCTACTCAGCTTAAAGACATTCATGAGTGATTTGGGGGTGATTAAATAAGGATTTCTTAACTACACAGTGTTTTGGTAGGAGATGGGTGTCCCTTTAAAATTTATAAATTTACTTTGGAACACTTCAATACAATCTTTCTAGTTTTTTAGAGTTTAAGATCCAAGTCACCAAAAGTAATTTTAGTTAATTAACCTTAAAGTGCATTATTATTTGAGGGAATTTTCAGTTTTGTTTTCAGTTTCAAGATAACTAAAGAGATGTAAAACCACCCCCAAAGTAGGATTCACTGTAACAGGCAAAAGGCTCAAATGTTCAGGCATTTGTACTGAGGACAGAGGCTGCCTCCTTCCCACCAGGGGCTGATTTGGGGTCCTGAGGGGAGCTGTCAGGATACCCCAAGAATTGAAACTGGGGACCAAAGAGAAGGATTACTGTGGTCTTGCAGTTGTTCCCTCAAACTTTGCAGGGCAGGGCAAATTAGAGTTGGGGGTGAAAACTATAGGTACAAGTCACTTAGGTGGGGACAGAGAAGACCAAAATCTGAACAGAACTGTAGCAGCATCCTTCCATCTCATTCCTTCATCCATCCATCCATCCATCCATCCATCCATCCGTCCAAATTTGTTCACCCACCACCCTATCATCCCACCAGTCTAACCATCCACTCAACCACCCACCCACCCATCCATCCAGTCAAATTTGTTCACTCACCACCCTTTCATCCCTCCAATCTGTCCATCCACTCAACCACCCACCCATTCATCCATCCAGTCAAATTTGTTCACCCACCACCCTTTCATCCCTCCGGTCTGTCCATCCACTCAACCACCCACCCACCCATCCATCCATCCATCCATCCACCCAGTCAAATTTGTTCACCCACCACCCTGTCATCCCTCTAGTCTAACCATCCACTCAATCACCCACCCCACCCATCCATCCATTCATCTGGCCAAGTTTGTTCATCCACCACCCTTTCATCTCTCCAGTCTATCCATCCACTCAACCACTCAATTACCCATCCATCCATCCATCCATCCATCCATCCATTCATCCATCCATCCACTCAATCACTCATTTATCCATTTACCCATCTGTCCACTCAGTCATCCATTCATCCATCCATCCATCCATCCACTCAATCACCCATCCATCCATCTATCCATCCATCTATTCAATCACCAGTCCATCTATCCATCCATTCATCCATCCATCCATCCATCCAATCACTCATCCACCCACCCATACATCCATCGAGTGAATATGGTTTTTTAAAGAGCAAAATAAAAGTAACAGTAAGACCCCTGGGGTAGGTAAAAACAGAGAGTTTGAGGATTTGAAAGAGGAACCACGTGACTGAAAGTGTTGAGTAAAAAGCAAAGGAAGGGAGAACTGTTTGGGTACCCAGGCAGGGACCAGGCAGTGCTGGACCTTATGGGGCCTGAAGTCTGGGTCTGGGGCCTGAGGCCAAGCTGGTAGCGAGGTGGAGGTGAAAAGGAAGGCAGAAGCCACAGGAAGCCCAGACCCTGAGGTCTCTGCAGTAGCCTTGGTGCCACTACCAATGACCCAGCAGCCGTGGCAGAGGCAGGAGCTGGGACTGGGAGAAGAGGGTTGGGTTTGGAATCTGCAGTCCTGGGTGTGTGTTGGGCTCTGCTTCTAATTGTCCGTATGACCTCCCCAGGCCTCAGTCTCCTCATCGACAAAATGGACATAATCTTTCTATCTCCTGGTTTGCTGGGAGAAGCAAATGATGTAATGGTTGGGAGATGCACAGGTGAGGTTATGAGAAGCCAAAGAAATCCAGGTACACCTGAAGCAGCAGGTGCAGGGAGAGGGCGGAGAATGTGGGCGACTTGCCTAAGTGGCCAGAAGGCAGAGGTGGGGTGTACCCAGGCTCTCAGACTGCCCGGGGGCTCTAGCTGTGGGGCTGGAGCCTTCTGATAGCAAAAGATGGGCAGACAATTGTCTTCAAAAGGGAAACTCTATACGTAACCCCACTTGCTCAGGGGAATGAGTGGGGAGTTTCATAACAGAAACCTTCAAGAAAGGTTTCCATCCGTCCCTCTGCCCCTGCAGGTGGGAGCCACCACCTATAACTGTACGACTCGGATCCAGCTAGTAACCTCATCGCAAAGTGAGGACAGTTGGGTGGCTAGGGGGTAAAGTAGAAAACATCCTTCTCTCCCCCAACCCTTGATTTGTTCCAGAAAAGTATTTAAGGCTGATGTAAAGTACCTGGCACACAGCAAGTGCTAATTCATCCAACAACATTCTCCAGAGGCCCCGAGTGGTCAGCCCTGTGCCCTCCCACCCGCCTTGGCCTGGCAGAGGCCCCGTTGCTCCTTTCCCCTGGGACTCAGTGGGTTTTGAAGAAAGTAGGAGCAGCGACTCGGGAGGAGAAGGCTGGGGCACCAGACCCTGGCAGCTGCCCCCAGGATAATCTCTCAGAGATCTGAGCTGGGCCGGGACGCACTCAAGCGTGTGCTGGATTCGGGAGCATCCTGGAATCTGTGATGACTGTTTCTTTCCATCTACTCATGGGCTTTGCAAGCATTTGCTGAGCACAGGTTCTGGCTTCCCTAAGTGTGGAGGCCTGGCTGGGGGCCCTCAGGCCTCTGATTGGCCTGAACACCTGGCTCACTAAGCTCAGGACTGGGGAGAGAGGGGTGGGTGAGGGTGGGAGGTGTTGTCCCAGACAGACAGGCAGACAGACAGACGGAGCTAAGATAGCCCCCAAGCTTAGTCACCGTTTCAACTTTTCACATCTGAACCCAAGACAGCAGATGTCAAATTCAGGCCCTGCCCAGACTCCCACACCCCCCTCCCCTCTCTGGGCCCCTCTCCATCCCCCACCCCTGCCTGGAGTTTATGGATGACTCCCAACCTTGCCCTGACACTGTGGGATCCTCACTTCCTGTGTTTATCTTGGAAAGGGTTGGGGCTCTCTCCTCTCACCCACCCTGTCGGCTGACAGAGCCACCCCACGCAGGTTACAGCGTGTACTCATGTGTGCACCATGAGTGTGTGTTTGTGCACATGGGCACGAGGGTGAGCCAGGGCACGTGTGTGGGGCCAGGAAGCCTTGCTGTCCTTCTGGGGTCTATGGTGTTTGTGGGCTCTCACTCGTGTGGGTGCCTGAGTGTGTGTGGGGGGCATCACAGATGTTGCGCTCCTACCAGGTGTACCCTCAGCACCGCCCCTTTCTGTCCTCACTGCATCCCCATTAGAGATGGCTCCATTTTGCCGGGGAGGGAGATGAGGCTCATTGTGATGAGGTCATTGAAGCAGAGTCAGAGAGCTGCTGAGTGGGTGGAGGAGAGTCTAGAACACAAGACATTCCTTTTCTTTTTTTTTTTTTTTTTTTTTTTGAGACAGGGTTCCACTAACACCTAGGCTGGAGTGCAGTGGCATGATCTCAGCTCACTACAACGTATGCCTCCTGGGTTCAAGCGATCCTCCCACCTCAGCCTCCCAAGTAGCTGGGATTACAGGTGTGAGTCACCATGCCCGGCTAATTTTGTATTTTTTGTAGGGATAGGGTTTCACCATGTTACCCACACTAGTCTTGAACTCCTTGACTCAAGTCATATGCCTGTCTCGGCCTCCCAAAGTGCTGGGATTATAGGGGTGAGCCCCTGGGCCCAGCACCCTTTCTTTTTCTTAATAGTTGTGTTATTTCTTCCCAATTAGAAAAATTAAAAGTATAAAGAAGAAAATGAAAATCACCCATAACTCCACTAGAGATAGCAGTTGTTAACATTTTTGTACATATGCTCCCAGACTTTCTTCATGCATACAAATACACAACTCGTTTACTTAAAAAATGGAATCATATACGGAATCCGTCTTTTCTTCCCTCCTTCCCTCTCTTCCCTCTTCCCTCCTCACTCCTTCCTTCCTTCCTTCCTTTCTCCCTCCTTTCTTCCTTCTTTCCCTTCTTCCTTCCTTCTTTCATTCTTTCCCTCCCTCCTTCCTATTTTTCTTTACTTTTTATTATAGAAAAACTCAGCTATACAAAAGTCTAAAGACTAGTATAAAGAACCCCCAACAGACATTTTAAACCCTCCTCTCTTCTCTTCATCATGTGAGCAAATAAACACTCATGCTGTGACTTTTGCCCACCTATGAAGCCCTGACCGTCAGCCGTGTAGACCATGGGAGTCCCGGGGCATCGGTTTGTGATTTGTCTTGTTAAGGGCACGCAAGCTGCGCAGCTGTTTCTTCCCTTTCCATCCCAGCTCCCTCAGACTCCACCAGCTGGTTAAAAACACTCATTTCTGGTCTCCTGAGCACAGGAAGGGGCTGGCACAGGGTTTGGGGTGGTTAGTTTGGGGGCACTGCCTGTCAGAAGTCGCTGTCCTTGTCCCTGATTGCTTCCTCGGGAGGCATCCTTCGAAGGAGAATGACCTAGAGCAAGGGGCACGGAGGCTACAACAGACCCTGCTCCTGGTGCCGTGTGGCCCCCTCCCAGACCAGCGTTTACAGTTCACCATCCACCACCCATCTTCTGCCTGCAACACAGGAGATGGTCCAAGTCCCTCCCCCTGGGAACACTGGTGGTCGCTCTGCAGACCAAGAGAAGGTCAGAGGGGTCTGTGGGTGGGGGCTGTGCAGAGAAAGCCCCCTCCCTCCCAGGCATCTCCCCTGGTGGCATCCCAGTCCCCACAGTGGCTCACCCTGTGGGGAGCTCTGGCTTTCTTCCCTCTGGGATGAATCCCTATCTTCCCCACCTGGAAGGAAATCTGCTCAGGGAGTGAACAGCTGAATTCAGCCTTAAGTGTCACTGCCTGATGACCAGTTCTATGTCCTCCCCCGTAGCACTCACATGTGACATACAGGAGAGTCCCAAAGGTGAGCAAGGCTCCTGGGGACTCAGGTAGTCAGAGAGGCACGGTGTACAAGCAGACCGTGTCCAGGCTGCAGCTGAGATACACTCAGCCTCAGTCTCCTCATCTGCAAAATGGAAATAACCCTTGCCTTGCCTTATTGGGTAGCTGTGATGATTAAATAAAGTCATATGTGGAAAATGCTTTGCTCCTGGGAAGAGCTAAATATCATTTGCTGTTATCATCAGAAGAGCTGATGCCTGGGTCCAGAGCAGTGAGTTGGTGGCAGAGCTGGCCCCATTTACCCAGAGGGTGCAAGGAACACATCCTCATGGGGCCTTCACATAATCATTAAATCATTCAATAATCTATAAATGATAATAATTACAATTTAATTATCAACAATCTAATTGATAGGAAACTGTTAATTAAATCACCTATAATCACTACAAAAAATGATTTTAAAGTGTGCCAAGTACATTAGGAAAACAGAGGGCTGGATTGGAGAATGGATTGGGTCACCAGTCGGAGGCTCTTGGAGGAGGCCTCATTCAATCCGAAACCTGAAGGCCGAGGAGGTCTCCGGAGGGTGCAGAGGAGAGCGTTCGGGCAGTGTGTGCAGAGGCCCTGGGGTGGAGGGAGATGAGCTTGCTGAGTTTCAAGGAACAGAAGGAAGCCTGAGAGGCTGGAGTAGAGTGGGCAAGGCAGAGTCCCCAGGAGTGGTGCTAGAGGGGCTCCGGGGTCATTTGTCATCACCCTGTCTGACTTTAGGCTCTGTCAAGGCCCCCTTCCCGGCATGCCAGCCCACTGCCCCTCGAAACAGGGCTCTCTGTTTCCTTTTGCCTCCCCCAGTACTTCATCTGAGACTTTGCGCCAGGGCCTCTGGAAGCCCTAGACCCATGGGTGGGCAGGAGCCTTCTGGCCTTCTCCAGACATCCCAGCCCTGACTTTGCCTTGACCACAATGTGCAGTGGGCCCAGGGCCAGGCCAGGGCTGGGGGAGGCCGGTTTCCCTCTTGCTTTCATCTGCAGGCAAGATCTCTTTCATCGTATCTGTTGTTTTTAGGCCATGTGTTGGACTGTGGACAGTGAATGAGAGCTCAGGAACACACGCCTATAAATCTGCGCAGAATGAAAGAAAGGTCCAAGAATCAGGGCGCCTGACGCCCCACGGGCCCTCCCCCTTCCCCTGTCCATCTGAGGACTCCCTGGGGTCTGATGTCAGGGGACAAGCTAGGAAAACTAAGGAACAGGGGTGGGTGGCAGAGAGATGAGACCTGGAAGGGAGCCCGGAAATATCAAACCCAGCACAAGACGGATGGGGGACTCGCTCAGCACATTCGGCCAGAGCTAGACCAGAACCAGGGTCTCTGACGACGTTCCGTGAAGGACCTGAGCACCTCCTGGATGTGGGTCCTGGAAATGAACAATCACTGTGAGAAATGCCCCGACGTGGGATGGCCACCTGACAGCGCAGATCCAGGAACTCTGGGCCAGCTGGGTGACCTCGGGCAAGTCGAGACCTCCCTGAGCTTTTCTTCTTTCTCCTCTGCAAAATGTTTCTGCCAGTGATGTTGGGAGGTTCTGGAATCACATGAAACCACCTATGTTGAGGGGCTCCTGGAGCTGTTGTATCTGTGCAAGCCTCTGAATCCTGTTTTTAAATTATTTGATATTTTTTTAACCAGTCAGGCGTGGGGCTTCATCCTTGCAGGTACATCCCATTTCTGTCTAGCCTGAGTTAAAGGTGGAGGACTGGGAAACAGACTAACTCACATGACATAGAGCAAACAGTTCAGCATGAATCCTGCATCTGGTATCTCCTCCTATGCCTGCACAGATGGGCAGCTTACCACCAAACAAGGCTGCCGTTTTCCATGGTGAAATAGCACTGATGGGTTATAAAGTACCTCCTACACCAAGCTGCAGTCAGCTCTCACTCCTGACGCCGCTAGACCTGCAATAATCCTCGTTACTCACCCATTTTCCTGGTGATCCTTCTAGAATCCTCTAGCCTTGAGTATGTTTCCCTGCCAGCTCCCAGAGCCCAGGCTGACTCTAGTTTCTGAAGCCTTTCTCATCTCTCTTGAGTTTTCTACAATGAGCAAGTGCTGCTTTTTCTATTTTTCAAATAGATTATATTATTTGTGACAACCAATCAATACAGAATGTAAGAAGAGGAAGTGAAAGTCTCCCTATTTTTCTCTCTCCAAACCTGGCTCCACGCAAGGCCTGCGGCACCTTCCTCCCGGCTTTTCTCTCCCTTTGGTTGTGTATTGTTTGGAAGCACAGAATAGCACCAAGAATGCAGCAGCCAGCACGGGGGAGGGGTTGAGAGCACAGGCGCTGGAGCCTGCCTGTGGCCGGGACTTGAATCCTTACCCTGAACCTCAGTCTACTCATCTGTAAAATGGGGTCATTAGGGTACCTGCCGCACAGGGTCATTAGGAGGATCGAGTGAGTCCATGCACACAAAGCACTCAGACCGGTGCTGGGCGCACAGGAGCCATTATAGGCGTTTTGCTTTGTTTGTTTAATTAAAAACAAATGGCACCACACGTACATTTCATTCTGTAGATTGCATGTTCATCATGGACGGCTCTTCATGGGAGCTCAGGTAGGCCTATCTCATCTTACCAACAGCTGTAGAGCTGTTGTGTGACCACACTCATTATCCACATTGAAGATCAGGAAAAGTCACTTTTAAGAAAGAACCCAAGGTGGGGTCCTTAGGCAGCCTTTGGCTGCTGTTGGTATCATTTCGTACCAAGAAAATCCTTCGGTCCTCTCCTTGGTGGCCCATGGCGGCCCTGAGCCAGCCAGGCCAGCTCCAGTAAGTGGGAACCAGGCCCTGACCCAGAAGACAGCCTGAACCCAAACAGGGTTTGTCCCCAGGGAGAGGGTGGGTACAGATGAGAAGTGACCAGGCTCCTTCTGGTGTGGCCAGAACCCCTCAGAGAGGATCATGTGGGCAGGGCTAGTCAGAGAAGGCTTCCTGGAGGAGGCAGGGTCTGAGTGAGGTCTTGAAGAGTAGGACAGAGCTGAACAGACAGAAGTGGGCTGGGGGCGAGGCACTCGTGGCAAAGACAAAGCTATCTGGGCTGGTGAGGAGTTAGGGTGTCTAGAGCCAAAGGGCCACATAAGGGAAAAGGGGGAGGACCTTGAACACCAGGATGCATGTGGATTTGCCCTGCCAGCAGTGGGGAGCCGCAGAAAGTTCTGGATGATAACACTCTGTGTGACCCTGAGAAGGCTCGAAGCCTCTCCAGGCCTCAGCTGCCTGTGGGTGCTGGAATAGACCCGAGGGAGGCAGAGGGGACTACTTAGGTGCAGGAATTTGGGATCAGGCCCTACTTCCTCTAATCAAGGGGACCCAGAAGCATGGGGGCAGTCCCAGAGGTCAGTCTCTGCCTTCACATCCCCACTCCACAGAATTCAACGTTTCCTTTCCTTTTAACCTGCCGGCTTTCCAGGGAAATCTGATTTTGCAAACATGTTTTCTTAGCCAGGGGAAATGAGCACCATGCAAACAACGAAGATGGCTGTGTGTGATAAGGCATGTGGCTGCTCCAGCACGGTCTGGAGGGAAAAGAGGGACTGGTCGCTGCCGGCTGCCTTAGGTGGAGAGAGGACATCAGACCTCAGAATGTCTGAGCTGGAGGGGGCCTTGGGAAGTGTCTAGCCCTCAGATGGGAAAGTAGAGGCCCAGACAGGGAAGGGGCTTGCCAAGCCAGGACGGAGGGCCTGAGTCTGCTGGGGCTCATGCCCGACACTCAGCTGAAGGGCTGAGGTGGGACTCCCTTTCTTTCTGTAGCAGGCTGGGCGGGTTGAACCCATGCTGGGATTCCCAGTCTGGCTGATGGTGGCCCTGCTGGGTCCTCTCTGGTGGGGATTCACAGAGGTAGGGAGGAGCTGGGTACTTGAGGTTGAGAATGCGGGAGATGAGGGTGATGGGGGCAAAAGGTATGTCCCCTGCCCCACCTTGTTTTTGAGTCTTGATGAGAAAAGGACAGGGAAAGATGCAGCCCAAGCCATTGTCATGGAGACCATGCAAGACCCAGGACTCTGGAAGGTCTGCCTTAGGGCCCAGGTGATAGTTTGCAAACTGGAGTTGGCCTAAGCCCACTGCTTGACCACCTCCACAGGGATGTGGCAAACGTGGTGCCTCTATCGCCATGACAAACGTGGCACCTGGAAGCTTCGGGTGACCAAGGAGGAGGGTGGCCACATCTGGTGCGGCATTTTTGCGGGAGCATCTGTGGCCGATGCAGTCACCAGGCATCTCACCAAGAAGTGAAGAAAACTCCTAGCCGGGGGTTGGGCACCACTTGGGGGCGCCGGGAGTAACTGGCCTTCCAGCTGGGACTGGGGAGGGGTGTTTGGAGGGGATGAGGTCTAAGAAACTTCTTCATCTGGATAGTAACATAAGTGTGACGTGGGTACCTACAGGCTGGTGAGGCCTGGGCACAGTGGCATTCCAGTGAGTTGCCTGCCATCCTCCTGCACTCTGCAGCAGGGCCAGAGGCTCCAGGTCTGCTGGGAGGCCCCTCCATTCAGGAAGAACACACCTCCTTTGCCCTCTGGAACTGTGTTGGGAGTTTTCACAACCTGAGGGGGTTGGTGTTGGTTCCATTTTCGAGATAAGGAAACCGAATCTCCTAGGCTGCTGTGCAAGTGGCCTTGCGTGTGACTTTCCTTTCTTCCCAACAAGGTTGTGCTTTCTCTGGAAGCTGTTAATGGTGGAATTTTTGATGTTGCAACAGACTAAAAGCAAAGGATGTTGCTGGGCTATTTGTGCTCCTGGGGGCACCCACAGCTTCAGCTGAGCATCAGGAAAGAGTACCAGCTTCCTTTGCAGCCCCCCATTCCACCCCCATCAGTGACTGTGGGAACCAGGGATGTGGGGTGTTTTCCTACATGATTTCATCTTCCTGAGGACCATTCCACACAGAACAGGCTGCCCCCAGGGAGGCCCAGTCACTTCCCATCCCCGCTGTTCTTGGGCAGTAAGATGCCAAAGTCAGTTCAGTCAACATCTTGCACATGAGACTGGCATGACTGTAACATTCTGACCTGACTTAACCCTGGAAAGTGAACCAGGCACTTCCCTCTTCCCAGCCATTGTTCTTTCTAATCCTCTTTGGGCAACCTCTCTGAGCCTCAGTTTTCCCTGCTGTAAAATGGAGATTCATAGAGACAATACCTCATAGGCCTGTTATCTTTCTCCATGGCCTGACATTGTCACTGAACAAACTCAGAGACAGAGGTTCAGCTGGGCATGGTGGCTCACACCTGTAATCCCAGCACTTTGGGAGGCTGAGGCAGGTGGATCATATGAGGTCAGGAGTTCAAGACCAGCCTGGCTGACATGGGAAGACCCCATCTCTACTAAAAATACAAAAAATTAGGTGGGTGCAGTGGCTCGTACCTGTAGTCCTAGCTACTCAGGAGGCTGAGGCAGGAGAATTGCTTGAACCCAGGAGGTGGAGATCATGTCACTGCATTCAAGTCTGGGTGACAGAGCAAGACCTGGTCTCAAAAAAAAAAAAAGAGGTGAAGGTTCACTTGCTTCATATCCTATGAGCTCCCACTCAAGTCCCCTGTGGGCTTCTCATCCAAGCCAGGATCACCAGCAGCCCATGAGAGACCATGCAGCTCTCTGGACCTGGATCCTGATACCTTTACTTACCCGATTACTTACCATGACCTCAGAAAAGTCCCGTAGCCTCTAAGTGCCTCAGTTTCCACATGAGTAGAATGGGGGCAGTAATAGTACCCACCTCACAGGATGAAATGAAACTCAGCCCAGGGCCTAGTTTTCAATCGCTACATGGTACATGGCAACCATGAGTGCAGCTGGGAAGCACAGTGAATATGGGGAATGGAAAGTGTTTCATCCCCGGGGAGGCCACATCAGTCTCACTTTATTAGATCATAAGTGCTTTTAACAAGGCAAACAGCAGAAGGCAGGCAGCCCGCCAGCCAGGGCCAACAACCCAAGTCCAGTTCTCCAAGACCCTGGACATCAAAACAACAACGCAAAAGGCCGAACATCAAAGAATGAACAGCAAGTCCAAACATTTCACTGTGCTCTTATCTTAATTAAAGCAAGTCATACTCAGAGTTTTGGATGACACAAGTTGAAAAGCAGGGTCTGGTTTTATTAGCTTTTGCTGACACCCACAGAGAAGTTTGTGACTTGCCCATGGTCGCCCAGCACCCTGGGGCCAGAGTTGGGGTCCCAAACCAGACCTCAGCTGCTGGAGCCGGTGCGCCTTTCATAACCTCCCTGCCCCCACCCTAACCTGAGCTATAGGGACCCAGGGTGGTCATTTCAAGGGAGAAGTCTCCGTTCGTTCATCCAGCTATACATCGAATCATGTTTATTGAAGGCCTTCTGCTTTCTAGGCACTGTTCTAGGCTCTGGGGATACAGCAATGAACAAGACAATCTAAAGGGGTGGGGAAAGCAGACATCAGTACATAATTATGTAGATAATCATAGTCACACATTACATAATGATGTTTTGGTCAACTCTGGATTGTGTATATGACCGTGGTCCTATAAGATTATAATGGTGCGTTCACTTTGCAGACACCGCCACCGTCGGGAGCCGTGTACTATCAGCCACGGTCAACCCCACCGTGTTCGTTGAGCAGATAAGTTTCCAAAGACAGCAGAAAACTTTCGTGCTGTGAGCACTGGAGAGAAAGGATTTGGTTATAAGGGTTCCCGCTTTCACAGAATTATTCCAGGGTTTATGTGTCGGGGTGGTGACTTCACATGCCATAATGGCACCGGTGGCAAGTCCATCCACCGGGAGAAATTCGATGACGAGAATTTCATCCTGAAACATACAGGCCCTGGCATCTTGTCCATGGCAAATGCTGGACCCAACACAAACGGTTTCCAGTTTTTCATCTACACTGCCAAGACTGAGTGTTTGGATGGCAAACCCGTCGTCTTTGGCAAGGTGAAAGAAGGCATGAATGTTATGGAGGCCATGGAGCGCTTTGGGTCCAGGAATGCAAGACCAGCAAGAAAATCACCATTGCTGACTGTGGACAACTCCATCAAATTTGACTTGTGTTTTATCTTCACCACCAGACCATTCCTTCTGTAGCTCGAGAGCACCCCTCCACCCCATTTGCTCGCAGTATCCTAGAAACTTTGTGCTCTCGCTTAGTTCCCTTTGGGTTCCATGTTTTCCTTGTTCCCTTCTATGCTTAGCTGGATTGCAGAGTTAAGTTTATGATGATGAAATTAAAACTAAATAACAACAACAACAAAAAAGATTATAATGGTGCTGAAAAATTCCTATCATCTAGTGACGCCCTATCAATGCAACTCATTACCTTTTCCATATTTAGATGCACAAATACTTACCACTGTGTTACAGTTGCCTACAGTATTCTACGCAATAACATGCAATACAGGTTTGTAGTCCGGGAGCAGTAGGCTAAGCCATAGAGACCAGGAGTGTGGTATGGTGTACCATCTAGGTTTGTGTAAATGCACTCTATGAAGTTTGCACAATGACAAAATTGCCTGGGGATGCATTTCTCAGAACGTACCCCCATCATTACATGAGGCATGGCTGTATTTTGTTGCAATGGTAAATGCCATTTATTATGTCCCTTCTCTCTGAATCTGGCCTTGACTGACAGAATTCAATGGAAGTGTTTGCTGTAATGCTTTCCAGGCCCAAAGCTACTTTCCATTCTCCTGGGATGCTCATGTCTGAAACCTGGCTGCCATGGTACGAAGACGCCCAAGATGCCCCGTCGAGAGAACCAGGTGGGGAGAAACCAGTCAAGTCAGTCATCACTGCGGAGGGCAATCCCCCAGCCCCCGTCAGCCAGCCCTGGCAGCCACCTACACCACCACGGGGAGGGGAGCGAGATCAGCTGGCTCTGCCCAGCCCTGCCCGAGTTGCAAATTCATGATCAAAACAAAGGATTGTTGTTTTGAAGCCATTCAGTTGTAGAGTGGTTTGTTATGTAGCAATAGGCAACTAGAGCGCCATCTTTTACCCTCACAGGGTAGCATAGACCCAATTATGAACCTCATTTTATAGACGAAGAAACTGAGGCTCAGAGAGGTAAAATGACGGGCTCAAAATAACGAGTGGCAAAGCAAGATTAAACAACGTCAACTTCTGTGTTTTTTCCATGCAACCCCTTTACCATCAGCGCAACAGCAGGGCAACTGGGAGGTTTCCATGAACACCATTCTCACTCAAAAGCAGGAAACTCCAAAGGGGGATTCTTGGGCATGGCGAAGTGACTGGGGAGACAGTGGCTGAGCAGGGGAGCTTACAGCGGTCTTAGGGCCCTCCCGAGTGTACCAGGTAGATGGGCGTCTGCTCGTTGTTTTATAAGCAGAGGCCACGGAGGCCTTTTGAGATGAGCAAACACAGGCTCGTTTGCCTGTTGAGGGCCTCTGTTTCCCCATCTGCGAAAGGGGGGTGGGAAAACCACCCCTGGCCTGCTCTAGCCGGTGCTGGAGATGAGCGGGCCCCTGGTCAGCCGCTAGCATTCCATTTTGAAAGAAATGAGTAATAGCGGAGACTCCCACAATGAGAATTTTTAATGCAAGAAAGCCCGTGGTAGGCAAGAGGGAGGGGCAAAGCCCGCTCCTGAAAGCTTTGTAAGCAAAGCCCCTGCCAAACCGTGTTGCTTCTGAGGCCGGAAGCAGCATGAAAGATTCAACCGGGGAGGGAGGCGGGGGGCTCTGATTCTGGTCCCAGCTCTGATCCTCACCTACTGTGTGACCTTGGGCAAGTCACCGTCCCTCTTTGGTCCTTATATGTACAATGAGAGGATGGGCTGACTGACCTAGAGGATCCTGACAGTGTCCAACAGGCAGGATGGACAAACCCAAAGAAACTGAGAAGCTTCTCTACCCCCCAACCCCAAAAGCTTGCAGAATTTAGCCCAGTCAGTGAGGAACCGATCAATCCCTTAGGCTGTTCTAGAGGCAGTGATGTAGGTGAGTCTCCAGGCAAATTCTTCTCCCCCTCCTCTCCTTCCTTCTCCATTGTCATCATTATTATTTATTTGCCTTTCAAATGGACCACCCGGAGCTCTTTATAAAGATAAAAATAGCATAATTCAAAGCCTCCACCAGCCACCCAATCCCATCTGTGTGATGGAGGGTTGCACACAATCACTTTGTTCCTCCCAACTCTGACTCCTTCAGGGTCTTATAAAATGAGAGCATGCACTTTCAACATTTAACTGAAGCTGACGAGGATGATGCCCATGCTGAGGGTGGTGGCTGTCAGGTACCAGCACGGGCTCTGTGCCACACTGTGTATAGCATGGTCTCATGTGCTCGTCTCAATAACCTTACAATGTAGTCAACCATCATTCCTTTTTTTTTCTTTCTTTTTTTCTATAGAGACAGGGTCTCGCTGTGTCACTCAGGCTAGAGTGCAGTGGCATGATCATGGCTCACTGCAGCCTCATCCGCCCAGGCTCAAGTGATCCTCCCAAGGAGCTGAAACTATAGGCATGCACCATCACATCTGGCTAACTCTTTACTTTTTTGTAGGGACGGGGTCTCCCTATCTTGCCCAGGCTGGTCTCGAACTCCCGAACTCAGGGGATCCATCCACTTCAGCCTCCCAAAGTGCTGGGATTACTGGCATGAGCTACCATATCCAGCCCCATTACTACTTTTACACAGATGAAGAAACTGAGGCCTACAGAGGGAAAGTAACTTGTCCAGGGTTGCAGAATTAGTGACTGGGATTCAGACCCATGCATCCTGACTCCAGAGCCTTGATTCTGAATTATTAGGCTATTTTGCTTCCCAGCAGCAGCAACAACAACTACTACTACTATTACTATTACCCACTACTATCTCACTGAGCACTTATTATGTGCTAGGCATGGAGCTCAGGGTTTTAATTCTGTTCTAGCAAATCCATGCTGCAGAACAAATCAATCCAAAGTTGATTAGAACAATGAGTTATATGTTTGTGTTCATGCGTCTGTAATTTGGACGGGGCTCAGTGGAGACTACTCATCTCTGCCTCAGCTGGGATGATTCCAAATGCCTGGAAGAGCTGGGGCCTGGCTGGGTCCCTCCCTCCCTCTCTTCCTGCAGGTCAGGGCCTCCACGTGACCTTGCCAGTATGGAGTCCCCAGGGTCATCAGTTTCTTTTCTTTTTTCTTTCTTTCTTTCTTTTTTTTTTTTTTTTTTTTTTTGGTGAGACAGTTTCTTGTTGCCAGGCTAGAGTGCAGTGGCGCGATCTCGGCTCACCGCAACCTCTACCTCCCAGGTTCAAGTGATTCTCCTGCCTCAGCCTCCCAAGTAGCTGGGATTACACATGTGCACCACCACCCCAGCTAATTTTGCATTTTTAGTAGAGATGGGATTTCTCCATGTTGGTCAGGCTGGTTTCAAACTCCCAAACTCAGGTGATCTGCCTACCTCGGCCCCCAAAGGGCTGGGATTACATGTGTGAGGGTCATCTCTTTCTTCAGTGGTGGCTGGGGTCTCCTAGAGACTAACACAGAAGCAGCAAGGTCCTTCCGCCCTGGCCTTGGAGGGCAGCGGCGTCACTCCTGCTGCATTCTGTTGGCTACAAACAAGCATAACATGGGTCCAGATCCCAGCGGGATGGGAAGTGAATCCCCCCCATCTCAGTAAGAAGCTTGTCAAAGGACTGATGGCCATCTTCAACTCACCACACTTATGTTCTCATTTAAGAACCTTTACAGACGGGCGTGGTGGCTCACGCCTGTAATCCCAGCACTTCGGGAGGCCGAGGCAGGCGGATCACAAGGTCAGGAGATCGAGACCACGGTGAAACCCCATCTCTACTAAAAATACAAAAAATTAGCCGGGCGCGGTGGCGGGTACCTGTAGTCCCAGCTTCTCAGGAGGCTGAGGCAGGAGAATGCCATGAACCTGGGAGGCGGAGCTTGCAGTGAGCCGAGATTGCGCCACTGCACTCTAGCCTGGGTGACAGAGCGAGACTCTGTCTCAAAAAAAAAAAAAGAACGTTTACAGTAATCTATGGGATCCATTTATCCACTCACATCCTTTGAGCACCTACTGTGTGCCTGACACTGCTAAAGGCCCTGGAAGACAGCAGTGAATGTGAATGTCATTACACACACTTTACAGATGAGGCGATGAAGACTTGCAGGGGTCTCAGGGACCAGCCCTTTCCCTGTAGACCCTCACGAGTTCTTTACAGCGAGCTCATGAGGCTGGTACTGAGACGGCCAGCCTTGAAGTGGAGGAGCGAGATTGCATGCTGGCCAGGCACTTGCTCAGCAGCCCGTCCTGCCTTGCCTTGGTGAGTCCCAAGGCTGCACTTCACTGGGACAGGGAAGCACGGGTCCCACCAGACTTGGGGGGCATCCTGCAGGAGGGGCCAGGCTCATGGAGAAGAAGCCCTCGGTGCTGTTCAAATGCCAGCCCTGATACAAGCGAGGGAGGGCGGGTTGCCTGAGGGCGGGAAGCGGTGAGGGAGCCGGGATAATGGCCCAGCCTGAACCTGTCGCCACGGCAACCGCAGGGGCCGTCTGGAGCCAGCAGCCTGCCAGGCCTTGGCCCCACAAAGCCGGAGAGGGAGGCAGAGGGGGCGGGCCCGGTGGGGTATAAATCAGGGAGTTCTATGCCCCTGACTCCGGGCAGACGATTTATGGGACTACTCCAAGCCCACGAGATGCACAGGGGAGAGCTGAGAGGGTCTCCCTGTTCCCACCGCCCCTGGGGCCCCTGCTTGGACTGGGGTGCGGGTGCGGGGTGGGCAGGAAGAGGCCCCTCCAGGCCACCCTCAGCGCTGCCGGAGGCCCCTGCCCCCACCCGTCCTATAAGATACCTCTGTGCCCACTGTACCAGCATGCGGCCCCCACACCAATAGCAAAAGCCTCCAGAAAGAGATACCCCTAAATTCTTGAAACACAGGCTGATATTTTCTATCTTATTTTCTATCTTATTTCTATCTAATTCTATCTTATTTCTATCTTAATAGAATAGATTCTATTCCTTTTTTAAAATGCTGGTCACAACTCACTAAATTAATGTCATGACTCATTCATGGTTTGTGATCTGCACTGATCCAAAGGAAGCCAGAGGGGGAAACTGAGGCTCACCGACTCCCTCCCCTCAAACACAACTGGAGCAGACTTATGCATCAATCAGCTCCTCCAGTCTCCCCACACACCTGGCTCTGCCTCAGGGCCCAAGCTTGTTCCCCACCATCCATTATAGCCATTACCAGCTTCCTTGGAAGGTAATGAGCTCCCCATCTCTGGAGTCATCCAAACAAAAGTTGAATGACCACCTGCTGGGTGCTTCAGGGGATCCGAGCATCCCTTAGAGAGAGGCCAGACTAATGCCTCTGAGCCTATACGGGGTGGGAGGCAGGAAACACTGACTACTTTGCTCACATAGGGGCTGAGCCATGGACAGGATGGGAGAGAGGCTGCAGGCCGGCCAGCCCCACTGGAGGGGGCTCAGAACTTCAGGCTGGCTCAGACAGACAAGAGGCAAAGACGGTATCAAGAAGGTGAGTGGCCAGGGATGGTGGCTCATACCTGCAATCTACCTCAGTACTTTGGGAGGCCGAGGCCAGAGGATAGTGTGAGCCCAGGAGTTCAAGGCTGAAGTGAGCTATGATTGCACCACTGCACTCCAGCCTGGGTGACAGGTGAGACCCTGTCTCAAAAAAAGAAGGTGAGTATGCCTGATGGGAGCTTGGCAGAGACAACAGGGACCACTTAAGAGGTCCCAGCACCCAGCCCCCTTCCTCCTGGCCCCTTTGCACTCCCTGCCCAGACCTGCAGGGGGCTGTGCCTTCCCTGGCTCTGCCCCTAGTCCTGGAACAATGTTCCCAGCCCTTCAATCACCATTTCCCTCCTATCTCCTGCCTCTCTCAGCTGTCTACCTCCAGAAATAAGTTCCTCTTAACCAGGTGGCGCTGAGATGCTAAGAATGACTGATGACGGATGACGGCGTTTCCGTACAGCACAGAGGCCTTCTGCTCCAGACTCAGACAGACCCGGATCACAGGCCCAGCTCTGCCACTCACCTGTGTGAGACCTTGAGCAAAAGCCTTGACCTCTCCCAGCCATTTTAGTCAATAACATGAGGCTATCATATCTACCTTGTGATCATTGATAAGGGAAGACATCCAGGGTATAAGTTAAAAGGGCAAATATGTTCCCATGTTTGTTAAAAACAAAAACAAAAGCAAACCCTTTTATTTATATGTTCGCTATACATGCAAAACCTTGGAAGGAAACGCCCCAAACAGGTGTAGAAGGGTCATGGAGCGGGAGAGGTGGATGATTTTCATTTCCTACTCTATACACTCTTTGAATTGTTTTTTTTGCTTTTTTGTTTTTCTGTGACGGAGTCTTGCTCTGTCATTCAGGCTGGAGTGCAGTGATGTGATCTTGGCTCAGGCAACCTCCGCCTCCCGGGTTCAAGCGATTCTTCTGCCTCAGCCTCCCAAGTAGCTGGGATTACAGGCACACACCACCACACTTGGCTAATTTTTGTTATCTTTAGTAGAGACAGGGTTTCACCATCTTGGCCAGGCTGGTCTCGATCTCCTGACCTCATGATCTGCCTGCCTCGGCCTTCCAAAGTGCTGGGATTACAGGCATGAGCCACAGCTCCTGGCCTGAAAAATTTTAAACCAATAAGCACGTACTAATTTTGTAACCAAAAAATTGAAATTAAAAACAATCTAACCTCAGCCCCCGTTCTTGCTGTGAGGATCTAAAGGGCAAATGCATACAGAAGGCTGGTGGTGGCGGGGGTGGGAGGCAGCCCAGCCCCCACCTTCTCATTCATTTTTTTCTCTTCAGGGGTCTTGTTCATTCCCAGTTTGTGTGTTTTATAAACTGGTATATTAAAGATGTGTAAAGATGTATTAGTGTTATTCCAATTAATTGAACACCAATGACTCTCCTTCACCCCAGAAAGCATTTGTTGACCACTGTCCAGCCTTCCACAGGAGTGAACAGTGGAAATCCAAGGACAGAAGGATTTGCACCTCCCTTTCTCGACCCCCACTCCCTTTAGGGACCTCCAAGGAAAAGGCAGCCTTTAAGTTTCACACCAGTCTCAAGAAGTGCATGCAGTTATGATGGCCATCTTACAGCGTGAGAAAGTGAGGTTCAGCACTAACGCCTGGTCCAAGGTCAAAGGCTTGTGAGGGGCGGGGACGGGGGAGTCCAAGTCCTTCTCACTCTGACTCCTGTGCCCGGGGCCTCACAGGGCTTCCCTCGGACTAGGAAGTGGAGTGACTGGTTGGCTGGAGAGCAGCGCCAGGGACAGAAGCTTGACAAGGGAGGAGTGAAGTCAGTTCCTGCCAGCCTCCTCCGCAGCAGGCCCACGCCGGGTCCTCTTGCTCATTCCATCTTCACGGTGGCCCTCCATCCCCTCAGCGCCTCCGCACTGACTGTTCCCTGGCCTGGAACGCTCTTCCACCAGATGTCTGAATTTTTGATTTTCTTACTGTGCAGGTCTCACTCCCAGAGGCTACTTCCTCAGAGAAGCCTGTTCTGACCATCCGGGAGGAATGAATGCCATCCCTGTGTCCTCCAGGGACCTTGGCCAACCACCTACCGCTGTGTGTTCCCTGCCTGCTCTGTTGGGCATTGTCCGCTGCCTTGGGGCTTGCTAGGTCACCATTTGCCTCCCTCTCTGAGTATCAGGTGGGGAGCTGCACCGCATGTATTTAGAAGGCACCTGCGCCACGCTGTAGGCCCTCAGTAAAGACCCGATGGACACTGTTGCTGGTCCACCCACACCCCCTCAGCACCCCCTTCCTGACTCCCAACATTCCCAACTGGCAGCACCTGCAGTTCTCACCCGGGGGCTTTTCTGGCAGCCTAAAGCCTGCCTTGTCCACACATTACTCAGACCAGAAGTTTCAGGGGTGGGTGCTCCCCAGGAGAACCCTTCAGGCAAGAACAGACGGAAGCTGGTGGAAAAGACCCCAGCCTGAGCTGGGGTAACTCCGAGGCATGATCCCCCCGTCTCCTTGAGCAACCCCGAGGGACTGGGCCTCAGTTTCCCACATTGGAATCTGCTATACATGCACACTGTCCTATGTTGACTCTCTCCCCTTCTCTTCTAGTGTCCTAGGGCTGCCGTAGCAAACTTCCACAAACAAGGTAGCTTAAAGCAACAGAAATGGACTCTCTCATAGTTCAGGAGGGTAGAAGTCTGAAGTCAAGATGCTAGCAGGCTTGGTTCCTTCTTGGGGGCGCAGAGGGAGAATCTGTTCCACACCTCTCAACTTCCGGTGTTTGCTGGCAATTCCGCTCCTTGGCTCATGTCAGCATCTTGCCGTCTCCCTCCATCATCACATGGTGTCCCCCATGTGTGTCCCTATGCCTTCACATGTCTCCCTACCCTCCCTGTATGGCAATGAGCCCCAATTCCCTTCATTTGATAAGGACACCGGTCACTGGATCAGGGCCTACGCTAACCTAATATGACCTCAACTTGATCACATCTGCAAGACCCTATTTTCAAGTACAGGGTCGCATTCCCAGGTGTCAGAAGTTAGGACTCTTTGTGTGGGGAACACATGATTCAATTCACAACACCTTCCCCGTCTCAATCTTCTCATCCCCAAGGTCCTTCCGGAGCTTCCCTTCCAAACTACTTCACGCGAATCCTTGTCTCCAGTCTGCTTCCAGGGAAGCCCAGCCGAAGACAAAATATCTGTGGAATACATGAATGCATGAATGAAGGATTCCTGACAGAGGAGGAAGCTGAAACTCACAGGGGTGACAGCCGTTGCTCAGGATATCTGAGCTGGGATTTTACCTGTTTCACCTGTTTCCAAAGTTTCCAAAGTTCACCTGTTTCCAAAGCCCCCCAAGAAGAGAGACTATGGAGAGCTGCCTATTAACATCATGGTTGCTTTGAAAGGTAGTGAGTTCCCCAGCCGGGCAAGGTGGCTCACGCCTGTAATCCCAGCACTTTGGGAGCCCAAGGTGGGCAAGATCATCTGAGGTCAGGAGTTCGAGACCAGCCTGGCCAATATGGTGAAACCCTATCTCTACTAAAAATACAAACACTAACCAGGCATGGTGGCAGGCACCTGTAGTCCCAGCTACTCGGGAGGCTGAGGCAAGAAAATTGCTTGAATCTGGGAGATGGAGGTTGCAGTGAGCTGAGATGGCACCACTGCACTCCAGCCTGGGCAACAAAGTGAGATTCTGTCTCGAAAGAAAGAGAGAGAGAAAGAGAAAGAGAAAAAGAAAAGAAGAAAGAAAGAAAGAAAGAAAGAAAGAAAGAAAGAAAGAAAGAAAGAAAGAAAGAAAGAAAGAAAGAAAGAAAGAGAGAGAGAGAGAGAGAGAGAAAGAAAGAAAGAAAGAAAGAAAGAAAGAAAGAAAGAAAGAAAGAAAGAAAGAAAGAAAGAGAGAGAGAGAGAAGAAAAGAAAAGAAAAGAAAAGAAAAGAAAAGAAAAGTAGTGTGTTCCCCATCCCTGGAAGGCTGCAACCAGAGACTGCTCAGGGGATCCCTGCACAAGGCTGAGAGTTGGCTTGGGTGACTTCAAAGGCCCTACTGGCCCTGACATCCAAATCTACATTTTCAAAGCATGTGGTCAAACATCCAGGCCTCAGGGTCACAAGCAGAATAACCTTCCCCTGACCTCCCCAGAGCCTCTCAGCAAAGCCAAGTTTGTCCAGAATCAGCTTTAATTTGATGTCTCTTCTTCTCGTTTATTAAAGGGACACAAAAGAGAGAAAACCACTTGAATGGTCCTCCGGGCGGGCTGGCTATAAATGTCTTCATAAGAAGGGCCCAGCCTGGACTTTGGTGCCCAGCAATTACGGCTGCCGTGCACCCCGCCCAGACGACCAGCCTCAGGCACCTCTTTGGTCTTCTCCTTGCCCAGGCAGGTCACAGCCAGCAAGAGTCCCTCTAGGAGAAGAGGCCAATGACCCCAAAGGGCCAGCTACCTAGCAACTCAAAAAGCACACCCAGCTACTCTTGTCCAGCGCAGGGATAGCGTGGCTGTGGGGGGCAGGTTCCCCCCAGTTCCCCCAAGGGCACGGCAAGCTCAGCTGGGAGAGTGTGGAGGAAGGAGGGTCATGGGTGAGTTCTCGTACACAAAGCACCCCGCACCCCTTCGGTTTCCAGATGAGACTCCAGCCTTCCACAGAAGAGGGGAGGAAAGGTTTGGCTCCCCAATTTCCTCCTCAAGAGCCGTGCACAGCTCTCTGCTGCCTCATGAACACAGCCCCAGTCCCCAGTCTGGGAGAGGAAGAGATAGAGTAAGAGAGACCTAACAGAACAGAACAGCGGGGACAAGCACAGACTCTGGTTCAAATCCCAGCTTCCACACTTCTGAGCTGTGTGGCTTCAGGCAAGTCGGTGAACCCCTCTGAGCTTCTGGGTCCTCATTTGTTAGATGGGTTGATAATAATGGTACCTACTTCATAAGGCTGAAATTTAGAGTGAATCCATGCAAAGTCCCTAGCACAGTGCCTGCTACCAGGCACTACTCAATAAAAGCCGGGTTTAATACCTGTTGAGCACTTGCCATGTGCCCAGCACCACGCAGGGCACTCCACACTGTCACATTTGATCTTCATGATCACCTTGTGAAGTAGATGTTACTATTGTTCCCATTTTGCGGAGGACAACACTGAGATTTCAAGCAGTCAAGTAGCCTCCCCACAGTCTCACAGGAAAAGGGATGAGGCTGGGATTTGGATCCTGTTTCTCTGATTCTAGGAGCTGAAGTCTTGCTGGGATCCAGGCAGCTCCTGGATAGAAAAGGAAGGTCTGACCGGGCACGGTGGCTCATGCCTGTAATCTCAGCACTTTGGGAGGCTGAGGTAGGTGAATCACATGAAGTCAGGAGTTCGAGACCAGCCTAGCCAACATGGTGAAACTCCATCTCTAATAAAAATACAAAAATTAGCTGATATGGTGGCACATGCCTATAATCTCAGCTACTCTGGAGGCTGAGGCATGAGAATCGCTTGAACCCGGGAGGCAGAGGTTGCAGTGAGCCTTGAACCCAGGAGGTAGATGCTGTGGTGAGCCAAGATCACACCACTGCACTCCAGCCTGGGTGATGAAGCAAGACTTTGTCTCAAAAAAAAAAAAAGAAAAAAGAAAAAAGAAATAAAAGGAAGGTCTGCATCTGGCTCTGCCCCAGACACATTTATTCATTTGCTCCTTCCTTCTGTCGTGTATTCATTCAACAAACATGTAGATGTTGTGTCAGGCCCTGCAGATGGAGGCTAACAAGAAACACAGAGACCATCTTTTCAGCAGACCCACAGCCTACTGTTCCTTCTGGCTTCCTCTAGATACCATAATTTTCAACTATAAAGGTTCTAGAATATACTAGTAACCCTTCCAAGCCTAGCTCAAATGCCTCGCTCAGAAAAGCCTGTCTCAATCTCCTCCCACAACCTGATAATCACAGGTGACATTTTGTAATGCCAGTTGTGTGCCAGGCATGGTGCTGGGGGCCATTCAGGTATTAGCCCACTGGGTGAGTAGGATAAAGCAGCCTCCTGAACTTTCTGACTTCTGAGGCAGAAGGCACATGGTAGATCCACGGAAAATGCTAACTGACTTACCGTCCCTCTTTCTAAGAGCACGGTCCATTGCACGTTTGTAAAAGACCAAATCCTTCCAGTGGTTGAACTTGACCTGCCCCAGCCCTGACCTCATCTTCTACCACTCACCCCCTCCTCACTCTGCTCCGGCCACACTGGGCTTCTTGCTGTTTCTAGGTTCTCCAAGCACACTCGCACCTCAGGACCTTTGCATGTGTCCTTCCTTCTGTCAAGAAGTCTCTTCTCCAAGATGCCACCACACCTGGATTCTTCACCTTCTTTATGTTGATGCTCAAATGTCATGTTATCGTTCAGGCCTTCCTTGATCATTCTGCTTAAAATGACAGCTCCACCCCACCCCACACCCCACCCCCTAACACTGCTTTTTCTTTCCCATCATATTACCTATCATTGTCTGATATATTAGATGTTTATTTATCTTTTTATTATTTTTTTTGAGACGGAGTCTCGCTCTGTTGCCCAGGCTGGAGTGCAGTGGTGCTATCTCGGCTCACTGCAACCACTGCCTCCCTGGTTCCAGCGACTCTCCTGCCTCAGCCTTCCAAGTAGCTGGGATTACAGGTGCATACCACCACACCCCGCTAATTTTTGTATTTTTAGTAGAGATTGGGTTTCACCATGTTGACCGGTCTGGTCTTGAACTCCTGACCTCAAGTGATCCGCCCACCTCGCCCTTCCAAAGTGCTGGGATTACAGGCGTGAGCCACTGTGCCAGGACAGGTATTTATTTACTAGCATTTGTCTCCCCACTCTCCACTTTTCCCTCCCAAGAATGTGAATTCTAAGAGGTCAAAAATGTCATGTGTATTTTGTTGATTGAAGTATTCTCAGATCTTATTACAGTATCTGACACACAGTAGGTGCTCAAAAAATGCTTTTGAGTGAACAAATGAATGTATGTCTGTGGTTCCAAAAAAGGTTTTATTAATAATAAGTAATAGTCTGTGAATAGTAAGTAGCCAATAAGTGTACGTGGCTTTTACAAACGGCTTTGGCAGGGTGTGGCCGCTCATGCCTGTAGTCCTAGAACTCTGGGAGGCTGAGGAGGGAGGATCACTTGAGGTCAGGAGTTTGAGACCAGCCTGAGCAACAGTGACTCTGTCTCTACAAAAACATTTTTTAAAAGGCCGGGTGCAGTGGCTCACACCTGTAATCCCAGCACTTTGGAAGGCCAAGGCAGGCGGATCATGTGACGTCAGGAGTTCGAGAACAGCCCGGCCAACATGGTGAAACCCCTGTCTCCACTGAAAACACAAAAAGTAGCTGGGCATGGTGGTGTGCGCTTGTAATCCCAGCTACTTGGGAGGCTGAGGCAGGAGAATCACTTGAAACTGGAAGGTGGAGGTTGCAGTGAGCAGAGATCGCGGCACTGCACTCCAGCCTGGGTGACACAGTGAAACTTCATCTCAAAAAAAAATTTTTTTTTAAGATAAAAATAAAAACAGCTTTACTGAACTACAATAAGCTTGTACAGTTAGATGCATTTTGACATGTGGATGCACCTGTGAAACCAACACTACAAGCAAAAGAGCCTCTGTGTAATTTTTCCTTCCTCCAACTCACCCTGTTCTCCAGGCAACCACTGTTCTACTTTCTGTTACTAAAGATCAGTTTGCATTTTCTAGAATTTCATATAAAAGTAATCATACAGTATTTACTGATGGCTTTTTCACTCCACCTAATTATATTGCTATGCATCTACGCAGTCTCATATGTTAGAGTGTGTTCCTTTTTATTGCTCCACTGCATGAACATACCATAATTTGCTCATTCATCACCAGCTGAGGGACATTTGTTTGGTTCCAGTTTGAGGCTATTACAAATAAGTCTGCTATGAGTATTTGTGAACAAGTCTTTGTATGAATAGATGGGTCACGTGCTTTTTTTTTGCTCATGGGTTATATGGTACATGCATGTTTAACTTTGTTAGAAGTTGCCAAACTGTTTTCCAAAATGTTTGTACCAGCTTCCACTCCCACCAGCAGCATATAAGAGACCCAGTCATTCTCCACACTCAGCACCAACACCTGCTATGATCAGTCTTTCAGATACCAGCCATTCTAAGAGATGTGTAGTGATAGATATCTCCTTATGCTTTAATTTACATTTTTCTAATGACATGTTTTACTTTTTTTTTTTTTTTTTTTTTTTGAGACAGGGTCCCGCTCTGTTACCCAGGTGGGAGTGCAGTGGCACCACCATGGTTCACTGCAGCCTGGACCTCCCAGGCTCGAGCAATCCTCTTGTCCCAGCCTCCCAAGTAGCTGGGACTACTGGTGTATGCCACCACAGCCTGCTAATTGTTTTATATTTTGTAGAGAAGAGGTCTCACTATGTTGCCGAGACTGACATGTTTTCTTTCTTTTTTTTTTTTTCTTCAACTTTTATTTTAAGTTCTGGGCTACATGTGCAGGATGGGCAGGTTTGTTACATAGGTAAACATGTGCCATGGTGGTTTGCTGCACGGATCATCCCATCACCTAGGTGTTAAGCCCAGCATCCATTAGCTATTCTTCCTGATGCTCTCACTTCCCCCAGCCACCCCCGACATATTTTCTATCAAACATCTTTTCACATGATTATTTACCATCCGAATATGTGACTTGGTTAAATGACTTCAAATCCTGCTCATTTAAAAAATTAAGTTGGGTGCTCTCTTATTTGTGTTTTTGAGAGTTCTTATGTATTCTGGAACATAAGTCCTTTATCAGATATATGATTTGAAAAAATTTCCTCCTACTATGTGGCTTGTGTTTTCATTCTCTTAACATTGTCTTGTGAACAGTATAAGTGGTTTTTATTAAAAATGTTTAATGAAGTCCAGTTTATCCACCTCTTTTATGGACCATGCTTTTGGTGTTACATCTAAGAAATATTTGCCTAACCCAAGGTCATAAGGATTTTCTTGAACGTTTTCTTCTAGGAATTTCATAGATTTAGTTTTACATTTACATCTATGATCCATTTTGAGCTCATTTTTTAAAATATAGTACAAATTATAGATAGGAGTTCTTTCTTTCTTTGTTTTTGCAAGTAGATATTCAATTGTTTCAGCACCATTCCATAAAAAGACTGTTCTTTCTCCACTGAATTGCCTCTGCATCTTTGTCAAACATCAGTTGTCTGTATACATGTGGATCTATTTCTGGATTTCCTTTTGTATTCCATTGATCTATGTGTCTGTTGTTATACCCATGCCACACAGTGTTGATTACTGCAGCTTTATGCTAACTTTTGACATCAGGGAGTGTTAAGTCCTCCCACTTCATGGTTTTTCAGGGTTGCTTTGACTATTCTAGGTCCTTTGCTTTTCATGCAACTGTTAGAATCAGCTTATCGGTCTTACACAAAAGACTGAGATTTTGGTTGGATTATGTTGACTCTATGGGTTAATTTGGGGAGAACTGACATCTTAACTATTGAGTCTTCTAACTCATGAACATAGTATACCTCTCCATTTGTGTAGGTTTTCTCGCACTTCAGCAACGTTCTATAGCTTTCAGTGTACACGTTTTGCATAGTTTTTCAGTTTGCACCGTGTTTCAGTGTTTTCATGTCTTTTGAGGCTGATGTGAATGTTGCTTTTTAAAATTTTCAGTTTCTGTAGTGTTCATTGCTAATATGCAGAAATAGAATTGAATTTTGAATATTAATCTGCAATCTTGCTAAACTCAGTAACAAATTCCAGTGCAAATTAGTTTTTCTACACACAAGATTATCTCATCTGCAACAGCTTTACTTCTTCCATTCTAATCAGAATGCCTCTTATTTATGTATTTATATATTTACTTTCCCTCATTGCTCTCGTGAGGACTTCCAGTACAGTGTTGAATAGAGGTGGTGAGAGCAGACATCCTTGTCTTATTCCTGATCCTAGTTTGTTAATAGGGTGAATTACATTGATTAATTTTCAATGTTAAGCCAAATTTGCATTCCTGGAATAAATCCTACTTGGTTATGATGTATTATCCTTTTTATACGTTATTGGACCCAATTTGATAACATTTTGTTATGAATTTTTACATCTATGTTTATGAGAGATATTAGTTGTAGTGTTCTTTTCTTGTAATGTGATTTTCTGATTTTGGTATAAGGTTGATGCCGGCTTCATAGTATGAGTAGGGGAGTATTCCCTCCTCTTTGGTTTTCTGGAAAAGATTGTGCAGAATCAATATTATTCTTTCTTAAATATTTGGTAGAATTAACCAGTGAAGCCTGAGGTTTCCTTTGAGAGTTACTTGAAAAGAATATGTATTTTGCTGTTTTGAGTGCTGTGTTCTATCAATATCAATTAGATCAAGTTGGTTGATAATTCTGTTCAGACTTTCTGTACGCTTACTGATTTTTTTCCACTTGTCCTATCAATTCTTGAAAGAGGAGTATAGAAATCTCTGATTGTAGCTGTGGATTTGTCTATTTCTTCTTGGAATTCTATCAGTTTCTGTTTCTTCTTCTTTAACCTCTTTATAAGGTGCTTTGAGAGAAGTTTTCTAGCTATAATTCAATTTCTTTAATAGATATGGGTTTACGTCTATTTCTTATTTATTTCTTTTTGAGTGACCCTTGGTAGCTAACATCTTTCAAGGAATTTGTCCATTTTTTTTAACTCATGGAATTATTAGCCCAAAGTTATTCATCTTGTTCCTTTATTGTCTCTTTAGTATCCATAGAATTTGTAGTAATGTCACCTCTCATTCTTGGTATTGTAATTTGTATCTTCCCTCTTTTTTGACTAGTGTGACTAGAGGTTTATCAATTTTATTGATATTCTCAATAACCAGCTTTTGTGTTTATTGATTTTTCTCAGGTTTTTCTGTTTTCTATTTCATTTATTTCCTCTCTGAGTTGTATTATTTCCTTTCTTCTGCTTCCTTTGGTTTTATCCTACTCCTGTTTTTCTAGTTTCTTTAGGTGGAAGTTGAGGTCCAGGATTTGGGATGTTTTTTCCTTTTCTAGTAACATATTAGTGCTGCAAATTTCCACTTAAGAACCGCTTTATCAGCATCCCACAAATTTTGATATGTTGTGTTGTTAATTTCATTCCATTAAAATATTTTCTAATTTCCCTTTTGATTTCTTCTTTGAGCCTTGAGTTATTTAGAAGTGTGTTATTTCATTTCCAAGTATTTGGAGGATTTTCTGGAGATCTTTCTCTTATTGATTTCCAATTTAATTCCATCATAATCAGTGAACATTCTTTTATGACTTGAATCACTTTAAATTTATTGAGACTATATTGAGAATATAGTCCATCTTGCAACCATTTCATGTATACTTGAAAAGAATATGTATTTTACTGTTTTGAGTGGTGTGTTCTATCAATATCAATTAGATCAAGCTGGTTGATAATTCTGTTTAGACTTTCTATACACTCACTGATTTTTTTTCTACTTGTCCTATCAATTCTTGAAAGAGGAGTATAGAAATCTCTGATTATAACTGTAGATTTGTATGTTTCTCCTTGGCAGTCTATCAGTTTCTGTTTCTTCTACTTTAACCTCTTTATAAGGTGCATATATACTTAGAATTGCTATGTCCTTTTGATGAATTGACCTCTTTATTATTATGAAATGACTTTCTTTATCCATTGTCAAATTATTTGCTTTGAAATATACTTTGTATGACATTAATATAGTCATTGCAGCGTTCTTTTTATTAGTGTTAAGATGATATTTATTTTTCTATAATTTTACTTTTAACCTATTTGTGTCCCCATATTTAAAGTTGGTTTCTTATAGGCAGCATATAGTTGGGTCTTACTTTTTCATCCAACCTAACAGTTCTATCTTTTAATGGAGATGTTCAGATCACTTATATTTAATGCTATTATTGACATAGTTAGGTTCAAATCTAGCATCTTAGTGTTTGTTTTCTAATTGTCCCATTCGTTCTTTGTTCCCTTTCTCCTCTATTTTCCCCCTCTTTTTAGATTAATTAATTTCGTTTTCTTTTCTTTATTTGCTTATTAGCTACAACTGTTTTGCTATCTTGGTCATTGCTTTAAGGTCTACAGTATGCATATTTAACTTATCATCCGACCTTCAAGGAATATTATACCATTTCACAAATAGTATAAGAACCCTAAAACAGTATTCTTTCATTTCTCCTCTCTCAGCATTTGTGCTATTTTCATACATTTTACCTCTATCTATGCTATGAATTCCTCATTATCTTGTTATTGATTTTGTTTAGTCAGATATCTCTTAGATTTTTAAAAAATTAACAAATATTAATTGTATGTGTTTATAGGGTACAGTATGATTTTTTAAACATATATATATGTGTATATATATATAGTGAAATGATTAATTCAAGCTAATATATTCATCGCCTCACATACTTATTTTTGTGGTGAGGTCATTTACAATCTAGTCTCTTGGCAATTTTCAAACATGCAATGCATGATTATTAACTATAGTCCATGCTGTACCACAGTTCTCCAAAACTTATTCCTCTAGTCTAATGAAAATGTACCTTTTGACCAATATCTCCCCATTTCCTGCCCTCCCACGCCAGTCCTTGGTAACCACCATTGACCTCTCTGATTCTATGAGTTCAGTTATTTTAGATTCCACATATAAGTGATATCATGTAGTATTTCTGTACTTGGCTTATTTCACTTAGCATAAGGCCTTCCAGGCTCCTTCATGTTGTTGCAAATGACAGCATTTTCCTCTTTTTAAAGGCTTGATAGTATTCCATTATGTTTATATACCACTTTTTTTTATCATTCATTCACTGATGGACACTTGTATTTATTCCATAGCTCATCTGCAATAATGAATTGTGAATAATGCTGCAATGAACATGGGAATGGAGATGTCTCTTCAGTGACTTCAATCCCTTTGGATATGTTCTCAGAAGTGGAATTGCTGGATCATGTGGTAGTTTTATTTTTAGTTTTTTGAAGAACGTCCATGCCATTTTCCATAATGGCTATACTAGTTTACATAGCTACCAATTCCATACAAGTTTCCATTTTCTCTACATCTTCACCAACAATTGTTCTCTTTCACCTTTTTCATTAACAGTCATTCTAACAGGTATAAGTAGTCAGTTATCTTTTAAAGAGATTTAAATAAGAAAAAAGTTTGTATTTTTAATCTTTAGAGTGATCATGTCTGGTGCTCTTCATTCTTCTGTGTAATTTCATATCCCACACAATATCATTTTTTTATTCTGCCTGAAGAACTTCTTTGAACACTTCTTACTGTGTGAATCTGCTGGTAGTGAATTATTTTGGCTTTTGTATGTCTGAAAAAGTCTTTATAATATATAAATTTTGAGACGTGGTCTTAGGCTGTTGCCCAGGCTGGAGTGCAGTGGTACAGTCATTGCTCACTGCAGCCTCAACCTCCCAGGCTCAAGCAATCCTCCCATCTCAGCCTCCTGAGTAGCTGGGACCACAGGTGCAAGCCAATGTGCCTGGCTAATTTTTTTATAGAGACAGGGTTTCGCTGTTTTGCCCAGGCTGGTCTTGAACTCCTGGATTTAAGCAATCTGCAAACCTCGGCCTCCCAAAATGCTGAGATTATAGGCAAGAGCCACTGCACCTGGCCTTGAAAAAGTGTTCATTTTACCTTCTCTTTTAAAAGATATTTTTCTGGGTGTAGAATTCCAGTTCAATATTTTTTTATTTTTCTAATACTTTAAAGACATTGCTCCACTGTCTTCTCACTTGCATTGTTTCCAATTGGAAATCTGCTGTCATCTTTATCTTCGTTCCTTTGTACGTTGTGTCTTTTTGTCCTCCGGCTGTTTTTAAGATTTTTCTCTTTCCCATTGGTTTTGAGCAATCTGATTACGGTGTAACTTGGTATAGTTTTCCTCATGCTTCTATGTTTGGAGTTCAGTGGAAGTCTTGGCTCAAATTTTAAAAAATACAATAATTTTTTCTTGGAGTATTTTTCTTTCCAATGATTTGTTGCTTTCCCTTACCCCCTTTCTCTCCTCTCCTTTAGGAACTCTATTTACCTATGTATTAGGCTGCTTGAAGTTGTCCCACAGATCAATGATGCTTTGTTCAATTTTTTAAAATTGAATATCTTTTTTCTCTGTGGTTCATTTTGGCTTTTGTTTGTTTTGTTTTGTTTTGTTTTGTTTGAGACAGGGTCTCACTCTGTCGCCCAGGCCAGAGTGCAGAGGCATGATCTTGGTTCACTGAAACCTCTGCCTCCTGGGTTCAAGCAATTCTCATGCCTCAGCCTCCCAAGTAGCTGGGACCATAGGCAGGTATGACCATGCCCAGCTAATTTTTGTATTTTTAGTAGAGACAGGGTTTTACCATATTGGCCAGACTAGCCTTGAACTCCTGGCTTCAAGTGATCCACCCACCTTGGCCTCTCAAGTGCTGGGATTACAGGCATGAGCCACCTCACCTGACTTTTTGTGGTTCATTTTGGATAATTTTTATTTATATATCTTCAAGTCCACTGATCCTTTCTTCTACAATGTCTAGTCAGCTATTATTCCCATCCAGTTTATTTTTCATCTCAGATGTTGTCATTTTAACAGATTTTTTATTTGGGTCCTTTTGATATCTTCTCTGACTCCACTTAACCTGTTCAATCTTTCCTCTCATTTTTCTTTAACAAATAGAATACAGTTATAATAATTTTTTGAATGCTTTTTGTCTGCTAATTCGAACCTCTGTGTCAGTTCTGGGTTGGTTTTGATTGACTTTTCTCCTCCTTTTGGAGTTGCATTTTCCTGTTTCTTTAAATGCTTGGATATTTTTTATCAAATGCCAGACATTGTGAATTTGACCTTATTGGGTGCTGCCTATTTTTGTATTTTTATAAAAATGTTTGATCTTTGTTCTGGGACACAATTAAATTGCTGGAAAATAGTTCGATTTTGTCTTGCTTCTTAGATTTGTTAGGAGTGACGAGAGCTGCATTTTGTAAAGGGATAATTATTTCCACTGTTGAAGCAAGACTCTTTTGAGTACTCTCCCCAGTGCCCCATGAGTTTTGAGGTTTTTCAATTGCCAGATGAGAATAGGCTCTGTTGCATACTCTGTGTGAGTGTTGAGTACTCTCTCATGCTTTGGGGTGGTTCTTCTCATCTTGGGCAATTTTTTCACATGCTTATATGCTTATGGGACTTAGGGAATGTTCAAAAGCCCTGAAACTATGCACAGAAAGACCCCTGACTATTCACCTGTCATCTGGAGCCTCCACTCTATTTTCTTTTTTAAAAAAAGAAAAAAAAAAACTTTTATTTTAAGTTCAGAGGTACGTGTGCAGGTTTGTTACATAGGTAAACTTGTTTCTTGGAAGTTTATTATATAAATTATGGAATCACCCAGGAATTAAGTTTTGTACCCATTAGTTA
This sequence comes from Chlorocebus sabaeus, assembly GCF_047675955.1. NCBI lineage: Eukaryota > Metazoa > Chordata > Mammalia > Primates > Cercopithecidae > Chlorocebus > Chlorocebus sabaeus. Next base: position 114,766,762 of record NC_132923.1, read on the forward strand.
TTTTTCCTGATCCTCTCCCTCCTCCCACCATCCACCCTCCAATAGGCCTCAGTGTCTGTTGTTCCTCTCTTTGTGTCCATGTGTTCTCATCATTTAGCTCCCACTTATAAGTTAGAACATGCAGTATTTGTTTTTTTTTTCCTGTGTTAGTTTGCTAAGGATAATGGCCTCCAGCAAAATCCATGTCCCTACAAAGGGCATGATCTAGCTCCTTTTTATGTTTGCATGGCATTCTGTGGTGTATATGTGCCATATTTTCTTTATCCAGTCTACTATTGATGGACATTCAGGTTGATTCCATGTCTTTGCTATCATGGATAGTCCTGCAATTAACATACATGTGTATGTGTCCTTATAATAGAAGAGCATATATTCCTTTGGGCATATAACTGGTAATGAGATTGCTGAGTTGAATGGTATTTTTGTCTTTAGTTCTTTGAGGAATTGCCACACTGTCTTCCACAATGGTTGAACTAATTCACATTCCCACCAACAGTGTATAAGCGCACCTTTTTCTCCACAACCTTGCCAGCATCTGTTATTATTATTTTTTTTTGACTTTTTAATAATAGCCATCTGGCCTGGTCTGAGATGGTATCTCACTGTGGTTTTGATTCACATTTCTCTAATGATCAGTGGTATTGAGCTTTTTTTCATATAATTGTTGGCCACATGTATAGCTTCTTTTGAAAGGGTTTGTTCATGTCCTTTGCCCACTTTTTAATGGGGTTGTTTTTTTTTCTTGTAAATGTGTTCAACTTCCTTATAGATGCTGAACATTAGACCTTCGTCAGATGCATAATTTGCAAAAATTTTCTCCCATTCTGTGGGTTGTCTGTTTACTCTGCTAATAGTTTCTTTTGCTGTGCAGAGGTTCTTTAGTTTAATTAGATACCATTTGTCAGATTTTGCTTTTGTTGCAATTGCTTTTGACATCTTTGTCATGAAATCTTTGCCTGTGCCTATGTGGTATTGCGTAGGTTGTCTTCCAGGGTTTTTATAGTTTTGGGTTTTACATTTAAGTCTTTAATCCATCTTGAGTTAATTTTTGTATATTGTGTTTAAAAAGGGGTCCAGTTTTAATCTTTTGCATATGGCTAGCCAGTTATCCCAGCACCATTTATTCTTTTTCCCATTGCTTGTTTTTGTCAGCTTTGTCAAAGATCAGATAGTTGTAGGTGTTCAGTCTTACTTCTGGGATCTCTGTTCTGTTCCTTTGGTCTTTCAGTCTGTTTTTGTACCAGTGCCATTCTGTTTTGATTACTGTAGCCCTGTAGTATAGTTTGAAGCAGAGTAGCATAATGCCTCCAGCTTTGTTCTTTTTGTTTAGGATTGTCTTGGCTATTCAGACTCTTTTTTGGTTCCATATGAATTTTAAAATAGGTTTTTCTAGTTCTGTGAAGAATCTCAATGGTAGTTTAATAGGAATAGCATTGAATCTATAAATTGCTTTAGGCAGGTCATTTTTACTATATTGTTTCTCTCTATCCATAAGCATGGAATGTTTTTGCATTTGTTTGTGTCATCTCTGATTTCTTTGAACAGAGTTTTGTAGTCCTCCTTGTTGAGATCTTTCACCTCCCTAGTTAGCTGTATTCCTAGGTATTTTATTCTTTTTGTGGCAATTTTGAATGGGATTGCATTCCTGATTTGGCTCTCTGCTTGACTGTTGTTGCTGTATAGGAATGCTAGTGATTTTTGCACATTGATTTTGTATCCTGCTGCTTTCCTGAAGTTGTTTATCACCTTAAGAAGCTTTTGGACTGAGACTGTGGGATTATCCAAGCTATAGGATCATGTCATCTGCAAACACAAGGGTAGTTTGATTTTCTCCCTTCCTATTTATTTCTTTCAGTGGTGTTGGTGCCCTTTCTTTCTCTCGCCTGATTGTCCTGGCCAGGACTTCCAATAACATGTTGAATAGAAGTGGTGAGAGAGGGCATCTTTGTCTTGTGCCAGTTTTCAAGGGGAATGTTTCCAGCTTTTGCCCATTCATTATGATGTTGGCTGTTGAATTGTCATATATGGCTCTTATTCTTTCAAGGTATGTTTCTTTAATACCTGGTTTATTGAGCGTTTTTAACATGAATGGATGTTGAATTTGATCGAAAGCCTTTTCTGTATCCATTGAGATTATCATGTGGTTTTGTCTTTAGCTCTGTTTATGTGAGGAATCACATTTATTGATTTGCATATATTGAACCAACCTTGCATCCCAGGGATAAAACCTACTTGATCATGGTGGATGAGCTTTTTGATGTGCTGCAGGATTCGATTTGCCAGTATTTTGGTGAGGATTTTTGCATTGATGTTCATCACAGATATCGGCCTGAAATTTTCTTTTCCTGTTGTATCTCTGCCCGGTTTTAGTATTAGGAGGCTGTTGACCTCCATCCTATTTTCCATAGTTTTTCTATATTCCAAACATCACAGCAATGAAGACAAAGAGCCACCCTCCAACCCAACACCTATTCTGAATTCAAAAAGCAAATCCAATGATGATGACATGATTTGGGGACACTGTAGACCTGCCAGGTGTAATCCTTGGTCACCAGTTTTGGTCTTCTGTTTCTCCCTTCTTATTCTATTAATGCCATTATCAAGCATAACAGAAAGTCACTTATTAAAATGAGGGACTCTGGTGACCCAGATATTTGAGTCTTTTTTTTAAATTCTCTGCAAGTGTTTCACAAAATGATTTGAGGCTTGCTAAACAAAAACAGTACTGATAAGTAGTTTACCCCACCACAAAATTCCCAAGCTGAAATTATTTTTGAACTGTACCCCAAATAAAATATCATCTTTTTTCTTCATTTACTGAACTTAATACTCTTAATGTACTATGTCAGTATATGGATGACATTTACTTCGATTTAATATTCTCATTGTGTGGTACTTTGGTGCATTGCCACGCCAAAAGGTACTAACTTGGATCAGATTCCTTAAGGAGTTAGTGACCGAAAAGCAAATTAAGAATAACGGGCACAGTGACTCACACTTATAATCCCAGCACTCTGGGGGGCCAAGGCAAGTGGATTACCTGAGACCAGGAGTTTGAGACCAGCCTGGCCAACATGGTAAAATGGAATCTCTACTTAAAAAATAAAATAAAATAAAAGTTAGCCGGGTGTGGTGACGTGCACCCGTAATCCCAGCTACTGGTGAGGCTGAGGCAGGAGAATCACTTGAACCTGGGAGGTGGAGGTGGCAGTGAGCCAAGATCAGGCCAGTGCACTCCAGTCTGGGTGAGCAGAGTAAGACTCCATCTCAAAAGAAAAAATAAAGAAAGAACAACCATCCAGCTGGGCACAGTGGCGCACACCTGTGTTCCCAGCTCAGTAGCTCTGGCAGAAGGCAGAAGGACCACTCAAACTTCAGCAGTTTGAGCAAGAGTTCTAGTCCAACCTCGGAAATATAACAAGACTGTGTCTTTAAATAATAATAATTATAACCATCAGAGGAAGAAATTTTAACATTCACAGCTTCCTCCCACTCCCCTTCCTCTGTCCTCTTTTCCTCCCCTACTGTATCTGCTCTTCTTCTTCTTTCTTGTCCTCTGCCCTTCTTTCCTGGCTTTTCCCACATCCATATCGGGTTAAAGTCAGAAGGACCTGGGCTCGAATCCTGGCTCCACTGTCTTCTTCTTGGATGACCTTGGTAAGCTGACTTCTTAACCTGTCTGAACCTGTTTCTTCACATACAAAAACAGGACAGTGCTCTTTAGCTAAGACAGTGGTCACGAGGATCAAATGAGATAATATGCATCAAACACCTGGCACATCGTATGTGCTTAGTAATGGAACATATTAATCCTTCATTTGATAAACATTTATTGAGCACCTGTTCTGTGGGGGCCTTGTGCTGAAGATACAGAAACAAAGGAGTACAATAAGGGATGTAGGCAAACAAATAAATTGCACTGAAGTATGGTATGAAATATTGAAATCTGAATAAAGTTATCAGAGGACAGGGATGCCCCTAGGCTGATGAGTCCTACATCACTAGAGGGATATAAGCAGACAGCATGGGTACTACTTTTTTTTTTTTTTTTTTTTTTGCTGCCTGGTGTCTGGGTATAAGGGTTTGGTGGAAGAGGGACCTCTGAGCTTCAGGTGGAGTTGACTCCACTCCCAGGTGGTAAGGATAGCAGTGCATGTGACTAAGCCTGGCCAATGGGAACTCACATCCCAAGGTCTTCTGAGGGACTTGACAAAGGTTTGGGGCTGCTGGCGGGCACCTTGCCTCCTTATAATACTGAGAATGAGGCTACTATGGAGGGAGCAGAGCTGAGGGATGTTCAGAGACCCACCCTTGATGACGTGGTTGGAACAGCTGGATTCAACCATACCTGAAGCCAAACTCTCCTTGGACTTTGATGTAAACTGAGCCCCTCAAAAAATCCCCCTTTGGTGTTCATCTAGATCAGCTTGAGTACCTTTCCACTATTCCCTGTGACCCAAAGAGTCCTGTGACTGACCATGAAGATGCTGAGGTGCTCAGTGAATGTTTGGTGGGAAGGGGGTATGGAAGGAGCTAGATGACCTCCAGAAGCCCTTCCCTTGAGAGAGGCTTTGAGTTGAGCATTGAAGGGCCTGAATTGCTGGTTGTTTGAGGGACAGCAGAACAGAGCGGGCAGTGCAGTGCCCCAGAGTTCCGCCGACTCCAGTTTCCATTCCGGGAGCACTTCCTGGTGCATTTAAATGTGCCCCTGTGTATGAGTGCCTTCAGGGGGTTCCAAAATAGCCTGAAATATAAACAGACTGAAAACCTACTCCTTCTCTTCCTCTCCCTGTTTTTCCTCTCTCCCGGGGTAGGGATGGGGGAAGCTGGTACCGGTGCTGCAGAAGCTCCATTTGGAGGATTTAGAAAACATTTCAAGTTCGGTCTCCTTCTTTCTAAGTCTGGCAAGCCCGCCTGCCTGGGGCACTTTTCCCCCTGAGTGCCAGGCCCAGGTGTGTGGGCAGGAAAAAGCAGCCCATTGTGTTCCAGCTTTGGGTCCTTCCGGTACTAGGACTTGGCCCCTGCCAGGCTTGGGTTCCCAAGGAAAAGAGGCAGGGAGTGCACTAGAGAAGTGGTGGGAGCTGGCACTTTCCTGCTGATGGAACAGATCCCGTCACGATAAAATTCCAGGCCACAACAATTTATTGAGCAACTACCCCTGGGAGCTACCCAGAGGGACAAAAATCAGGGAACAGAACATGCTTTAATCTGGGATTCAGGATGTTAGCCTGCCATGAACCTGGGGTAGCTGGTTCGAAAGCCAGCTCCCAGCAAACTCCCAAAATTCACACCATTGTGGGGCCCCTCCCCTGGACCTGCACAGGCTCCATGACTCACTTTTAACCAACAGAACGCAGCAGAAGGGATGCTGTGTGATTTCGGAGGGGAGGTCAGAATCCTTGCAGTCCCCGCTGTCTTTCTCAGAACACCCGCCCTGGGGTGCTCCCTCTAGGGGTCCAGCCACCCACTATGGGAAGCCCAAGACACAGGGAGAAATCACAGATAGTATTATGTGTTCCATAGTGTTTCCCCCATCCCACCCAAATTCATCTGTTGAAGTCTTAACCCTCAGCACCTCAGAATTTCCTAATCTAGGAATAAGGTTGTTGTAGATGTACTTAGTTAAGATGAGGTCATCCTGGAATAGGGTGGCTAATCCAATGTGACTGGTGTCCTTATAAATCGGGGAGATTTTGGGCACAGAGACATGCACATGTGGAGAATGCAATGTGAAAATACAGAGATGGGGGTGATGCTTCTACAATCCAGGAAATGCCAAAGATTGCCAGGAAACCATCAGAGCCTGGAAGGTTCTGCCTCACTTGGACTTTGATGTGAACTGAGTCCCTTAAAAAGTCTCCCTTTATTTTTCCTCTAGATCAGCTGGGATGCCTTTTATCTTTTGTGACTAGAGGAGTCCTATAACTGACAACAGAGATGCTGAGATGCTCAGTCAACGTTTGGTGGGAAGAGGGGACAAGAGGAGCTAGATGACCTCCAGGGGCCCCTCCTTCTGTCTGTAGGAGAGAGCCTGGAAGATTCTCCCTCACAGTCCTCAGAAGGAACCGACCCTGCTGACACCTGGACCTTGGACTTCCAGCCTCTGGAACTGTGAGACAGTGTGTGCTGAGTGATGACCTGACATCTCCTCCCCCTGTTTCAGAAATTTCAAAAATGTGGGTACCAGAGCAAAATTATTTGAGGGTTGACATCAGTCAACCTCCCAAATGGTTCAGACCAAGGTGTTCTTAGCCAATATGGGACATTCTTTTCTTGCTCAGGAAAAAAGCAAACGCGCCCTTAATTCAGTGATGCCAGAGTTGTTCTTTTGCGAGGATTAGGGTCAACGCATAGCAACAGAGGGCTACACACTCGTCGTGTGAGACCAGACTGGCTTGGGTCTGGGGAAGAAAAAATCCATGCTTACTAAATGCAATGTGGGATCCTGGATTGAATCCTGGAATGGCAAAAGGGCATTCATTGAAAAATGGGTGAAACCTGAATAATCTATAGTTTAGTTAAGAGTAATGTACTGACGGTGATGTCTTAGTTTTGAGAAATGTGCCATGGTAATGCAAGATGCTCACATTAAGAGAAATGGAGTGAAAGGTATACAAGGACTCTCTGTACTATCTTTACAACTTTTCTGTAACTCTAAATGTTTTTCAGGATAAAATGTTTATTAAACAAAAAAAGCTAGCATTTGCAGTGATGAAATGTGTTTGTCTTTAGACAGGCCAAAGGGGAGTTGGCCAAATCCCTTGCTGATGAGGAGGTCATCTCAAAATCAAAAACCCTTCGCCCTCCCAGGTGACAAGTGGGGTAATAGTTGTTGTTTATAGGGTTATGTCAAAGACTAAATGAAATAAAACATGTAAAGGGCTTGGCATAGAGCAAGGAACATGGCAAGCATTCAATAATCATAAGCTGCTGTTGTTGTTTAGTAAAACCACTTCACTAACAGTATCCCCATGATGCCACATCGGCTGGTGTGAGGAGTTTAGAGCTCTGCCAGCCCACTGTGGTTTTGCTCGAACGCACTCTCAAATGTATGAGTTCTCTGTTGCTGAATAACAATATTACCATTAACTTAGTGCGTTTTTTTGCTTGTTTGTTTTTGAGACAGAGTCTTGCTTTGTCGTCCAGGCTAGAGTGCAGTGGCACAATCTCAGCTCACTGCAACCTCTACCTCCTGGGTTTAAGCGATTCTCATGCCTCAGCCTCCCAAGTAGCTGGGACTACAGGCACCTGCCACCACGCCTGGCTAATTTTTTTTTTTTTTTTTTTTTTTTTGATTTTTAGTAGAGACGAGGTTTCACCATGTTAGCCAGGATGGTCTTGATCTCCAGACCCTGTGATCGGCCTGCCTTGGCCTCCCAAAGTGCTGGGATTACAGGCATCAGCCACCGTGCCCAGGCAATTTAGTGCTTTTAAAACACATTTAGGCCAGGCACAGTGACTCACACTTGTAATCCCAGCACTTTGGGAGGCTGAGGCGGGTGGATCACTTGAAGTCAGGAGTTCGAGACCAGCCTGGCCAACATGATGAAACCCCATCTCTACTAAAATACAAAAAATTAACCAGGCGTGGTGATACACGCCTGTAATCCCAGCTACTCAGGAGGCTGAGGCATGAGAATCGCTTGAACCCAAAAGGTAGAGGTTGCAGTGAGCTGAGATTATGCCATGGCACTCTAGCCTGGGCAACAAAGTGAAACTCTATCTCAAAAAAATAAAAATAAATAAATTAAAAACGTTTATTATCTCACAGTTTCTGTGGGTCTGGAGTCTGGGCATGGTTTACCTGAGTCCTATGCAAAGCTGCAATTGACATGTCAGCCAAGGTCAAGGTCTCATCTGAAGGACCAACTGGAGAAGAATTCACTTCCAAGCTCATGTGGTTGTTGGCAGGGCTGAAGTCTTTTATAGTGCAACATCTCTCTCACCAAATGTGTAGGGGTTTTTTTTCCATACCACAATAACCAGTTCTCCAACTCTCCAGATCCCAACTAGGTGTCCAGTGATTCAATTCAAGTCTGACACTAACTACTGGGAGTTAACATCTGTCCCCACAGGTTAAGGGCTCGGTCTGGCAAGACTGCTTCCATTCAGGCACCAATTGCAAGTCCTGGGCTTCCTGTACTTCTCACCAACAAGCTATAAATCAGGAGTTCCCATGACCACCTCTCTATAATTTGCTAGAAAGACTCACAGAGGTGAGCAGTAACATGGCATCCAGGTCTAAGTGGCGGGCCGTGGAAAGTGGGGTTCTGCAGTCACCAGACCCCCTAGTCCAGTGTGATGACAAAGAGGAAGATGAAGTCGAGGATGAGGATGAAGACAATGACGACAGTGACGAGGAAGAGGATGAAGAGGATGACGTCACTGACGAGAAAGTGAATATTGAATTTGAAGCTTACTCCCTATCAGATAATGATTATGATGGAATTAAGAAATTACTGCAGCAGCTTTTTCTAAAGGATCCTGTGAACACTGCAGAACTAACAGATCTCTTAATTCAACAGAACCATATTGTGAGTGTGATTAAGCAAAGGGATGTTTCAGAAGACAGCGAATATGATGTGGATGAAGATGAGGTTTTTGGTTTCATAAGCCTTTTAAATTTAACTGAAAGAAAGGGTACCCAGTGTGCTGAACAAATTCAAGAGTTGATTCTAAGCTTCTGTGAGAAAAACTGTGAAAAGAGCATGGTTGAACAGCTGGACAAGTTTTTAAATGACACCACCAAGCCTGTGGGCCTTCTCCTAAGTGAAAGATTCATTAATATCCCTCCACAGATCGCTCTGCCCATGTACCATCAGCTTCAGAAAGAACTGGCAAAGGCACACAGAACCAATAAACCATGTGGGAAGTGCTACTTTTACCTTCTGATTAGTAAGACATTTGTGGAAGCAGGAAAAAATAATTCCAAAAAAGAAACCTAGCAACAAAAAGAAAGCTGCGTTCATGTTTGCAAATGCAGAGGAAGAACTTTTCTATGAGAAGGCAATTCTGAAGTTCAACTACTCAGTGCAGGAGGAGAGCGACACTTGTCTGGAAGGCAAATGGTCTTTTGATGACGTACGGATGACACCCTTGCGAACTGTGATGTTAATTCCAGGCGACAAGATGAATGAAATCATGGATAAACTGAAAGAATATCTATTTAACCCATTTCCAATGGACAGTGATGGGCCTGTTTTTGTAACATTACCAGAAAACTCAGTGGAGATTTACTGAAAAACTCATGACTTTATTCAGATTAAGGTCCTCTACAAAAAGCAGGGTTCTGTCCCATGTGTCTGTGAGACATTTACAAAATATCAGTTTTTTAAAAGTTTGGTCAAATTATGAGTGGTTGATTTAAAAACTTTTCCAAGAAGAAGAAAAACATGGAGTAGAATTTAAAGAACTCAGTAAAAACTTCTATTTTTTATTTTTTTAAAAAAAAGACTCATAGCACTTGGGAAGGCACTTTACTTACTATTACTGGTTTATTATAAAGAATACAACTCGGCGACAGCCAAATGGAAGAGTTGCATAGGGCAGGGTGTGTCGTGGGAGGGTGCAGAGCCTCCGTGCCCTCTCAGTGTACCTCCCTGGCAGCACCTAAATGTGTTCACCAACCCAGATCTCCAAACCTGTTGTTTAGGGTGTTTATGGAGGTCCCATTATGTAGGCATGATTGATCAAATCATTGGCCATTGGTGATAAACTCAATCTCCAGCCCTCCTTTCTTCCCCAGAGCTCTGGGGGATAGGGCTGAAAGTTCCAACCTTCTCATCTTGCCTCAGTCTTTCTGGCAACCAGCCCCCACCCTGAAGCTATCTAGGGAACCCCAACCACCAGTCATCTCATCAGCACACAAAAGACATTCATCACTCCAGAGATTCCAAGGGTCTTAAAAGCTCTTACGCCAGGAACCAAGGACTATGACCAACTTTTATAACAACAGATGCTCCTATCATCCCATCATGCAGGAAATTATAAGCATTTTAGAAGCTCTGAGCCAGGAATCAGAGATGAAGAATAAATATATTTTTTTAATCTTCATCGTATCACAGCAGCATTCAGTTCCTTGTAGGTTGTCTTGCTAGTATTGGCTGTAGACCACCCTCAGTTCCTGGCCAAACGGGCCTCTCCGTGGGGCCGCTTACAGCATAGCGGCTGGCTGCAGCAAGCCAGTCAGGGACAGAGCCTACCAGCAAGAAGGAAGTTACAGTCTTACCAAACATCATCCCAGAAGCGACTTCCTGTCACCTTTGCTGGTTAGAAACAAGTCACAGATCCTCCCGAATTCAAGGGGAGGGGATGACACAAGGCATAATAGCAGGAGATAAAAGTAAAAATAAAAATAGGTAAAAATCACTGGGGATCATCTTTTTTTATTATTATTTTTTGTTTTTGTTTTTGTTTTTTTTGAGACAGGGTCTGTTGCCCAGGCTGGAGTGCCGTGGTGTGATCTCAGCTTACTGCAGCCTCAACCTCCTGGGCTCAAGCAATCCTCCCACCTCAGCCTCCTGAGTAGCTAGGACTACAGACACATGCACCACCACACCCAGCTAATTTTTAAAATTGTTGTAGAGACAGGGTCTTGCTCTGTTGCCCAGGCTGGTCTTGAACTCCTGGGCTCGGGTGATCTTCCCACCTCAGACTCCCAAAGTGCTGGGATTACAGACGTGAGCCACCATGCCTGTCCCCTAGGGAGGGACCATCTTAGAGTCCTCCAAGCCCAGAAGTGTTGAATCAAGGCCTGGCAGTTGATGAATGCACAGCTGCCTAGCACCATGCGTTAAAGGAAGCTGAAGAGGGGCTGAGGTATCCAGGGACATAGACAATAGTAGCTACTATTTACTGAGCACCTACTACATGCCAGATACTGTCCTAAGCACTTTGTAAATACTTGTTCATGGCTCTTTCAACAACTCTTTGAGAAAAGGTTATAAATACCTCTTTAGAGAAAAGGCCCAGTGAGGGTCAGAAAGATTAAGTGACTTGTCCAAGGTCACACAGCAGAGTGGTGGCAGAGCTCAGGCTGGGATTCAAGCCCAGGCAGCCTCACATCAAAGTCCTGGCTCTAAACCCTTATGGTGACTTGTCTGTGTCAGCTAGTTGAAAAAAAAAAAAAAAAGATTTGAATCAATGGCTGCTGAATCTGGACATTTCTCTAAAAATAAAAATAAAGGTCAGTCCCTGTCACATGAGAGAAAGATGAAAGAGCTGGGTGTGTTCAATTGGAGAAGAAAAGGAAAAAGGTCACTTTTGCTGACTTCAGAGCTCTGAGTGGCTGTTGCAGGAAAGAGCAGGGACACTTTTTCTGGATGGCTCAAAGGCAGAAATGGAGGGGCGGGGGCAAGCTCTGGGATCCGAGGGAGAACCGTGGACAGACCCCAGCCCAGGCAGCGTCTTTCCCCTTCGTGTGGAAGAAGAGACTCGAGCTTGTCCTTGCAGCTGAGCAAATATTTCTACTTCCCCGTTGCAGGCTGGAGTCGGCCTCTTCTCCAGCCAGCTCGGCGGGCCTTCAGAGCAGCGGCCTCGGGCCGTGGGGTGGAGGTCAGCTCGGCCACCCTGATCAGATGGGACCAGAGTGACGACTGCCAGGCCCAGGTCAAAGGGCTTTGCTGACATCCTGTCTCCTTCTGAGCCTCATCACCGTGACTGCAAGGAGCTGCAGAGTCCCCTTTTCCAGCCCATTCTCCATGCCACTGCTGAGTTGTCTTTCTAGAACTTAAAGCAGACCAGGTCACTCCCCTGCTCAAACCCTTCCATGGCTCCCTACTGCCCTCAGGATACATTTAACCTGGCCCAAAGGTCCCGCATGATGTGGCCCTGCTCACCTCTCAGGCCTTGCCTCCAACTGCTTCCCCCAAAAGTCCCATCCCACCTTTCAGGCCTCTGGAATGATATGCTGTTCCCAAGACACCAGACAATTCCAGGCCTCTGGGCTTACTTTGCCTGAGCTGCCCTTCTCCTGACAGTCTCCTATACATCCATCAAGACTCAATCCAAACATCACCTCCTCTGAGAAGCCTTCCCTGACTCCCTCCTATGGAGTTGCTTCCCCTTCCTGTACCACATTAAACCCAGGTCTCACAAAAGCTCACATTTGGCTGGGAGCAGTGGCTCATGCCTGTAATCCAGAACTTCAGGAGGCTGAGGTGGAAGGATCGTTTGAGCTCAGGAGTTCAAGACCAGCCTGGGCAACATAGTGAGATCCTGTCTCTATATAAAAATTAAATAATTAAAAAAAAAAAAAAAAAAAACAGAAACTCACATTTCCTGAGCACTCACTCGGTGCTTCACATGCATGAGCTCACTCAGTCCTCCCTGCTGTTTCAGTTTCTCACCATCCTTATTTCCCAGATGGAGAGACAGGAACAGAGAGGTTGAGTGCTTTGTTCTAAGACACACAGCCAGTAAATGGCAAAGCCAGGACAGGAACCATTTGTGTCTGACTCCAGAATCGGTGCTTTTTAAATTTCATTGTTTATGTGTTTGAATAAAGTAAGCCATGCAAAAGATAACAAACAAACACAGGAGTGGCAGAGAGAGAAGAGAAGTGAGGGGAGCGGGGCGGGGGAGAGGAGGGGAGGGGAGGGGAGGTCTCCCCCACCCCACACCAGCGACATCAGCCAGAAAACTTTTTTGATGTGTTGAGAAACTGGGCCCAACGAAGCCTCCAGTTGCCCAAATGCCTGTGTAAAAGGTCCATCTTGCAGCGCAGAACAGAATCCCACAGAATCCCGCTGCCCAGGGAGCTCAGCACCAGAGCAGGGGCAGCTGCCACCTGCTTCTCCACGTTGGCCACAAGGCCAGACGTCCTGAAATGGCCTGGGGCGAGAGCACCAGCGAGGAGTGACTTCTTACACAAATGGAGAGCAGCTTTTTCGAGCTGGGTGTTATCCCACAGAGGAGCGCTGTGCTGGAGGAAGACACCAGCGCCAGGCAGGTCTAGGGGGTCACGCCCAAGAGAGCACCGGGGGACAGATTCCCAGGCATTTCTTAAACGACAAAAAAAGACCCTTCTTTTTTCTTATGGAATATTCCGCTGAAACCCACTAGGAAAAGCAAAGAGTAACAGTGGCTTGCGTGTGTTGAAGACTCACCACAGGCCAGCACTTGTGAAGCATTTTATAGCATACGTTCCTGGGATCCTCACTGCACCATTCAGAGGTCTCTCCATTCTCTTGTTACCAATGAGGAAACCGAGGTGCAGAGTGATATGTGACTTATCCAAGGTCTTATAGCTCATGCATGGTGGAGATGGGATCCAAGCCCAGGCAGCGTGGTTCCAGAGTGCATGCCTCTTAAATACTGTGCTAGGTAAAGCCACTCTGGTTAAAATAGGTGTGGGAGTAGGGAGGGGAGTGAGCCCTTGTACTCAACTGCCCCAACCCACTCTCACATCCTGACAGCCCAGGAGGGATCTCTGCAGACACCGCAGTTCGGAAGTCATTGTTGGACGGTTTTATGGCATCTCAAACCCACAAAACTGTTTATACCCTGGTTCTTCTCAGACAAATCCTGTGACTTGATTGATCCCACCCAGGTCACCCTTAAGGTCCGCAGGGCTCAGGCATAGAGATGACTGTGGGCACCAGGAGGGAGGATGATGGCAAGAAGAGTCCAGGCATGGGAGACAGAGAAGCGTGAGGTTCAAGCCCACCACAGCCTGGAATTAGCCAGGCCTCCCTCATCGTCAGCAGCCAAGTCAGCCCTGGCTGACATAAGCAGAGGGGAATGTACTAGAAGGAGCACAGGGGCTCTCTGAACTGACAGGAGGCTGGAGGAGTGAGCTCAGGAGAGGCAGGTCTCAGGGAGGCTCTGGAAGGACTGGAATGAGGGGAGCAGGAAGCTGCCTGTTGTGGGCACTTCTGGGACCTGAGCCCCCAGCCTGGTGCCTGGCTCTGAGTGGCGCTCCGGGGATAGCTGCCGAATGAATAAATCCACGGGCATCTGATGACAGGAAAAGGCCAATTAAGACATTGCTACAACCACCATAACAACAACAACAAATCCCCAGCCGTTGTTCCTTTTGACCTTGGATCAGCGCTCAAGATTCAAAGACTTAGCAGAGCACAAGCAGCTGGTCAAGTGGGAGTGTGCGCTGGAATGGGGGTGACGGAGGGGGACTGTGGCTCCCTCTATTCTCACAGAAGGAGAGGAGCCCCTAGAATTACCCCCATCGCCACCATCCCCACCGAGATGGCACACAGAGGGCATGGCCATTTGCCCCAAGGAATCCAGAAGCTGGACTCTGGCAACCAATCCAACAAATGTCTGCTGTAACAGCCTGCTCCTGTTGGTAGTGATAATCACACTGACATTGGCGCTACTATTTATGGGCATGAGGATATCCCAAGACTGTGCCGAGTGCCTCTCTGCATTGTCTTACCAAGTCTTCGTAACAGCCTTACAGTTACTACTCCTATTTTATCAGCGAGGAAATTGAGGCTCAGAGAGACAAAGTCACCTGGCTAAGGTCACAGAGCCAGTAAGTGGTATTCACAGAAACCAGACTGTTGAACTCTGAAGAGGATCTTCCTGACCGTGATCACGTGGCTTTCTCCTCTGCCGCGGTGCGGTGTGACCTTCGGAAAGTGAGTCAGACTCTCTGGCCCTCTGTGGCTCTGCTCACCAAGCCATGACTGCCCAGAGGGGAAAATTTTTGTAATATATACAAAGGTGCCCGATGGGCCTGCAGTGGTCCCGACCCTGAACCTGAGTTTCTGCCTCTGTAATGACCCACCCATTTTCTCCTACAGAGACACGGTGAGAACACAGTGATATAACCTATGCTAAAGCACATAGTAGGCTGACAGTTCAGGGAGCCAAGCAGGGCATCCACCTGCATCTCCAGCCCTGACATCATACACATATCAGGTCCAGAGAAATTAGCATGCACTCAGGACCTCCCCCATCAGTGCCTGAGATTTTTCACTCAGCTGTACAGGCTTAGGCAAGTCACTTTCCATCATGGGCCTCAGTTTCCTTATCTGTCACAGGAGGGGGTGGTGGAGGCAATCTCCAAGGGCATGGAAGCACTGACATTGAATTTTAGGCAGTAAAATACCCGTGCTCACCTCCGGAAGGCATTTCATGCAGGCCTCACGGTGTCCTTAGAACGGGCCAAATGAATGCTGTAAATTTCCCCTCCTCTGAGGACCTCTCTCCTTCCACACCCTCCTTCTTGACGGCTCACACTTTCTCTGCTTTCAGAGAGATGTTTTTCAAACAGCCCACGTGGGGGCCCAAGCAACAGCCGCGTGCAGAAGCCCAGCCTCGTTGGTAATCCCAGGCGGAAAGTGAGCGGGAAGAAACATGCGGGATGAAGGTGCCAGGGAAGAGGTCTTGTCCCTGATTTCCCAGTGACCAGTGTGGGGTGGAGGCCAAGGACCAGGCCTGGGGGAAGTCCAGTGGGTCCTCTCAGAGGGCATCACTGGGACTATTCATAGCCCAGGATCCTCACCGGAATCTGGCAGGCAGGGCCAGGCACCCGCAGGGATCTTGCCTGTTTGTGGCACAAATGCGAGCTAAGTTGTTTACGTTGTTCTTCCTTCCACTGCCTCACTTAGCCTCAGACCAAATACCAACCATCCTAGAGCCTGAATAGATGTCCAAAACTCAGAATATGGTCTGTGTGCTGCATGTAATAAAATGAGAACTGGATTTGGAGTGAAGGATATAACCATGGGATTTGGCAAGACACTGAAGAGGGTTGCTGTGTGTGGTTGTTAAGGTTGTGCACTGAACAAATACACCTGGGTGATGAAGTGAATCGGGCTAAAATCTACTCTGTGCTCTGCTCTCTAAGCCATGATTGCCCAGAGGGGCATAGTTTTCAAATATACACAAAGGTGCCATATGACCCACCCATTTTCTCCTACAGAGATATGGTAAGGACATAGTAATATAACCTATGTTAAATAACCTAATGGTTATTTGCGATGAATTACCATTATTAATATGAAGACTTGTTCCACAAAGGTTTAAAGGCAGCTTATGAAATTATATATGGTTAAATAGAAAATGTGATTAGATACAATATTATACATTGCTTGAATGAGGGAAGACAAAAATGAGGCATATGCACCAGTACTTCCCTTCGTGTGCCCACGGCAGACATCACTAATGGATGGATCCATCATGCACCTTGTTCACATTCTGAAAGTCAGTTTACACCCTAGCCCAAAGGAAACGAGGAAATCGGTAAAGGGCTGTATCTTCATGCTGCGCAGTAGGTCAATAAATGAAAATTATATTCTGGGGCCTGTGGCAAGGGGAAGGGGAGGTGACCTGGATCAGGAAGTCCTACGCTATCGTGTGTCATAATTTTAGCCTTGAGCTTCATCATGGGCAAAACAAAGATGTAAACACTCAGGCAAGCATGCACACATACCCACAGACACAATCGGTGTCCAAAATATAAAATGATACCAGTTTCTCAGACTTCACGCAAATCGCCTACATTGAATTCTCTCGGCCAATTTTTCCTGGGATTCCTCATAATGGGATCATGTGATGAATCAGAAAACACCCTCAACAGCAGCCCTAGAAGAAACACATTGGCAGATTTTCACTGGTGACTCCTTACAGTGAAAGCCCTGGGTAGAAAACTTAACCAGAGCCCAGTGAGAGTGCTGTAAACCCTTTCCCCCATTACACCCAGCTCCTGGGAATGGAGCTGGAAGAAACAGAAGCCCAAAGCTCTGCTAAGTCTCTGGTATTGGAGAGTAGACCTTCAAATGGACCCCAAGTCCTTTTCTACGGATGAGGAAACCAAGACCCTGGGAGGATAGGGAGGGGGCTCCAGGTCCCCAACTCTAAGCTGGGGAATATTTCCCCTCTACTTCCCCACTCCCCCTGGAGGTTGCTCACCCCTGAGCAGCACTTCCTAGTCCAGCTCAACCCACCAGCAGGGTTGACCCACCAGCCCCCAAACCCCACGGCCCAACCCCCCCAGGCAACACCAACTGATGGACCCCTCACCGGAGAGCAAGGCTGTGGGCTACACTGTCCCCAAGGAACCCCTCGGGAGGAACACGATCTACAGGTGGTCCTGGGGTCCCCCAGGGTAGGTGGCATTTGAGTAGGCCTCCAAGGACAGGCCCCTCCTGCCCCACAGCTTGGCAGAACAGCCAGATTATGAGCTTTGGGATCAGGCAGACCACAGTTCGAATCCCAGCCCTGCTGTTCCCCGGCTGTGTCTTTGGGAAAGTTATCTCACCATCTCTAAGCCTTAGCTTCCTCGTCTGTAAAGTTGGAACCACTCCTAGGGCAGACATGAGGGCTGCGTGAGACCAAGACTTCACTAACTGAGCAGTTTATTACACTATTATCACGACCGAGGATAACTCACTCACAGCATAGACAGAGCACTGACCAGGAGTTGGACAGATCTGAGTGTGGATCCTGGCTCTGATACAACTGGCTGAGTACCTTTCTGAGCCTCAGTTCCCCCATCTGTTAAATGGGAGGCAGGACTATTCCAAAGGTCAGTGGCCTGTGAGGGTGCAGTTCCAGTTTTGGCCCCTCAGATGCTGGAAGCACAAGGGAACCGGGACTTGGGCTAGAGGGAGGCAGGACCCAAGAAGCCCTGAGAAGCCCTGAGGCCTGGAGCTCACCAGCAGC
This sequence comes from Chlorocebus sabaeus, assembly GCF_047675955.1. NCBI lineage: Eukaryota > Metazoa > Chordata > Mammalia > Primates > Cercopithecidae > Chlorocebus > Chlorocebus sabaeus. Next base: position 114,784,393 of record NC_132923.1, read on the forward strand.
TCCCCTCGTGGGCCTGGGCCGGGGGAATGTGTAGGAGGGAGGTCCGGGGAGGGGGGCCCTGGAGCCGGGAGGAACAACCCTGGCGGCGGGCAGCGGTGCGGTGACCCAGGAGGGAGGGAGAGCTTGGCTCTGAGCTCATCACTCAGAGAGCTGTCTCCCCCTGGGCCGGGAACCCCGGCGGCCTGTCCTCCCCACTTCCTGCGCGCTGGGTCAATATTGTGATTTCCACTGTGCCGCCCGCCTGGGACGGCCTGGCCCTGTGCGCCGCCCAGGGTCACGGGGCTGTGGGGAGACAGGGGTATGGAGAGGTCACCCGCTGCCTGGAAGATGACTCAGGACCTGTAGGCTGCAGGCGGCGCGGCCGGGAGCCAGGAGCCCCAGTGCAGCCTCACCTCCAAATGCACAGAAATGGCGCCTGAATAAGGCCTATGCACTCTCCCATCCAAACCGAGGGATCAACCAAGGCCCGGAGAGGGCGGGGACTTGCCCAACGTCACACCGTGAGTCTGTAGCTGAAGGAGGCCCTGAATCCCATCTCCTGACCTCAGATCTTCACCAAACCTCCATCTTCTACCCTCCCTGCCCAAGTACCTACCTTCCTCTTCATCAGCATCTGGAATGGACGTCTTCCTACACCCCCGCCAGAGCCCAAGGAGAGAGGACAGGCTGACCCTGACCAAGGAGCGTTGGTGTGGAGGCTTCTCCGGGAGTGAGGGGTGCTCAGGAGGACACAGTTCGGGACACCCACATACTGGGAGTTATGAGGATGGAGGGCGCCAGGCACCAGCCCTGAGGATCCGGAGCTTGTGGCTTCATTTTTCCTAGTGAGTTGTCTTGTCAAGGCTGAGCGCAGTCTTCACGTCCTCCCTGGAGCACCCACCGCACCCCTGCTCTCCTCCAGACCACCTCCGCCATGCGGTGCACTTCTCACACCACACACCTGCCTCCCCCTGTGGATCAGGAGCTCCTGGGGGAAGGCACCCGGGCAATCTCACTTCCAGATCCTGGGCCCAGCCCAGGGTGAGGCCATCCCTGCACCCTGTTCGTACTGCTGAGTGAGGGAAGGGAGGAGTCCTGTCTTCCCACATCACTGTCAACTCCACGGGGACAGAAACTCCTGACCTCCCAGTGTCACCTCTCCTGGAAACTCTTTATTCTTCACATGGTTACTCCTCCTCTTCCTTTAGGTCTCCACTTAACTGTCACCTCCTCCTGGAAGCCTTTCCAGACCACGCTGCCAAAACCACATTAGCTGGCCCTGCTCTGAGTCCATTATACTTCCCTATCAGTGCTCTTACCCCAGAGGAATATAATGGCTTGTTAAATGTTCTTCCCCTCTAGGCTGAACTAGGACTGGAGTCCCTATCTCTGAGTGAGATGAGACTCACCATTGTGTTTCTAGCTCAGGGTCTGGCGCAGTCAGTGCTAGATGGATGGATGGATGGATAGATAGATATGTGGGTGGATGGATGGAGGGAGGGAGGGATGGATGGAGGGATGGATGGATAATGGGCCTGGTGCAGAATCAGTGCTGGATGGATGCGTGGATGGATGGATGGATGGATGGATAGATATGTGGGTGGATGGAGGGAGGGATGGATGGATGGATGGATGGATGGATGGATGGATGGATGGATAGATAGATATGTGGGTGGATGGATGGAGGGAGGGATGGATGGATGGATGGATGGATGGATGGATGGATGGATAGATAGATATGTGGGTGGATGGAGGGAGGGAGGGAGGGATGGATGGATGGATGGATGGATAGATGGGCCTGGTGCAGATTCAGTGCTGGATGGATGCTTGCCTGGATGGATGGATGGATGGATGGATGCATGGATGGATGGATAGATAGGTATGTGGGTGGATGGAGGGAGGGAGGGATGGATGGATGGATGGATGGATGGATGGATAGATAGATATGTGGGTGGATGGAGGGAGGGAGGGAGGGATGGATGGATGGATGGATGGATGGATGGATGGATAGATAGATATGTGGGTGGATGGAGGGAGGGAGGGAGGGAGGGATGGATGGATGGATGGATGGATGGATGGATGGATGGATGGATTGCTCATGGAGCCAGGCCCGTACTAGGGATTCAGGAGATGCTGGCAGATGGAGATGATGGTTGTGATGATAGTGGTGTCTGGGATGGATATCTCTTGCTCTTTTCTGCCCAGCACCCCTCTTACCCCAACCTTAGTTTACTATCAGCCACCTGGTCCCCTGTGGGAAACTGCTCTTCCTTCCTTACATGAGTCTGTCAATTACTGAACCCCAATGCCTCATCCACATGACCCAGACTTGGTCAATGATTGTCCCCCCACTTCCTTAGCCGCAGTGATTGCCTCACAGGCACATGGCCCAAACAAGGTCAGTCAGTCCTTCCTTGGAACTGACATATGGATCTTAGAAGAAAGCAGTTCCCTGATTTTAGACTGGGGTTCCCAAGCCGGGCTGATGGTAGCCAAGTTCTCCACCTCACAGAAGGGAGAGAATGAGGCCAGCCCCAAAGGGAAGCAGAGACAGCAAGAGTGAATGACAGATAGAGATAATCCTATTTGCCCTGAGCAAATAGGATTCCAGCCCCCTAGCCCTACTCCCCAGGGCCACTTCCCAGGCCAGCAAGTCCCCTTTTGTGCTCAAGATAATGTGATGTGGCTTCTCTCAGCTGTAATGGGAAGGATTCTGAATAACAGTAAGCCAAAGAGAAAACAGTCAGAGGAGCAGGGTGGGTCCAAGTGGAGACACAGATGTTGAGCAGCAATTGACCAGCAGACTCAAGGAGATGAAGGAATCTCCTGCTAAGGGCATAGCCAGAGACCCTCCAGTCCCACTGTGGGCAGAGCCAAAGGCCAAAGGCTGTGGGGCAGAAGAAGGGACCTAGGGTGGGGTTGGAGCACCTTTGCTGCAAATGACAGAAACCCCACTCAAACTGGCATATTTAGCAGGAAGGCGAGTTTATCAGTTCACATATCTAAAATGTCCATGGTTTTTAGCTTCAGGCATGGCTGGATCCAGGTACTCAACTGCAGTTGTCAGGAGCTGTCTTTCTCCAGGCCTCCACCCTGCTTTCCTCTGTGTTGGATCCATTCTCAGGTAGGCTTTCTCCAAATGATGGCAACTTTAGGCTTCCATCCTAACAGCAAACCCAACTGAAAGGACACCTTCTCCATTGTTGCTGCGAAATTCCAGAACTTAATCTGATTTGCCTTGATTTGATCACATGCTCATCCCCAAACCAACCCTGAGACAAGACGAGGGGAATGTGGTGCTCTCACTGGCCGGGCTTGGGCCACAGGTGCACTCAAGGTAAACCCCACCCAACCCACAACTTGAGAGTGGGGAGGGGGTGCTGCCATCAGAAGCGGGAGCATGGGCTGGGCAGGCAGAATTAAAGTTGTCTGCAATCTGTGGGAAGAGGTCTTTGGCTGGAAGTTGCTCCCCACAGGAATGAAGGCCTGAGGGAGAGGAAAGGAGCTCTTTAGGGAAAAGATAACGTTCCCTTTGGCTGGGTTGGTCTTCGGGGGAGGGTAGAAGTCCCCCTGAAGGCAAAAGGATGGATGAGAGGAGCTCTCGGTTACTCCCAGCCCTGGAAGTCTCTGGTTTGCAGCTGTGACGCCAATGGTCTGAAGCCAGACACATTCCTGGACTTAGCCAAAAAGGCACAGATGAGATTCAAAGATGTAGGAACACCTCTGATGTTCTCATCTGCATGCTCCAAACTCACGTGTGCACCCATCCTGCAGCCCTGCACACAAAATTGCAGCCTGACCTGTTCAAATTGCCCAAGTTCTGCAGTTTGCAGGAGAGAGAGCCGATGGCTTCCAGGTTGTCAGAGGGCAGCAGTGTCCAGGGCCGCTCTGGAGTAGTCACCGAGCCCGCCCTGGGAAGAGACTGCAGCTGCGGAGCTCAGAAATCCTTGCTTTGTGCTTGGAGAAAAAGAGGGAAATGCCCTCTTGGCTCTTCAAGGCTGCCAGGCTCCCACCCCGTACTGCACAGTGACAACCTGGCCTCATACCCACGTCCCCCAACCTGGCTTCCCTCGGCCAGGCACTTCCCCTTAACCCCCTGCTTCAACTCCTCCTGTCATCTGGAAATCCGAGGATATATGTGCCATCCAGGGAGTACACACATCTTCGTGGATGAGGCATGTGTTACTGTGAGAGTCTATGTCCTCAACTGTGTGATGAAGGAGAAACCTTCCTAGCCAACCTCTGAGGCATGCTAAGACCATCACATGGCCGGCGGCTGTGACCATGTCTTGGGAAATTCGAAAGCCTGTCTCACAGGGCACTTCATAGTGACCCCCTCTATGGATATGGGGGAGGGAGGCAGGCAGGTTCTGAATCCTCCAGTGTGCTGTCCCTTGGAGCTGGGGTCTGGGGAGAGGATGAGTCTATCTGATCTGAAGGCAGGAGGATGGAGGATGGCACGAGGAAGTCTCAAAATCCTTTAAAACCTTCAGTGGAATTGCCCAGCCTGGAGATAGTGCGGTTAGACGTCTCTAAATTCCCACCAGACAGGAGCCCAGCCCCTTTGTCATCTCTCCAGCATGCGCTGAACATGTAATGTGAGCTCAGAAGTCGTGTATGGAGGGAGCCTTCCCCAAGGCACCCCACAAGTGACACTTCCTCTTGCCTTCCTTTCCAATCTGCCACTGGTCCTGTGATGCTCCTCCACAGTCCCTGCAGAATCCACCCACCTCTCACCACATCTGCCGCTACTGCCCTAGTCCAAGCCACCCTCTCTCCCAGCCAACTTCTCAGTCTCCTCACCGGCCTGTCTGCGCCCACTACCCTGGCACCCTTTCTTCGTATGGTAGACAAAACCCAACAGCCAAGCCACAAAACACAACGGCCCAGATATTTAGGGCCATCGCCCTTCTAATGGCATCCCATTACTCTTAGAAAAATAGAAAAGTATCCAAACTCAGCCAAGGAGAAAAGATGATCAAATGTTTCTTTCTGTTTCTTTTCTTTTCTTTCTTTCTTTTTTTTTTTTTTTTTTTTTGAGATGCAGTCTTGCTCTGTTGCCCAGGCTGGAGTACAGCTGCAAAATCACAGCTCACTGCAACCTCCGCCTCCCAGGTTCTAGTGATTCTCCTGCCTCAGCCTCCCAAGTAGCTGGGATTACAGGCACCTGCCACTACCCCCAGCTAATTTTTTAATATTTTTAGTAGAGATGAGGTTTCACCATGTTGGCCAGGCTGGTCTCAAACTCCTGACCTCAAATGATCTGCCCGCCTCAGCCTCCCAAAGTGCTGAGACTACAGGTGTGGGCCACTGCATCAGGCTCAATGTTTCTTTTTAAATTGTGGGAAAATATATGTAAGTTAAAATTTACCATCTTAACCATCTTTAAGTGCACAGTTTACTAGAAAGCCATTCACGTGGCTGTGCATCCACCTCCAGAATTTTTTCATCTTCGCATACTCATCTCTGTCGTTAAACAATAACTCCCAGTTTCCTCTCCTCTCTAGTCCCTGGCAGCCACCATCCTACTTTCTGCCTCTATGAATCTGACTCCCTTAAGTGCCCTATATAACTGGAATCAGACCGTATTTGTCATTTTGTGCCTGGCTTATTTCACTGGATATAATGTCCCCAAAGTTCATCCATGTTGCAGCAAGTGTCAGAATTTTCTTCTTCTTCAGGGCTGAATAATATTCCATTGTACGGAGATACCACATTGTCCATATCCATTCATTCATCAATGGATGCCTGGGGTGCCTTCACGTTTTGGCTATTGTGAACAATGCTGCTATGAACATAGGTGTGCAAATATCTCTTCAAGACCCTGTTTTCAGCCAGGCACAGTGGCTCACACCTGTAATCCCAACACTTTGGGAAGCCAAGGCAGGCAGATCTCTTGAGGTCAGGAGTTCAACACCAGCCTGGCCAACATGGTGAAACCTCGTCTCTACTAAAAATATAACAACAAAAAAATTAGCCAGGCATGGTGGCAGCTGCCTGTAATCCCAGCTACTCAGGAGGTTGAGGTGGGAGAATTGCTTGAACCGAGGAGGCACAAGTTGCAGTGAGCCGAGATCGCACCACTGCACTCCAGCCTGGGTAACACAGCGAAACTTCATCTCAAAACAAACAAACAAAAAACCTGTTTTCGATTCTTTGGGGTATATACCTAGAAGTGAAATTGCTGCATCATATGGTAATTCTGTGTTTGATTTTTTTGAGGAACTACCATACTGTATTCTACAGTGGTTGTACCATTTCACATTCCTACCGCAAACAGAATGTGCACAAAAGTTCAAGTTTCTCCACATCCTTACCTACACTTGCTATTTTCTGGTTTTTTGATAGTAGCCATCTTAACGGTGTGAAGTGGGATCTAATGTTTCTTTCTTGCTTGCTGTCTTGCTTTCTTTCTTGCTTTTTTTTCTGTCTTTCTTTTTCTTTTTTTTTTTTGAGACAGGGTTACACTCTGCCACTCAGGTTAGAGTGCAATGATGCAATCATGGCTCACTGCAGCCTCCACCTCCCAGGCTCAGTTGATCCTCTCACCTCAGCCTCCCAAGTAACTGGGACTACAGGCACATGCCTTCACACCTAGCTAATTTTTGCATTTTTTAAAATAGAGATAGGGCCTTGCCATGTTGTCCAGGCTGGTCACGAACTCTTGGGCTCAAACAATCTGCCCACCTCGGCCTCCCAAAGTGCTGGGATTACAGATATGAGCCACTGCGCCTGGCCCCAGTGTTTCTTAATGGGGGAAATGACAGTATTGTGTGGGACTTCTGGGTATTGCAGAACATTTGTCATCCCTCCCAGCACCAAATGCCAGCAGTTTGTCCCCCAGTCCCTGTGACAACCAGAAAATATTCACTGGGGAGGGCAGTGCCTCCCTGGCTGAGAGCCATCCACCCTGCCCACCTCCCCTGCTTCATTTCATGCAACTCTCCCCTTGCTCACCACCCGAGCCATGCTGGGCTTCTTTCCATCCCTTCGTCACTCCCACCTCAGTCCCACCTCAGGGCCTTTGCACTCGCCATTCCCTCAGCCTTGCCTGCTCTTCCAGATCCTCACACGATGAGCTCTTCCTTCAGATCTCAGCTCAGATAGCACTTCATCACGGAGCCCTTCTCTGATCACCCCATCCAAAGCATCTTTCTCTCGCACGCATGGCCGTGTTTTATTGTTCCTTCTTGATACCTGAAATTACCTTATTTTCTGAAGCCAAGGTGACCTTTTAAACAAAAATAAAAGTAGGCTGGTGTGGTGGCTCACACCGGTAATGCCAGTACGTTGGGAGGCTGAGGCAGGCAGATTCCTGGAGCCCAGGAGTTTAAGACCAGCCTGGGCAGCAGAAGGAGACCCCATCTCTACAGAAACATTAGCCAGGCATGGTGGAATGCACCTGTAGTCCTAGATACTTGAGAGGCTGAGGTAGGAGGATCACCCGAGGCTGGAAAGTGGAGGCTGCAGAGAGCTGTGATCACACTGCTGCACTCCAGCCTGGGTGACACAGTAAGACTCTGTCTCAAAAAAAAAAAAAAGAAAAGAAAAGAAAAGAAAAATAAATTTAATAAAATTAAAAATGGAATTACTTTATTTATTATTAGTGTGTTCACCATCTCTCCATCAAGAGTACAAGCTCCTTGAGAGCAGAATTTGTCTGTCTCCCTCTCATTGGTAACCTGAACACCTGGAGCAGAGCCTGGCACATAACAGGTGCTCAATAAATGTTTGTTGACTGAACGAATGATCAGTTACATTCAATTTTAGAGCTGAAAAGTAGCTCACCCATTCTTGCCATCACTCCATTATACAGAGGGGGATCACAAGACCCAGGAAAGGGAACAGACTTCCCCAAGTTCACTCAAGGTCTAAGCCAGGGCCAGTACCTGGTTTTTATGACCCCAGCCTGGTGCTCTTTCCTCCACATCTCACACCTGGAGGGTTTCTGCGCCTGGCAGAATGAAAATTCAGGATCGTCACAGGGCAGCAAGAGGGAGAAGCTCCAGAGGGGCACGTGGAACCGAGGCTGCCTGCCACCAGCAGAGGCTCACAGGCACCAACTGCACACAAAGTTGATCGGCAACAGGTGGGCAGAGTGGCCCTCCCCGTGGAATGACCCTCTATCCATCTTCTTTCTCTTGTTCCTTCCTCTCTCTCTTTTATCTCTCCATCCTGAGGGAGTCCAGCCGAATGAACTCTTTGATCACTGTGTCTGCCTTCTCCCGAGAATGGCCACAGCAACCTATGAATGCCCCTGTCCCAGATCTGCTACAATTCCAGTCCATTTGGAGAAACTAACTTTGGCCCCCTTGATCCATGGAGCTCTCGGCCAGCGTTAACCTGACGTGAGCTGGAAGATATTTCTCCAGGGAGGCAGTTTCGCTTAGAAACAGGCTGACCTGGGTTCAAATCTCAGTTCAGCCCCTCGAAAGTCAGAGCCAAGTCACCCATTCTGATTCAGGGGGTTCCTTGTGTGCAGGGTGAGGCCACCTTCCCAGGGGCGTGATGAAGAATGATTTGAGATGATCATGCATCTGCAGGACTCAGCACCATTCACTGCTGTTTGTGTCCAGCAGCCGAGGCACCTGCTAAGCACCATCCTCACTCTCCCATCTTGCCCAGGCTTCCCCAGGAAGCTCCTCCCATGTCCATTTCTAGAGGATCAGGAAAGACTCAATGGCCAGTGCATCTAGAAAAACAGGATAAGTGCAATGATAACGAATAGGACCCCATTTGTGGAGTGTTTATGATGCAAAGATGCCATCCTGAGCCTTCTGCAATTGATGACAGATGCAACGCCCACAGCTAGCCTGGAAGCAGGTGTGATTTTATCCCCTTTTAACAGATGAGGAAACTGAGGCAAAGAAAGGCTTATAGAATTGGCTGGGTCACATGATTCAGAAGCAGCTGGGCCAGGCAGCCTAGGGCCAGGAAGGTGCACACAAAGGCCATGGAGCACCAGGGGGTGCCCAGCTCAGCCAGGAGAGTGGGGTAGGCTTTGCTCCCAGGGCCCGAAGGGGAAGCTGGTGAAGGAAAAACACTCTACTGTAGCATCACCTTCTCAGCGAGGCCCCCACGCTAACAACCCCACCTCAACCAGCACCCCTTTGCCCCAGCGCCCCCGACTGGCCTCTGCTTTGCTTACTGTTCTCATAGGGCACAAATTTACCAGGATGGAGCAATGGACAGAGATCAATCAGGAAGACCCAGGAAGGCTGGGTCAAGGGTTTGGACCTTACCCTGTTTACCGTTGACTACCTGGGAAGAGGGGGAAGGATCACGGGAGGCAGCCTCCACAACACACACACACACAGACACAGACACACACACACACACACACTCCTCACCCCAAACAAGGCTTTGCCAGTCATCCTCAGGAGCATGCTTCAATTCTTCATTTGAACATGGATCCACCACCCTCAGCATGGATCCATGGCTGAGCCCTAGAGAGTTAGGTGAAGGGGAGTGAGCAGACAGACCATTCTGAGGGTATCCACAGTCCTCCAGGAGATGTAACACATGAACCCACGTATACAATGGCCTTCCATAGACAAAGTGGCAAAGCACCGTGGGGGCCCAGAAGAGGAATTAAACTTTTCATTCACTGTTGAGACCAGACTGTGAGTACCTCCATGCCTCTCCTACACAGTCCTGCTACCTGGAATGCCAACCATCCAAACAGCAAATATTTATTGAGCTTCTGTTACATACCAAGCACTTCAGAAACAAGGATGATCCATGACATTTATGGTTCCTGCCTGCACAGAGCCCTGGTATATCTAGGAAACTCCTGCACATCCCTCAAGACCCTACTCTAATGCCCTTTCTTCTCTGTGAATCCTCCTGACACCTCCAAGCAGTACTGCTTCCTTTCCAGTGCTCTCCTATCATCCTATGACTTCATTTGTAGGGGAGGGAGACAGGGACTGACTGGCCACTGAAAACTCACCATGCCCCAGGCTCCATGCTAGATACATCACAGGCAATAACCTTCCTCAGGCTCTTAGCAACTCTGCAAGGGAGCAAATAGTCCTCCTTTTTGCAGTTGGAAAAATGGGCTCAGAGAGGCTGTCTTTTGCCCAAGGTCACACCGTCAGCTGGTAAGTCAGAAAGCAGGGACAGGTAGCCAAAGGAGTGTCACCCCAAGGTCAACCACTGTCCGTGCTGTAGATGCCTGAAAGGCCAGGGTGGTGGGTCACACTGGGATTGCCCAGGTCCCAGTGCCAGCAGGGCACACAGCGCAGAACCCAAGAGATGGCCCTGGAACCCGGTGGGGGCTGCACTGCCCTCCTTGGGGCCTAGGTGGCGATGTGCACACTCGTCTCCCCAGTCCTTGCAGACGTCCACCTTCTGCTCCCGAATTCGATGCCCTGAAAGGCACTTCTCTCCTTCCCTAGCTTCCTCTCCCTAGCAGCCCCAGGGGTAAGCTCAGCCTTTGTCCCTGCCAACTGGGGTGCCCCCCTGGCTGACGCTTGCCACCAGAATGAGGTCTCAGGATGGGCCAACTCTGCTTCCCCAAAATGTTTCAGGGAGCGGACAGCAAGAGGTGTGGGGAGGACTCACTCACTTCCATGGTCAGACCCAGTAAGTGTCTCTGGTTCAGGCACCCACGGGGCTGCCATGGACCCATCCTTGCCTGGTCTCCCCACTCCCTTGGTCCCAGTGGCACCTCCTCAAACGCAAACAAGGCCAAGAGCTGCCACCTACAAAGTTCCAGGGACAGAGACAGAATATGTCGTCCACCTGCACCATTCAGATGGGAGATGGGACCAAGACAGGGACAGGAACCAGATCTTGTCCTAAGTGCCCTGCAAGTCAGGAGGGAGCGAGGGTAGAGCCCAGATTTCCCGATTTGTGTCCTCAGCAATTTCCAGCACAATTTGAAGCTGTTTCTACAGGGCCCCGGGGGCAACCGGAGAAAAATGCAGTCCAACCAGTTATCTGATGTAGTAATAATAAAAATAACAACAACTCCCATTTCTGTCTAGTTTCCAGCCTTTCACCTGCATTACCTCATTTGTCCTGTCACCTGCAGGGGAGGTACGTGCCACTGTCCCTTGTTTTATGGGTTCCCCAGGGAGGAAGGGGCTGACTCAAGTTTCTAGAGTGTTGGGACCGGGTCCCAGCTCCTAGGCCAGAGTCTCACCAAAGGGAGGGCTAGGAGGGGGTGAGGAGAGGCATGATGGGAGGGAAAGAGGCAGGGAAGGCTGTGTTTTGGGTGGGGGAAGCAGTCAAGCTATAAAGTGTGAGTGGGGAGTGCCCGAGGGCTCTTCCTCCTCCCAGACCTGCTCTCGCCTACCCCCTCTTCTAAAGCAGCAGCCAGGCCCTCCCCCTGGCCACTTACATCTCCTCCATCCCTTCCTCCCCTCCTGAGGCCCCCAGAGAACTATCCGGGCCTCCACTGACCATCAGGCCTGGCTTTCTCTGCCTGATTTAGTCAAGATCCTCCCTTGCCTTGGACCCAATTTCCCTGTCTGTTAAATGAGTAAAGTTGGGCTTTGGCTTGGGCCTCTGAGCTCTCATGGTCCATCCCCTCCAGGGAAAAGGGTGAGGGCAAGATAAAGGGAATAGGAACAGTTGTGTATTGAGCATCGATGATGTGCTAGGTGCCAAGCACTGGGTTCCTTGCTGGTGGCACAGAGCAGTCAAGACAGATGCTCAGGGTCTTCCTGAACCTCAGTGTCCTTATCTGTCTAGTGGAGATGATTAATCTACCTCCTAAGATTGTAGGGAGAGCCCAATGTGATCACATATGTAGTGAACTTCACATAGCACCCCTCCAGCACCCATCATCAGCACCAGCAGCACCACCATCTACCGCCTCCTTCTGGTCTGGTGCAGCCCATGCAGGACTCAGCCCTAAAAGGAATCTCCTGACCCCAAATCAGAAAAGCCTGGGCTCTCCTCCTGGCTCTGCCATTAACCTGCTGAGTTGCGCAAACCTCAGTTTCTTCACCTGCAAAAGGAGACCAAGGTCTGTGTGGGAACGCATTAGGGACAGGCGGCAAGGTCACTCATGGAAAAGCGTCTCGTGCCAGGCCTGACCAATGGCAGGTACCCACGAACACTTGTTTCCTTCCTTCTTTGTTGACTCAAAATGAAATTGTATGACAGGATAGAGCAAAGACGTGACAATACTACAGTGAATTCTTAATAAGCACATACCATATGCCTCTCGCTTGCCTAAAGATTTTGCTGTTTTCACTCAATCTTCCTAGACAACACTATGGGGTGAGCCAAGCCATTATCCCCATTTTACAGAGAGGGAAATTGGCCACAGAGAAGGAAAATACCGTCCTCTTGAAGCCTCCAATGCTGCCTAAAGCCCATCAGTAGTAAGCACTCAGGCTTAGAAGTAGCCATTTTGCGCCAAGGAGTGTCTTAATCCGTTCTCTGTGTGAGTCTCTTCGACCATCCCAATAATGCTTCTAAGTAGCTATGATCATTGACTCCATTTTACAGATGAGAAACTGAGTCACAGAGAAGTGAAGTCACTCATCCAATCAGCACATGGCTGAGTCAGCTTCAAACCCGGGTCTGGGTGACTCCCCTGCCTGGTTCTCTTAACCACTACGCGAGACCTCGCCTGGAGCCTGACACTCCCCTGAGGCCTCAGCACCACCCAGGGGTGTAGGCCAGACCCCATGGCCTCAGGGAGGCCAGTTCTCGTATTAAGTATCCTCAAGGAGCTGGGGGTCTCAAGCTGGGCAAAGCTACCTTCCCTGGAAGGACAAAAACTTACTCCCCTAACCCCACCGTTTCCCTAGACGGGCAGGGAACAGGTGCACAGGTCCCTGGCCCAGGGCTAGGTGAGGGGGAAACTTGTTTGGCAGCCAGGGCCCTGCGTGAACACGAAGAAACCCAGCCTGCAGCCCCTCGGCCCTGGCTGGAGATTAACAAAACAAATCCCCGACCAATCTCGTTTTCAACACTTGGGGAGGGGGGCCGTGTGTCAGGGGGCGGGGGGGGGCAGGAGGGAAACACAGAGACATTTTACCACCTAAATAACCTTCCCTCTGTTTAGTTTCACACAAATGTACACTCCAGTGCTCGCAATTTTTTTTTTTTTTTTACATTTTTATTTTATTTTGACAAATGCTCAAACTTTCCTGCCACAAATTATTCTTGGCCAGGTTACAAGTAGAAAGGCCGTGTGTATCCTTTACTTGACAAAAAGAGAGTGGGGGGAAAAAGGGAGGGTTCTTATAAAATATTTGGGTTGTGGGTTTGAGGTGGGATTGCTTTCTTAATGTTCCCGATGGTGCCTTTGCCCGGGAGTTCACGCGTTTTCTCACCCTCTTATACACGAGCCGTTTCGACGTGGTCTAAATCCTTCCACCGCTGTGCTTACCTCCAGCTGTCCTGGCGGGATTTCGCGGTTCTGGTTTCACGGAGCCAATTTGGAACAGCATTTGGCAAGGGCAGATTGGAGCTGGCACTTGTGCATCTCACCTCACCCGGGCCCAGCAGGATCTTGCACCTGGGCGGGCTGGAGGGTCCCATTTGCTGAGCCTGGGGGTTGAGACAGAAGTTCCAGGTGGACCTACCCTGCCCAGGACCCAAGGAAAGGGCTGACTCTGGGGCTTCCCCAGATGTAAGGAAAGGAGTGAGTTGTTCCGTTCACCCCGAACCTGCCCCGTCCATCCTCCAGCCTCCTCCCTTCCTGCAGGCCCAGCCCAAGCTCCACTCCCCAGCCTCACCCCCACCACTCTGTCCTCTGTGGCTTCACTCCAGCCAGCGCATCTCTCAGACAGAGGGAGCCTTTCCCACCTCAGCGCCTGGGCCCGTGCTCCTCCTCTGCCTGGAATCCCCACCCCTCCCCTCTTCTCGTGGAGGTCTCAGTGTGGCTGTCACCTCCTCACAAACACTTTCCTGACTGCCTCCTCCAAAGCAGAGATGTTGCTCTTTGCTGCCTTAGTCCCTAGTTGGTTTCCTCATAACACTTAAGCAATTGATTCTAGCATTATTTGTCTATGTTCTTTTTTTCTGATTCTTTCTAACTAAAGTAAATAAATGACAAGTAAATAAATGAATGAGTGAGTGAGTGAGTGAAGGAGTGGTGAGTGAATAAATGAATAAGTAAATAAATGAAGTGAATGAGTGAATGAACAAGTGGTGAGTAAATATATAAAGAAGTGAGTGAACAAATGAGTGAATGAATGGATGGATGAATGAATGTGTGAATTAGTGAATAAATGAACAAGTGAGTGAATGAATCAATGAGTGAATGAATGAATGATAGTGAATGCATGAATTAGTGAATGAGTGAGTAAATGAGTGAATGAAGGAGTGGTGAGTGAATCAATGAATGAATGAGTGAATGGATGAATGAATGAGTAAATTAGTGAATTAATGAACAAGTGACTGCATGAATGAATGAGTGAAAGAATGAATGATAGTGAATGAATAAATTAGTGAATGAGTGAGTAAATGAGCGAGTGAAGGAGTGATGAGTGAATCAGTGAATGAGTGAATAAATGAATGAATGAGTGACTGGATGAATGAATGAGTAAATTAGTGAATAAATGAACAAGTGAACGCATGAACGAATGAGTGAATAAATTAGTGAATAAGTGAGTGAATGAACCTGAGTGAATAAATGAGTAAAGAAGTGAGTTGAATGAGTGAGGCATCCAACCTGAGAGGACGCTACAGCTCTGCTGGAGGGACTGGGGACACCTTCAAACTCTCCTCTGGGAGGAAAATCCTGTCGCCACTATGGAAACCATTAAAAGTTGATTCCTTTTGTTTCCACTTGAAGACAAGGAGCCTGGAACCATTTGTTCCCCTGACCAAGCCCAGGCCACGGGCAGCTTTGTTTTTATCCCCAACTGCCACTGACAAGGCTGCATTTGGTTTCAGTGTAAGTGAAGACCCCACGTCTCTGAGCCTCTCACTCCCGCTGAAGCCTGGGCCAATTTTCCATTCCTAACATTGACATTAACCCTTGCCATGCCTGGCTGCCCTTTGTGAGAGGCACTCCCCATGGACTGCTTAGCAGGGAGCACAGTGGTGCTGGCCTAAAGGGCTTGGGGGTCCACCAGTCCAGTGGGGGTTTTTGTCCCCAGCAGGGAGGGTCTAGGTCCTCTGGGGACCTGACTGTATCACCAAGAACATTTCAAGGCAGCTTCTTATAAAAGCAAAATCACCCAGCCACCTGAATTAGTGACCACTTCAGTGCCCGGGGCCTAAGGGTGGGGGCCACACTCCTTCCATTTAAGTCAGGCAGAACGTACTCAAATTGTGGGTCTTAAGCAGATGTCATTATGAACTTTTCAGTGCATGCTCTCACTCTCAGAGGTGCTTGGAGGCAGAGATTCTGAATCCCATTTGACAGATGAAAACACTGAGGCTCGGAAAGAGGCTGAGAATAGGCCAAAACCACCCAGTAGCTCTCATCTTCGTCTCTCTGCACTGTCACCGGGCCTTTTCTCCGACTTTGATTTGTGGTCACCACCATTGCCCCCAACCCCCCAATGTGTAGGCCAGACATCTGTTAGTTATCTTTGATGCCTTCTCCTCCTCAGCCCACATCTGAAGGGTCCCCAGTGCTGTGGGGTCTGCCTCTGCACCCCTGTAAGCACAGTAATTGCTCGACAAATGTGTTCTGAGTTCACAATTATCAGCCTCAATTTGCACAGCCACAGAATAACTGGTGAAACCATTAGCCCTGACGTTACTTCAGGAACATTTCATTTTATTAGTGTGATGAATGTGTTTATGGAGCTCTGTGATACATAATTATGCTCTCATTTTACTGATTAGTAGCTTGAGGCTGAATTTTTTTTTTTGAGACGGAGTCTCACTCTGTCGCCCAGGCTGGAGTGCAGTGGCACGATCTCGGCTCACCACAGCCTCTACCTCCCTGGTTCAAGCAATTCTCCCGCCTCAGCCTCCTGTGTAGTTGGGATTTTAGGCGCCCACCACCTTCCCCGGCTAATTTTTGTATTTTTAGTAGAGACGGGGTTTTGCCATGTTGGCCAGGTTGATCTTGAACTCCTGACTTCAGGTGATCCACCCACCTCGGCCTCCCAAAGTGTTGGGATTACAGGCGTGAGTCACCGTGCCCGGCCAAAGCTGAACTTTCTTATTCCTTCACAGGAACCCTGCCGCTTCTCTCCAGCAATTATAATGAAAATTAGTGGCTACTTCTATATAAGTGAGTTCATGAGCAATAATTTTGGGACCAATGACATGTGAGTTGTGAGAAATCTTTCCAGAGAGGATGTCCAACCAGCATCCTGGATAGAGGACCCTTACCTTCATGGTGGTCTTCAGTGGGCTGGATGGTAGTTATGGCAGGGAGAGTGGAGTATGTCGCCTACCTTCTGTGAAGCTCTGGAGGGGACATGGCTCCCCCATCTCTGCACCCCAGCTCTGAGCACCACTAGAACCCAACAAGCCGTTGTTGAATGGATTCCTCCAACGTTCCTACATCCACCCCAGCAAAGGAGGAGAGAGATTAGTGGGGGGCTATGGGGGAGTGTGTGGGCTGTGAGGAGAGGTGACAGAAGGGACTCCAGGCTGGAGGAGGCCCATCCACTTGGAGCAGAGGCCCCTGGACAGGTAAGGGGAGAATGTTCAGGGAGGGAACAGGAGACTGGGCTGGGGCAGGTAATTTACCTGAACGTACAGGTAAGTACTCAACACATATGTTCTGGGATTGCTGCTATCAGCCTCAGTTTGCACAGACACAGAACAATCTCTCTGCTAAATACCTTCTCCGTCTTGGGTCTGGGACCTGGGCACGCACGCTGGTCCTGCATGCAATATGATGTATTGCTTGCCTCTCATACACCAGGCACCATCTAAGTGCTGGGGATACTCAAGGAACCTCTCTGCCAGTGGCCCCCTGCCCTCCCATGGACATGCTGGAGTTCCTCCCAAAGATGGTCAGGCCTGAGGGAGTCCTGAGGGCTGTCCCCGCCCTGCTCCAGAGTGGCCGCCTCCCTCGCAGGCCCACTTGGGCATCCTAGCTCAAGTGCTCTTTCAGAACCTGTCACAAGGCCGTCCACAGCCTCAGCAACCTCTGCCCTCCTTTGCATGTGCACCTGCCCACTGCTGACCACCCCACAGGCCGTGCCTAGACCCTGCCTGAAAGTTGGGCTCCTTGGCCCTTTAGGACCAGAGAAAAAACTGAAATTGTTGGGACATCCAGGGTTTTCAAACACCTGGAGTGGGGTCCAGGAATGTCAGGCAGGGAGGCAGGAAGAAGAAACCCCGTGGGTCTAGGCAGAAGAGGCCAGTGAAACAGTCGCATTGACCCTGGAAGGATGGAAGCAGAGCCAGATGTGAGGAGGCAGGGGTGCGCTCTGGACCCTGCCCCGCTGGACAGGAGCTGGGTTGCTCAGTGATAGGCACAAGCAGCCAGGTACCAGCAAGGCCATGCCAGAGAGAAGGAAGCTTCCTGCATCCCAGGGACACCAGACCCTGCTGCCCCAGGCCAGCTGGAAACCCCCTGCGCCCGGCCTCCCCTGCAGCCCCCAGGTGTGGAGGAGGGATCTCTCCAAGGGAGCGAGACGATCAAAAGGAGGTGCCCATAAATCACCACGGAGCCTCCCTCTCTGCTCTCCATGCACCGGGGAGCCTTCCCAGAGCTCAGATGTGGTTCAAGGACCCCTCAGAGATCCCAGCCTGGCGTGGCTCCCTCCAGCCACAGTTCAGCCCCCTCTGCCAGGGAGGAGGGTGGGTAGGGGCAGGGGAGGCCTTCCACTAGACTCAGGTTTTCGCCACACAGGTCTGACTTCCCACTCCCACCCCAACAACACACACACACACACACGCATGCACACACACACACTCAGGCCCAGCGATGAACACGCCACACAGCCGGGGACCAGCCACCCAACACCCTCCATTGGGTGGGAGGTCCATCTTTGACCACCTGCAGCATCCCTGCCCAAACTAAGGCCATCTCAAAGGGACAGTACGCCTAGGGCCATGTGCTCCTGGAAATCGTCCTGCCACACCTTCTCCCCGGAAGCCAACATTTGCTTTAGAAAAATTGGACTGATGCTTGAACCGGGAGGTGGAGCTTGCAGTGAGCCAAGATGGCACCAGTGCACTCCAGCCTGGGTGACAGAGCAAGACTCCATCTCAAAAAAAAAAAAGAAAAGAAAAGAAAAATCGGATTGAAATGAACACCCAGGGCCCTGCTGCAGGGGAAATGGGGGATGCCATGAGGCTACACCATGGCAGTCCTTACACCCCTGGGCAGAGGTTCCTGGACACATGGGTCAGTCTTCAGACCCCAACTCCTTCTGCCTGCCTGGAGCTTCCTATGCAGCGGCAGCCTGAAGCCGTGGGGAGCATGGCTAGGAGTCAGTTCCAATGAAAGCTTCACCCTTTCCTTGTGGCCTTGGGCAAGTCACTTGGCCTCTTTGATGAGCCCCAGGTTCCCCATTTATCAACCGTACAGGGACCAGGCACTTAGTAAATACCACTAACCTAAGCCCTGCCCGGGGCCACTGTGGCTCAGGGTCAATAAGAATAATAAGGGGGCCATGTGTAGTCTAAGTCCCACACAGACACCATCTCATTCAACCCTCACAGGCACCCTGCCTGGGAGATACTCCCATTATCTCCACTTTACAGATGAGATGACGGGGCTTGGGGTGGTTAAGAACTTGTCCATGGTCACAGGAAGATGCAAGCCCAGGTCTGTCAGATGCCAACACCCAGGTGCCCTGAATCAACTGCTGGCACTGCCCTTAGTTCAGCTCAGCCCCACCTCAGCTCCGCCCTGGGGCCTCTCCTAAGGCTCTAGAGGGGAGGGGTGCTGAAACTTCGCACACACAAGAAGCCACACAGCCAAGCAAATGGGTGATGTAGCTCCCAGGGGAACTGGGCTTTCATGCCCCCAAACTGCTAACGGCCCCCAGGTTTACATCTTCCACTCCAGGCTTGGGTCATCAAATCCCTGATGTCCAACAATTATGTCAAACTCAACATATCTGAGATGGGCCCCCTGGCCTCCCCCGCTCGGCCCTCTGTTCCCAAGCCACCATCATGTCTCAGTGGGTTCTGGTGACAGCCTCCTCACTGGTCCCCCACCTCCCACCTACTACCCAGCATTCCTGCTGAGTCCTGCAGTGACTCCCACGACCACCACGGTCACTCAGAGCAAAAGCCAAAGCCCCCCCCGGGTGACCCAGAGGCTCTGCTGACTCCTCTCCTCCCGCCCTCCCCCTCACCTGTCCACCCCAGCCACATTGGCCCCTTTACCATCCCTAGAACCCCACAAGCACGCTCCCACCTCAGGGCATTTGACCAGCTGCGTCCTCAGCCTGGGCACCCTGTCTCCAGAGAATGACATCTCCAGCCTCTCATGCTTCAGGTCTCTGCTCAGATATCTTCTCAGTGGCCCTCCCTGACAGGCCATGCTTTTCCCCTCACTCTGCTGAATTTTGTTCCCTAGCATGTGTCACTACGTGCCATGCTACTAATGGCTTGTCGGTTTAATGTCTGTCCCATCACCGAGGACTGACGCTTCTATAAGAGTAGAAGCCTCTCCCACCTTCTCATCTCCCATTCATGCTTGGAGCCTAGAACAGTGCCTGGCACAAGGCAGACCCTCGAGAAACATTTTTTGAAGGAATGAAGGAATGAATGAAGGAATGTTGGCATAGTGGTGGGGCTGAGGATTGGGCAGGAAAGGTGGAGAGAAGCAGGAAAGGGAAATGTATGGAAACAGACATGAAAGCTGTGCAGAAGTGTGCATGTGTGCACGGGGGTGGACACGGCACACACACATACATGCACGCACATATACATGCACACACACACACGCACACACACGTGTCGGTATGGTAACCATGGATGAATAGCGAGGCCAACAGGCAGAGACACAAATGCACTATCTACTAACAAACACATTCACACACCACACAGATATGCTCACACACAAATATACACACACATGCCCATCCCCAAATATACACATGCATCCTCATACGTGCATCCCCAAATATACACATACATGCGCATACACCCTGGCACGCGCACACACACACACACCCAGGGCTCCTTACCAGCACTCCGCTCTGGCCCTACATCCCCCCACCCCAACTCTACACCCGGCTCCCAGGCAGGGAAGGAGCTTTTCCAGGTGACCTCACTGAGCGGGAGTTAAACTCCACCAGCTCTTTTTCAAAGCGGATTTGGCTCCAGTCTCCCTTGTAATCTGCTCCTGGATCAGTGCTCACAGGGGCGCTGGCCCTGGCCTCGGGTCAGGACCTCTCACCTTCTCCCAGGAAGTCCCACTGAGTCCTCCCCCACCCCCCAGACCCCCACTCAGCTGCTTCCCCTGACCAGTATAACCTGCTGAGCTGAATTCTTGCTGGGTATTTTCAAACAATTCCAGTTATTTGGGGGGAGGGGTGGCACTGTGATTCCCAGGAGGGATTTGGGGTGGGGGTGGGGGCTAGGGAGCAGAGGGGATGCCCAACAGGGTGGGACAGCCTCTAAGTTGCCTGTGCTGCAACAGAGACCTGGCCCTACCCCACCCTCTTTTCTAGCTTCTTCCAACCTGACTCCAGCCTCTGTTTCCCGAAAACACGCCTCCAGGCCTTTCCACTTGCAGGGCTGCCTGTGGTTACTTCCCCAGTGAGTAAACTCCACATCCTTCAAAGCCTCAGTCCGATGTGTTTGCCACTTCTAGGCTGGGGCTGCCATCGCCCTCTGCCCGTCCTGGTCTCTGTGTTATCCTGGCCTGGCCGAGTGTCCGCCTCCTGTCTAGATGGAGGTCTCTGAGAGCAGGGGGCACAGTGATGCCACCAATACCCAGTGCAGATCCCAGCGCAGGGCCCGACACAGAGCACAGGCCCAGGAAATGCTTATGGAATGTGAAAAGGGGGTGGGGGAGGGTAATGCAGAGGTCTGGATGAGGCACCTGGATCTGCCTGAGGCACCTGGATCTGCCTCTCCCTTGCTTCTGCCTTGAGCCAGACACGCACCCTCTCTGGCCTGCTGTTCCTAAGAGCCTGGGCTCACTGAGGCCTCAGAAGAGCTGACACTAAAAGGAGGAGGTGGGGCCTAGAGGGAGCTGCCATGGCCAGGTGGGGGTTGGTTGTGGCCCTCAGGGTCGAGAGAGTGAGGGCTGCTCCTGTCTCACACGTGTCTTTACTGTCACCAGCACTACTGTCACCAGCACTATCTCTAAGACCACCACCACTACCTTCAAGACCACCACCCTCCCCGACAGCACCATCCTCCTGTACGGCCCCCAGCACCACCGTGATCATCAACGCACTGCCCATACAGCTCTTACATCACTCTATCTGCACATGCGCATGTGAACACACACAGATACACACACACACTGTCCTCCAAAGCACAACTGTATCATTTTTCTCTCTGGACACCCCTGCTCCACCACCACCACCCAGAGGAGAGTCTGGCACATTCTAGAAGCTCCATGTTGAGGACTGAAGGAAGGGCTCAGTGGATGAGGACGGCTCCCCTGATTTGGCCTCACTTGCTCCAGCTCGCGCAGCCAACAGAGAAGGATGGAACAGGACAGGCCCGAGGTTTAAGAGGACTCCAATGTCCCTCGTGTCCCTGCCCCTGTTCTGGCTGCTCAAGACCAACAGGGCCACCAAGGGAATGATTTCTCTCTGAGTTCCCAAGTTCTTCTACACAAACCGGGCTGAGCCTCCGCCTGAAATCCCAGGACCCACAGAGTTATATCAGAAAGCCCAAGACACAGTGAGAGCTCCTGAAGCCCACTAGCCTCCGTTTCCTGGTTTGTAAAATGAGGAGCACGGCCCCACCTTTCAGGGCTGCTGGAAGGATGCCATGAGAGGCAGTAGGGCAGGTGGCCGGCTCCAGGGCCTGGCATCTGGGGGGGGTTTCCCTCCACCTGGCAGCCCCTCGTCCCCTGGACTGCACGGCTGCTGGGGTAGGGGTGTTGCTGCCGCTCTAGGGTCAGTGCTGCAGAGGTGGGGACACCAAATGTGAAGCTGCCTGAGTCCTGAGCATTCCCTAGATGTTCCCATGAGCTTCTCACCAGCCCTGCAAGGAACAGTCCACAGTCCCAGCGGGCACATGAGCAAACATAGCCACTCAGCACGTCAAAAGGCTCTAAGGAGTGCTGTGAAGCCCTGGTCACTGAGTCACCAGCTGTCTCAACCTGGCGCTGCCACCCTCTTGGGGCAGCAGGGGACCAGAGCCTGGCTTGGATGTCCCACTTGGATGCATCCTAGGAAAGGAGTCTGCCCAGCCCCTTAGGCTGCAGAGCCCGAGCTGCCTGGGGAAGTTCTTCCCACAGTCTAACCTCAGTCAGGACCTGCGCAACCGTGCAGTTTGGGGGTCATCCCTGCTCTGCCTCACCCCTACACTCACCGGGGAGATAGGAGATTGGCGGCCCACACCAGGCCCTTCCCCCTGGACCTCTTCCTCTAGAAGATTAAAGAGTCTGGGTCTCTACCACGCCTGCCGATCCCACCACCAGCCCAGGAGCAGCTTCCTGTTTGCAGGCATGGGCGCCCGTTGCCATGGTGACCACAGGAGGTGCTCCCTCCAGGTGGCTGATACCAGGCCCGGCCCCACCCTGGGCTGGCCCCTATCACTGAGGCCTGGCTCCTCCAGCAGCTGGGCTGGTAGGACCATCTGGTCTGCAATCAAAGGGGCCGCAGGCAGGCGCTACCCAGGAACCTGGGCAAGGCAACCCTTATCTCTCCCAGGCTGGGGAACTTTCCAGACTCAGGGCATCAGCCCAGTGGGGCAGAAGGGCAGGCCACAGGGCGTGGGAACAGACTAAGGGTCCCTGTGAGTGACATGGAGAATGTGAAACTCAAGCCTGAGACTGGAGACAGGCAGAAGTGGTCAGTAGCTCATTTTTAGGGTTTGCTACCCCACATCCCCCTCATCCTGCCCTGGCCTCAGCCTGCTGTGTGGCCTGGGGCACCGCACTTCACTTCTCCGAGCCCTGGTGTCCTCTCCTGCCAAGTGGGAGCCACAGTGACAGGTGTGAAAATCCGAAGGTTCAAGACCCATAGGACATTGGTGGGTGCTTGGTCCTAATAATAAAGATGTTAGTTACCATTTATAGAGCACAGGCCCCTAAAGTGCATTATCTCTTTCAATGCACACAGGCCCCTGAGATGTGGGCCTCACTGTCATCCACCCTCTACAAAACATTGATTTTCAAAGAGGTGAGGAAATTGCCCCAAATTGCACAGGTGGCTAGTAAATGTTGCTATTTTTCTACTATTATATTTTAGCTGAACTCACAACAGGCCCCAAACCTCCAGGCCCCAAACCTCCATTCTCCCACCACAGTCCATCCTACCAGGCCAGTAGCATGATCTTTACCCGGCAGCTCGCAATTATCAGTGACTCGTGTGTCATTGATAATAACTAGTAAGTGCTGCGCCCAGGTACTGAGCCAAGTGCTCTGGAATCTTTGTGACAGCCCCATCAGATTGAAACTGTGATATGAGTGGGGAAACTGAAGCCCAGAGAGGGGCAGAGGCTCCCCAGCATCACACAGCAAGCTGGTGTCACAGCAGAGGCTGCCAACTCTGCCTGCCTCTCCATAAGCACTTGGGGCAGGGTGGCAATCCTGGGAGTGGCCTCATAAGGCCCAATATTGTGGACCCCAGCCCTAGCCCACTCCTTGGGAGTCCAAGGAGGCAGGAAAAGGTGGAAATGATGAGATCGGAAGGGCGAGCATGAGTCTATTCATGAGGGAGAGGAAAGGAGAGGAGAGAGGCCTCTCCCCACTCTCACCCACCACCTCCTGTCCCTCAGCCCCACTCCTGCCTAGGCAGCCTAAACTCCCAGAAAGCACTGCTCCTGCCTCCACCACCCTCTACCCTATAGGGAAGTTCCCAATGGGAGGAAGACACAGCCACAGCTGTGGGGCACAATGGTTGCAGGAAGTCCACGCTGGAAAGGCTCCCCTTCTGACCCGGCGGAAAGGCCCCTTCCCCGGGGAAGCCCTCGCCAAGGCCTACATCTAAATAACCCATTCTCTGCAGATGGCCAAGAGGTTGCTTCTAAATTCCAAGCCTAGTCATGCCCTCCCCTGCTTACAGCTCTCTCTTATGCCCTGCCACCATTGTTTCCAGTATGAAGAGCAAAGTTCCTTGGCCCGGCATTCAAGGCTCTTCAGGTTCCAGCCCCACTTCTCATCACTTGCCGCACACCTGCACGCACACCTGCCACACACCTGCACATACATGCACGCAAAAATGTGCACACACTGTGCTCCGATCAGACCCAACTTCTGTTTCTGGAACGTACTTCCCTCTGTCTCACCTCCTTGGTCTTTGTGCTTTTCTCCCTGCCTGGAACATCCCATCTATTTACAACCTGAGTCTAGACTGGAACACAGGCTCCGGGAAGGCAAGGACAGCATCTTTGCTGCTGTATTCCTAGTGCAGAGCCTCGTCTAGAGGAGGCTTTGGGTGTGCAAACAATGCAGGACTCATGAATGAATCAAGAACTGCCCAGAATCTTCTTCCTATAAATGTAACAGAGCCTAAGAGACAATGATTAATCCCTGCACTTTCCAGAGTCTCCCCAGATAAAAGAATTCCAGTTCCTTTAGCGTTTCCATATTGTCCACAATAGAAGCCTGAGCTTCCAGTAGAATAAATGAGTAAGTGAGTGAATAAATGACTGGATGAATTCATAAGTGAGTGAGTGAATGAGTTAGAGAGCTAGAACATGAAGCAGAGATTTGTTGAAACAATGAAGTATATGTGTGAATAGAGAGATAGATGAGTGAATGGGTAGAAAGAAAGGGAGGGAGGGAAGGAGGGAGGGAGGAAGGAAAGAAGGAAGGAAAGGAGGGGAAAACGGAAGAATAAACCCATCCAGGTGGAGGGGCACCACCTGCAAGGTCAAAAGCACAAGAGTCAGGTCATTGCCCTGCAATCCACAAGCTTCCAGGAGAGCCCCCATATCCCCACCACAGTCCCTAGACCATAGGCTCTATACGGTCGGCAAGCTGTGGTTCAGGGTCCACCCCTGGCCCACTGTCTTTTTTTGTAAATAAAGTTTTATTTACAAAACCACATCCACATCCATTCATTTATGTATTGTCTGTAGCTGCTTCCAAGCTACAGTGGCAGAGCTGAGCAGTTGCAACAGAGATAGCAGGATGACCCGCAAAGCCTGAAATATTTACTATCTGGCCCTTCCCAGAAAATGTTTGCTTGTCTCTCATGCACGAGGGACCTGAACTGGCATCCTGCCTGGAACTCTCCCAGCGCCGACTGGAATCCTCCTAGTCTTCAAAGGGCACCCAGCTTGCACACCTCTGGAACCTGGTCCTCACCACCTCTTCAGGCAGCCCCTCCAGCCCTAGGGCAGCTCAGGCTCTTCTTTCTGCTGAGTGGAAATGTTGTCCTCCTTGTCACCACCCCCATCCCGACCTCCCGCCTGGAGCACGGGTGTTTACCCCGACCTCTGCCCTGTGTCCAGCTCCCCGCCAGCCAGGACAGCTCAGGCCCAGCCGGATATGATTCTCAACCAGGGAGGCAAGTGAGTCACCGAGTCCAGAGAGGGGACATCTGCTGGGCTCTGGTTCTCAGCTAATCTCAATAATTCTGTGTGAGGGGCCCAAGCCACCCCTGCTGCCTCTTGTTTGCATTCGGGCCTGGCGTGGAAGCTTGGGAGGAGATTCACTCACTCAGGATTCTGGAGTGTTTGGACCCCCGTGTTTATTCCAACTTCAGTTTTGTCTTCAGCCCCTGGGATGATTTCCCAAAAGAGCCGGGGCCTAAGAGGCTCTCTGACCCCGACCCGGGACTGTGCACTGGGAGGCAGAGTTGTTCTCATTTGACCCCCACATGGACCTGGCCCCACTTTACAGACAAACACACCACAAGTTATCCAGTTTCTGGTCCCGGGTTCCTGCCTTCTTGCTGCCTTCTCTAGAACCTTCCAGAATTATCCAAGAACCACACCGAGCCTCTGTGGGTGGCTTTGGACCCATTTTCACTGTGCTCCACTGATGCCTGGCTGGTCCCTGGAGGAGACTTAGCACAGTGGGGACCAAACACAGCGTCCCGGGGTGGCCATGGTCTCTGCCAAGGCAAAAGGCAGCAGCTTCGTCCTCATAGACATCCCAAGGCCCGTTCCCCGAAGTCAACACCCAGCACGGCATGGCAGGACTCCTCGGCCCCACCTCACAGATGGGAAGACTGATACTCTTGGACACGGAAGGTCTGGAATCTAGAAGGCTTCCTTCCCCGTAGATTCTAGGCCGTGTTTGTTTTCTTTCCTGTATTCAACGTGCTCATTGCCTCTGTAACTATGACTACATGGAAAGGGCCAACAGACGTGGGGGAGAAGAGGAAGGAGAAAGGAATGAATGAAAACAGCCTAGCAGTTAGGAACTCAGGTTCTAGAATCAGACTGGCTGGATTCAGAGCTGACACTGCCACTCACTTACTAACAGAGCCTCACTTTCTTCCTCCATCAAGTGGGGTGCATAAGGCCACCTCATGGCCTTCTGAGGGTGAAATGAAATCATGTGCAACAAACGCCGGCCCAGAGTCTGGCACAGGCCAGTGGACGCCCCTTCCTTCCTCTAGACACAGGGGATTTCTTGTCATTCACTGTGTGTGTTTGCTTATTTGTTTGTTTATTTGAGACAGGGTCTTGCTGTATTGCCCAGGCTGGAGTACAGTGGTGTGATCCTAGCTCACTGCAGCCTCAACTCCTGGGCTCAAGCCATCCCTCCACCTCAGCCCCCCGAATAGCTGGGACTGCAGGCACATGTCACCACACCTGCTAATTAAAAAAAAAAAAAAATTTATAGAGACAGGGTCTCGCTATGTTGCCCAGGCTGGCCTTGAACTCTTGGCTGGAGAGATCCTCCAGCCTTGGCCTCCCGACTGGGATTATAGGCGTGAGCCACTGCACCCAGCTCTCCTGGCTATTTGAACCCAGGGCATGATCTTGAGCCGTAGCGTGATGCTATTTCTAATCCTTGTTAGTACGAAACCTGCTGTGCCATCCCCAGCCCAGCCCCGCAAGGTCCAGCGCAGGCCTTGCCGCCGTGGGAGCCTACCTGGCCTGCGGCTGCCCCTGTGGCGTCACCTGTGCACATTAATGAAAAATTCACGGTGCGGAGCAGAGCCAGGCCAGACCAGGAAATTGGAAAGTCGTGGGCGCCTTACCTCAGCCCCGCCGCACACTCTCTGCTTTTATAGCTCCACGTGTAATAACATAAAAGCATAATTTATTAAAGTATCACTTTAAGTGGGGATGGCAGGAGGGGGTCCATGCCTGGGGAGCTGTGAGTGCCATATTGACCGGGAGATGCCAAGGGCGGGGGGCAGGGCAAAGTCTCAGCACTCCCCCACCCACTGTCACAGCACAGCCAGCTGGGAGGGCCGGGGAAGGGTCCAGGAGCCAGGAGAAGCCGCGTGCAGAGGCAGAGCCTGGAGGCAGGAGCTGAGTGGCATGGCTTTGAATCCTGGCTGTGCGGTCTTGGGTGGGTCGGCTGCCCTCTCTGAGCGGCAGTTTCCTCATCTGTAGATGGAAGGATTTGCTCAGAGGCCCTGAGCCCCTCCTTAGCTGCTCTCCTCCTAGGACTGTTCCTCCCAGAGCGAGAGAGACCTCCAGGCACTGAGCCGTGCCAGGAAATGGCCCTAGGATTGCCTCATTAAACACGAAGGGCTATTTACACTGGAGAAACAAATATTTATCTCTGGATCGAGAAGGAGGAAGGGCTTTGGAACCGCAGTCTGGCTCAGCCCTGCCTGGTGGGAGGGGGAGGAGGAAGGGGCAGGGGGAGGGTGCAGCCCCTGAGAGGACAGGAACAGGGCTGGGAGTCATGCCAACCCGGGTTCAAATCCTAGCTCTGCCACCACCCAGCGCAGAGTCCTCACGCCCCTGTGCCTCTGTGTTCTCCCTGGAAGCATGGTCCTAAGAGCACCCTGACTTCTCAGGGCAAATGAAGATTCAGTGCCTGGAACAGGGTAGCAGTCCAGCTATGGCCGCCTCTATGCCAGGCACTGGGCAAGGGCTTGCGATCCTGCGGGGAAGAAGGCAACAGGTAGCAGGTATTTCTATTAGGAAAAAAAAGGCGTGCAGGGAGAAGGTCTCACCGCGTGACCTACAGAGCTCCAAGGAGCTGGCAGCACCGGGGAATGGGACATTCAGCACACCGCCTGCAGAGGGTCAAATAAATCGATCGATATGCACCCGACGACTAGACGCACAGCAGCCCTCTCCTGGTTTCACAGGTCCACTCACCCTAAGGGAAGAGTGGCTGGGCCGCCACATGGGGGACAGGATGCAAAATTTCAGAACTCAAATTCAAAAGCATCCTTTTTTTTTTTTTTTTTTTTTTTTTTTTTGAGACGGAGTCTCTCTCTGTTGCCCAGGCTGGAGTACAGTGGCGCGATCTCAGCTCACGACAACCTCCGCCTCCCTGATTCAAGCGATTCTCCTGCCTCAGCCTCCTGAGTAGCTGGGACTACAGGCGCACGCCACCATGCCCAGCTAATTTTTTGTATTTTTAGTAGAGACGGGGTTTCACTGTGTTAGCCAGGATGGTCTCGATCTTTTGACTTCCTGATTCACCCATCTCAGCCTCCCAAAGTGCTGGGATTACAGGCGTGAGCCACCGTGCCCAGCCAAGAGCATCCATTTCTACTCTGCATGGAGTCTGGATGCTGAAATGGGAGAATTTCTGGAATCCAGCCAGTTTCCTCCACCTGCAGGGCTGCCAGCCTCGTCCAGGCCACCATCCTCTCCTGCCTAGATTATTTTGGAAGCTACCTGGCGGACCCCTTCCTCCGCCCTCGCCCTCTACAGTCCTTTCACAGCAGCCGGTGTGTTCTTGCACCTTGGTAGCAGCTGGAGGTGGTTGACGGTGGCTGAGAAGAAGCCTGTGAAATGGACAGAAAGCAGGGGAGGAGGTGATCGGATGTGGGAAGAATTCACTGCATGGGAGAAGCATCCTCGGTACACCCTGGGAGAAGCTGCAAGGGGCCCAGCATCAGGGTTGCTATGAGCGGCTGTTTAGCCTCTCTATGGGCCTGAGGCACAGCGTGGGCCCGGAAGACCCCAGAGGGTTGCAGACACCAGAACGCCAGCAAGCTCAGGGTGTGAGCAGACCAGACTGGTCAGACAGGAGCAAAGGCCTTCCCCAGAACTCCGGGGCTGAGCAGCTGCCCTGCCTGCCAGACCTTATTTATCTAACATTGTGATTGTTGAGTTTGATGTTTGTGGAAATGATTCTGGGGCTCTTCTCCCACAGAGCTCCAGACCCACTGAGAACTTGAAAGTGACATTCCTCAACCCAGCTAAGGGAAGGGTGGGAGCCCAGCCAGAGGAGAGGGAAGGGAAAGCTAGCTGGAGACAGGGCAGGGAGACACGGTCAGTGTCCCAGCAGGAAATAGCCTCACGGAAAAGGGATTTACAGTCCAGGCACTGTGGCTCATGCCTATAATCCCAGCAATTTGGGAGGCCAAGGTGGGAGGATCACTTGAGGCCAAGAGTTCAAGACCAGTCTGGCCAATATAGCAAGACCCTGTTTCTATTTAATACATGTTTTAATATATAAAACCCCACCACAGTGGTGTGGGTGGGGTTAAGAGGAACTGACCAGCAATGGTGCTGCACCCAGGGGCTGGTAGGAGTGGAAAGCTGCTACTACCCTCAAGCCTGAAGGGGGAGGGGCAGGAACAGTTACTAGAACCAAGAGAGAGTCTGTGTCCAGAGCAGGAGAGGGACAAAGCCAGCCCATGGCAACTTAGCAGAGACATAAATCCCACGACCCACTTCAGCTCTCACCCCCTGTTCGCCAAGGCCAACCAGAAACCAGTCAGCAAGGGGCCCAGGTGATGCCACCAGGGGCGTCAGGTCCCAGAGCCCAGGGCAGGTCTGGGGAGGGGGGCAGGGGGAGTCTGGAGGGGCCAGCAGCTCCCACAGGCCCAGGAATTATCCTTCCACAGGTGGAATTTGAGCAGGGCCTACTGTGGGTTCACACTTTCTACCTTAGCCTTGACCTGAAGTTCCAGGCATCCCAAAGACCGCTGGCAGCATGTGGCTCCGATCCCTGCAGGGACCAGGTAAAGGGGTGCTAAGCCTTTCCTCAAAGTGGACAAAAAGCACAGGCCACTGCGGGAGTAGGACCCTGGGCCACCGTGTGCCCTCTCCCAGGCTCCTCTCTCTGCTCCCCTGCAGAAACCCTGCTCCTGTTGGAAGGCCCAGCTCCGGGGCCACTCACTCTTCCTCTAAGTTCAAGCGTGAGGCCTCTCAGGGGAAAGCTGATGGGGAAAAGGGGTGAGTGGTGAAAAAGGCCAGAGTTGGGGTCATCTCCAGCCTAGCAATCTCACTCCCTACCCCATCAGACCTGGCACCTCTTGCCCAGATGGGGCATTCGGCTCTTTGGTGGCGGTGAGCCCCAGCAGCCCCTCCCCCTCCCCACAGAAGCCAGTTCTCCTTCTGAAACCCGGATCTGTGCCCATCCCACCCACCAGCCCTGACCCTCTAACCCCTTCCAATTCCCCTCAGGAGCAAACCAGTCTCCCCAGGCTGGTGGACTGGACCCCTACAATCTAGTCCTGCCTGCTTCTCCATGGCTGCTCCCCCAAAACACAGACATCTTGCCTTTCCCTTTCACAGAGTCCCCTACTTTTCTAAAAGTGGCTGCAGCTCAGAGAGATTCTTTCCATCCAAGTACCCTCCACCCCTCGGCTTGACCCAATGCTTAGCCCACAGCAAGTGCTCTTCGATGGCCATTTGCATCGGAACCACTGACACGGGAGAACTGAATTCCAGTCCCAATCTGCTCCCACTCATTTGTCCAGACATGTCCCCTCCCTGCCCCTAAGGCTTGGGGTCCCCATTTGTACAAGGAAGGGCATGAGCTAGGAGCCCGCCAGCTTGAAAGCAATGCAAGTGTCTCCTCTCTCTCTGCTTGCCTCTCTCTCTCTCTCTCTCTCTCTCACACACACACACACACACACACACACACACACACACACACGGCCCATGCCAGCCTCTCCCCGGGACACCGGGCTTCTCCGTGGATTGAATTACCAACATTTCATCGGTGGGAGGAGGGGAGGTGGGGCAGGAGAAGGAGCTGTGAATTCCGCATACTGAGCCTGTCCCCGCAAGGCCTGGACCAAATGCCACAGCGTGTCTGTGCCCATCTGCCTCTGGGCGGGGTATGGGTGGGGGTGGAGGTGCAGGCAGGGAGAGGCTCCCTAAAACTAGAATGCCAAAGAAAAGACACCGAGGGGTCACACAGACTCACACACACTCTTTCCCGTGGCCACTACTGCACACGCATGCTTTCACACGTGTGCACGTGCTTAAACACACACGCATCTCCTACACACAGTCTCTCACACGTGCTGTCTTCCTTTTTATGTATTCAACAAATGCCCGTTGAGCCAGTCTGCCGCGATGGCCTTGCTCTCCATCTCTTTTGTGAAACAGACCCCCACATTTGGTCACACCCGCACACACACCCACGCCCTCAGTCGCTCACACAAACTCACACATCCCAAGGCTGGAGCTGCAGGCTCCTTCCAGAGCCCCGGGAGGACCCTTGCAATGTGTTCACACGATGGTCAAAGCCAAAAAGAGAAATAAAAATCAGTAGTACAGGAGTGTGCCAGGGAGTTAATTAATAAAAATATTATGATTTTTTCTGGATTTGGTAATGTTTGTGGTATTTGTCAGCTTAAAAATTGAGTAATTCTTTGTGGTTTCTTTTCTCGTTTTAAAGTCTCTTTAGTATTTGTCATTTTGCATTCTTTTTAATCAAGAAAGTCCCCAAATTGAAGGCATCTTGGGCCTTACCAAGCCTGACCCGCCTCTGCAAACATCCAAATAGTCAGACAAACGAGCACATCCACCCTGTCTCACAGTCACTGTTGCACACGTGTTCACACTCCCACACATTCTAATAAATCAAACTCATCACACATGCCCCAGTGTGCACAAGGCTCACACACCTGCCCGCTGCAGACAGGCAGTACACCCAGGGCACCCCCGGCTGGGCCCGGCCTCAGGGCAGACCAGACCCCATCTCTCCAGCCTCCCAGGCTCCTGGCCCCTGACTGCAGACACTTGGCACTCCCTAGCCTACGACCAGCTCCCAAAAGCCCCCCAACTGCTTGCCACAGACGTCGACCACTCACCCTCCCTCTCCAACCCTGGAACTCGACCATAAGCCACACACCCTGATTCTTTCTCACCTTGGACCCTTGGATGCTCTATGCCCACCGCCGCCTCAGCAGGTAACCACCAAAACCCACAGAATGTTCTGGAGTTTCCCTGGAGACTGGTATGGAAAAGAGGATATAAGAATTGGAATTGTACAGCCTTTCCTGGGTTCAAATCCTGACTCTAACGCCTGCTCTGTGCTCATGGGCAAGTGAGCACACCTCACTGAGCCTCAGTTTCCCTATCTATAAAATGAGGGGCAATCATCTTACCTTAGAGGCATGTTGGGAGGATTAACTGAGCAAACACAAACAAAGCACAGAACGAGAGCCCAGTGCACGGTAGCAGTCATTACCACTTTTCTTCTCCACGACAGCAGGAAGGTGAGGTTGGAGCCCCGTCCCCTTGGGACTGGCCCCTCCTCCAGCCCTCAGCCCAGTCCAGTCCCCTTTCCCTGTTGCCTCGGCCACATCACCCTCTCGGCCACCCGAGTGTTGGGATCCCAGCGCACCTGCTTCCAAGGGCTCTAATTTCCTGTAAGTGTAAGAATTCAGGTCAGACACGGCCCGCGGCCTGCAGCCCCCCTCCCGGCGGAAACCGTAAATAACCCAGCTTCGCCAGCCTGGCCCAGGCACGAGACTTTCCCTCCCTACCCACTGTGCCAGGCAGGTACAGCGATTTCCATTCACACACGGGGAAACTGAGGCCATAGAGAGGAATCTGAGTTTGAGATCCTGACTAGTACACTAGAAAAAACTTCCTTCAAAATATGCCCTTCCCACACCCCCTGCCAAATAAATGCCTTTCCTCTAGTCCCCAGCTGGCCAGTGACTTATACCTGAAATCTGCCCATTAGCGCGGGGTGGCCAACAACCTTTTCCTCTAAGGGCCAGATAGAAAATATTGCAGGACTTGAGGGCCAGACAGTCTCTCTTGCAAGTACTCAGCTTTGCTAATGTAGCCACAGACAGTGCAGAGACATTTTTTTTTTTAACAAATGCAGGGGCCCAGCTGGATTCGGCCATGGCTTGCCCACCTCTGTTGTGCACCAACCCCCTCTGCCACACTGCAAAGGAATCGAGTCTAGAACCCAAGACTGTCACAGCTTGGGCCCTCAGAGTGACCAGAGGACAAAACTGAGGCCCAAAGATGGGGACATGGCCTGTCTGTGTTTCTTCAGTTGGTCAGAGCTGGGACTGCGGACTCCTTGTCTAGTGCTCTTTCCCTGACATCATGGGTCTGTCCTCCAAGCCCAAGACTCGTGACCTCCTGCTTGCTTCTCTGGAAGTTCCCTTGCTATGGTGGCTGAGAACAAGCCAGGCACTTGTCTGTCTCCCACGCTGGACTGGAGGGTTCCTGGACCACCAGGATTTGAAACTGGATCATCTCAGCATCTCCAGTATCAGCCCCAGGGTCTCCCACAGTGAGAGGCTTACAGAGAGTGTGTGAAATGGGGACATTGGATCCCTATTCCAGCCCTCGGTCCAGGGACTCTAGGCCAGGGTGCCCCAGCTTTGGGACAATCAATGGTTCTTTGTTATGGGCGCTGTCTTGTTCATTGTAGTATGTTTAGCAACATCCCTGGCCTCTACCCTTATCAATGCCAACAGAATGGCGGGGCACACAAACACCGCCAGTTGCAACAACGAAAACTGTCTCCAGACATTCCCAAAAGTCCCCCGAGGGGTAAAATCACCCCTGATTGAGATTCACTGCCCTAAGCCAAGGGCATCCCCCAAGTGAGAAGGTCTTCTTCCCTCCCTCACTCTGTGTGACACAGCATGGAAACCAGCACCCGCTCTCCAGCAGCCTCAGTTTCCACAGCCCAGAATGGGTCAATGCCATTAGCAGCAGCTCCAGCTGGAGGGACCGGCGGGAGGGGAGGGGAGGAGGACGAAGAATGCGGCCACAGCTGCAGGGCCCAAAAGTGCTGAGGAGACACGAAGACGAAGACGTTTCCCTGTGAGTCAGGACCCAGGAATGTGTCGCCCAGAGTGGCCACGAGCCAGAGCCCCCCACACGCCACCCCCATCCACCCCCAGGGCATCTGCCTTTTATTAGAACAGAAAAAGCGGCAGGTGCCAGGTCTCTGAGAGCCCATTAAGGACCCAATAAACTCCACGGAGGGGGCGCTGAGCCCCTGCTGAGTCTCTGAAAAGGAGGCCCCTGCCCCAGTCCAGCCCAGAAAAAGGAGCACAGGCTTCAGTGGACACCGGGGGCTTCTACCCAGCTGTGTTGCATCCTGACTCTACCACCCCAGCCTGGTCGCCTGGGCTCCCCAGCATGCGTGTCCTTCTTTTTCAAATTATTGTTTATTAATCTTTGTTTGATGAGGGTTTTTAACATTTTTTGGCTTGGAATGAAACCCAACACATCACAAGCTCGAGCAAAGCTGCTCACAGCTGTCTTGCCCCTCCCCATATGAGTCACCAGCATGAATAGCTGCCCAGGAGCCCTCTATGGGCCTCAGTTTTCACATCTGTGTAGTGGGGCTCACCCACGTGTCTTCCCCACAGGGTATTTGGGAAGGTGTTGAGAGAATATGGGTCTCCCTTCTCCTTTCCCTTCCATCCTATTCCTCACTTTAAGGCAGACCTAGCAAGCCCAGTCCCCCAAATCACTTCCCTCCCTCATCCTCAGGGCTCTACCAGCAACCTCCTGAGCTCCCCGTAGCCCACCCTAGGTGCCCACAGCCCCCAGCTCCTCCTCCTGGTCCTGTTTCCACAGGCTCCCACCTGGACTCTCAGAACAGCTTCGAAGGCCACGCCTCCTCCAGGAAGCCTGTCTGCATGACACATTTCCAACACAAATCAAGTGCAACACTTCAAGAAGCATCTCCATGGACCCGTGACTATCCCCGCACCAAGCAGAGACCAGGCGCTCTGTAAATACTTGATCGTTTAATCCCCACATCACAGCCAGGAGGCAGGAACTGCTCTCCCCAACTTCCGGATGTGGAAACAGAGGCTCAGAGAGGTTGAATGACATGCTCATGTCTCCTGCATTTTCTACAGTGCCAGGAGGCCCAATTCAATTTTTCAAAAGCTGTATATTCACTTTTCAGAAATTACGCCAGTCATTCACATGCACGGTAGAAACTTCTGATTTTCATTTTTTATATTATTCGTTTGGATTATAAATTTCTTCTTGCTTAATGAAACCCTTTGTGAAGCAAAATAACTTGGATGAAGAAACTGCTTATCGATAGATGATAGACTTGATACAGAGACAGTTAATATTGATATGGAGACAGCTCCTACACACACAAACACACACACACACGGACACACACACACACACACACACACACACACACACAAACCCTGAAATCATGTGGCCCCAGGACATTTCGGGAACTCGCCAGTCCCCTGCATCCCCTCCTACTTCCCGCGGTCTCAGTGTGGCTTGAGGAAAGGCAAGCTCCCCTCCTGACTTGGTCTTCCCCAGGCCTCTGGACCTAGAATTGTATCTGCAGCCTCCTTCTTATACCCAGCCCTGGATCCAGCTTTTCATTAACTAGTAAATGGAGATCTTTCATATTTAAAACTCTGGGGGCAAAGGAAGGCAGCCGTGGGTGCTCTGGACCAAGTTCTGGGCTCCAAAGCAGGAGCCCTTCGGCTGGGCCCTGCCTGCAGGAGGTGCTGGGAGTCTTAGGTCCAAGGCCCCTCCCCTGAGAAGTGCCCCCTTCCTCCCACAGAGCCTGCGGCCCTCTCCCAGCCGACCCTGGCCCCAGCCTGTAGACCCCTATGACTATGGGGTGTGCAAGGCATCATCCTTTGCTTTTATCCTTTCATCCAGGAGTGCCCGTGTCCTCATTTCACAAATGGAGCAGTGGAGGCTCCAGAGAGGTTAAGCCGTGTCTCCACGGCGTGGGGCGTGGATTGGATGGATGGCCTGGGAGCTCCTCCCGCTGCCCCACACCCAGACCTTGCCAGAGCCAGGTCCAGTCTCACCAGCTTCCCAGAAGCCCTGGCTCAACAGGGCTCGGTGAGAGCTTATGCCCAAGACAGCTTTTCCCCAGGGTCCAGGCCATGCCAAGAAGGCGGCCAGCACCCGCCCGGGAGACTGCAAGGCAGGACAGGAGCCCAGCGTCCTCAGGGGCTCTCTGTCCATGCTCACACTCCCGCTCTGTGCCTCTGGCAGGCATCGCTGTCAGCAGCAGCCCGGTGGGTCCTGGCAGAAAGGCCAGGGCAGGCAGAGAGTATCAGCTGCTCTCCTGGCCTCGACTCAGGATCAGAACGGGCCAGCCCTGGGGGGCCACCTGCACCCGTCATGACCACTGCTTGCCCTCCCATGCTCCCTGTCTCCCAAGGGCTTCCACTCTCATGGGCTGTGCTCTAGGGGCAAATATGCTTTCTGGATCACCTAGTGATCATGTAATATCCCCAGTATCATTAACCCAGAATGCTCGAACCATTCTTTTTACTCTTATGAATTCTTCCCTTCATCTTAAAATGTCTGAACCAGCCCCTCTGTCCCTAGAACCTTTGAGCGTGAGGATCTTTTCCTTTCTTGCCAAGAAGATGGAAACCCAAAGCTGAATAAGACCTGAAGTCTCCAAATGACACCAATGAGGACACTGAGGCCCAGAGAGGGAGAGTGACTTGCCCAAGGTCACACAGTGAGATGCTGGCAGAGCGATGACAAGGACCCCTAAGCATTTCCTTTGTCCCTGCCTGTGGGTCTGGAGCCTCCAGTCCCTAGAGCAAGGGAGACTTTCTCTGGGGCCCCGGCCCTGCCTTCCAAGTCTGCCCACCAGGGATCAGGAAGAGGTACCCCGCCCATGCCCTCTGTAACGGCCCATGGGCCAGGGCCTATGTTCCAAGCCTGTAGCAGGGGCAGGAGGCACCCCTTCCCCCAGTCAGGGTGCCTGGGCCTCCAGTGCCACCCCCGAAATAGAGCAGCGCTCAGCCCAAAGATCAAGTTGCAGCCTCGCTGTCCAGATGGGGCGCCTGGCAGGGCGGGAAGCGCTTCCCCCCCGCCAACGCTGCCCCCACCTGCTCCCCCATCACATGTCAGCACTTGAACCAAGCCTTAAATCACAGCCTCCCCTGGAGGACACAGCCTTTTCTGGAGGCTGTGGGGACAAGAGCAATGGGTGCAGTGTGTGGGGCTGGGGAGGGGGGACGTTAGTAACCAGAAGAAATGGTGGTGGGGGGTCCCAGAGGGGAGACAGATTTAAGGGTTCTTGTACTGTTGGGGATATGCTCTGTGGCCTTAGAAGAGCCACTTGTCCTTTCTGAACCTCAGTCTCCTTGTCTGTAAAATGGGGAGAGTGCTTCAGTTCATGTAGAGGCTGCGAACAGAGAAAAGTCCCCATCCTCAACGAGTACACCTTCCATGGGTCAGCAGACTCTGGCTCAGGCAGTGGGGCTCTAGAGCCCGTGTTAACAGCCAGTGGGCCATATGGCAGCGGGTGCTGGGAAGCCAGAAAATGGGTTACCCTCTTTTATTTAGAGTGGTCCAAGAAGGCGTCATCAAGGTTCTGAGCAGGGGTCTCTACCCTGGCTAGGAAGGATGGGGGTTATGGGTGGGGCCACAGGAGGCATACCCCTCTGCCACCCCAAGGCTCTAGGGATGGAACTGAGTTTTCTGTTGCAAGTCTCCAGCTGGACTTTGCCCAGCAGTTCCCATTCCCCTAACACCCAGCAGTGCCTGGTCCCTGCAGTTCAGAGGAGCCCGGCTAGCAGGAGCCTGGACAGCCCAGGAGTCCTGTACTCCAGCCCTAAGACAACAGGAAGAGGCTGGTGTCCCTTATGGTTTCTCAGTGGGGTCATGGGTAGTGAGCAGGAGGCTGTGGTGTGAAGTCCCCAGCTTCAAGGATGCCCCTGCATGACAGGGTTGGGGCCCTGGAGCTTCAGGGGTGCTGGTGTCTGTGGCGGGTGGATGCTGTGACAGTCCCACAGTGAGGGGCTCCTTTCTCTTAGGGGCCACAACCCCAATACTCCAGGGGCCGAGAGCAGTAGTGACACACCTGACCTTCCAGCCATGACCCCATGTCATCCCCCAGCAGCCCTGCGAGGGTACAGATGAGGGCATTTACACTCAGGGAGGCTGAGTCTTGCCCAAGGCCACACATCTGGGAAACAGCAGATGTGGCTGAGTCCAAAATTCACATGTTTTATTTCTTAGGGGAAAAATACAAATCTTATACTTCATTTGTTGTCATTAAACCACTTGTTTATTCAGTCTCTTTTTCATTTAAAGGTTTTCTTAGTCGCTTTTTCAAAACACAAAATAACAAATGCACATTGGAACAAGTGACGCAGCGTTGTGTCAGCTGGTCATTGCTTCCCCAGCTCCCAGTGTTGGCAGCCTCAGGTGTCTCCTTCCAGGCCTTTCTCCAGGTCCAAGCATCCTCTTCGCCCTCAGGGTCTACCTGCCTTCTGGATGGTTCTTTCCTTCTTTGGCACGGGAACACTTCCAAAGAGCCTACTATATGCCAGGCTTTGTCATGAGTGCCGAGCTGGGCAGGCTCAAGGCAAAATCCCACCTTTCTGGAAACTATGAGGACAAGCACACAAACAGGTAAATGCAAAGCTATCAGCTCCACAGAACAGGGAATTCGGGTGTGCTTATTCACGGCTGCACCCTCGGCCCCTAGATGGGACCAGCCACAGAGTAGCTACTCAATAAATGTGTGTTGGTTGAATGAATGAATGAATGAATTTGCTGAGATGAAGAATCCAGAATGTGGAGCCAGTCTAGGGGGAAGTTGATGTTGAACTTGAGATCCCTGTGGGCCACCGAGGGAGGAGGGCGGGGGTCAGCCACCCTGCGGTGTTGGATGTCAGAACTTGGAGTGTGGCAAAGAAATGCAGCAGGAAGAAGTGTCCCTTTGGCTCAAACTCAGCTGCTCCACCCCCAAAGCCAGCCCCTCCCTCATGCCCCCACACCTCCCTTCCCAGGGTACAGACAGGAGGGTCTGAGCAAGGCCGCCTCCCATCGAGCCCCTCCAGCCCCAGACTGGCCAGCCCCGCCTCCCTCCCTCTCCTAAGCCGCCCCAACAAAAGCTGCCGTTGTAGGAGCCGGGACCATTGTAATTAAAAAGGAAACATAATAAAGCCCCTCTCTGAAGCCAAATCCCATCCCTAGAGCAGACGCCCGGGCCCGCCCCTCACTGCCCACCGAGGACACATGGCCCCTTTGTGTGCCCCGGGTGAGGGCCACTCTTGCCCTGCCCCACCCGGTCTCTGCCCACCCTCCCCTTCCTTCCCTAGCACTCTGATGGCCCAGTATCCCTGCTGAGAGAACCTGGCCTCATTTTTTCACAGGGGGGAAACTGAGGCCTGAAAAGGCAGAGCCTGGACCTAGGCCTCCTGACTTCCAGCCCGCTGCTCCCTCAGCCCAGCATCTGCCCAGAGGGAGCCCTCTCTCCTGGGATCCATGCCTCAGAGCAGGGGTCCCAGAAAGACAGTAAAGAGCCCCTTCTCACACAGCTGAGCTCCAGGGACCTCTGAGAGACCGGGTGCTGAGGCCCAGAGAGGTTTGATGGTCCTGAGGCCACACAGCAGGGCAGAGGCAGACCTAGGACAAAGCTCCAAGTCTGCACAACTCTCTGTATGGAGCCACCAGCTTGTCCTGAGCCCAGAATATGTCAGGGGCCCTGAAGGACTCGGCCTCCGAACGTCAGCGTCGGGTCTCTGGGCAGGCTGTAGAAGTGGGTGAGGGATGAGGAGCGCCCCCTGCCTTCCTCCTGCACTGGAGTGAAAACCGCTGCGGGGGATATTAGAACTCCAGGAGGCCTCCAGAGGTGCAGGACAGGCCTCCCTGCACCAGCGCAAGTGGAAGGTTGGCCATGAGTTCTCAGTGAAGACAACAGCCAATCCCCTGTCCTCTGAACTTCTGAACTTCCGGAAACCAAGCAGTCTCTTCAAGGCCCCCGTTCAGCATCTTCTCCCAAACCTGCCAACCCCAGCTACCCTGGCCATCTGAACAGCCTCCGACATGGAGGTCAGAGCTGTCCAGCCGTTTCAACTTATCCCAGGGGACCTCTCCTCCGTCATCCCCAGGTCCTTAGCTGGGATCAGCCCATGGCTAAATGATGGCATTGGCTAAGGTTATCTGTGGTCCTGCCTGCCTCCCCTGTCAGGGATCCTGTTCCAGACTCCGGCTGTCTCCCCCCAGCACCCCCACCCACCTTCTCCCCTGGTTATCAGTAACCCACACAGAGGCGATCACAGCAGCAAAGGCTCAGAGGGCAGCCAGGGGAACACCACAAGCCTTCAAGTGACCAAGGATTGGGTCCCCTTCCCAACAGCGCAATGTTAGGTACGGTGATGGCAATATCTGGGGCATGGCGCCTCACCGCATGCACGGATGGTCACGTCTAGACACTCATTTGAGACACAGGCACCTCAGGGTGTGCGGAGAAGCAGAACTATGACCAGCAAATGGTTATGTTCACAGCAAGAAGCCACCATTCATGGAGCATCTCCCGGAGGAGCTGTGCTCATGCTGCCTCCTTCAAGCCTCCCTTCCTTCCGGGGAAAATAATCACCATTCCCATTTGACAGATAAGAAAACTGCTCCCGCACATCCGGCCTGGCAGTGGTGGAGTTTGGATTCCAAGTTAGGTCTGTCCGGCCCCCACCCTCTGCAAGAGGATGTACAAAATGTCTAACACCCAGCCCGTCCCATCGGACACTGTGACATCAATCTCACCCTTTGCACGGCTGACCCCTTCAGAACTAAGTGGGGTTACAAAGGTACCACTCACCCGCCCGTTCTAGTCACATCAGCCAACCAGAAATTCCCCAAAAGTGTGTGTGCATGTGAG
The DNA here is from genome assembly GCF_047675955.1 of Chlorocebus sabaeus. Lineage (NCBI taxonomy): Eukaryota > Metazoa > Chordata > Mammalia > Primates > Cercopithecidae > Chlorocebus > Chlorocebus sabaeus. Next base: position 114,825,302 of record NC_132923.1, read on the forward strand.
AGTGGGCGTGAGTGTGTGTATGTGTGTGCCCGTGTTTGTGTTCAGTATCATGCTAGACAGGCCTGGGACATGGGACCCATCCATGGCCTGCCATTTCCACCTCTCCCTGTGGTCCAAACACCTTGGCCAAAAGGACTGGGGCGGGGATGGTCCTGGGCACCAAGGGCAGGGAGCAGCCAGGAGGGGGGCAACGTGGGCCCCACGCACTCCTGTGCCCCAGGAGCCAGCAAGGGCGGGCAGGGATTAGGCAGATAATGCCTCTTGTAAGAACAAGGGATTGTTGCAAAGGGGAAACTAGAGTGGGGGATTGGGGGGCCAGTTCAGATTTCCCTGGGGGTGAAAACTGAGCCCCCGGGAGGAGGCGCCCTGACTGCCAGGCCCTAATCCCTGTGGTTCTCACCCAAACCCCAAAGAAGAGGCTGTTCACGGGCAGCAGATTCCTGGGATTCATTAATTCAGGATTTGCAAGAGGGACTACCCGGCATCCCTCCCCACAGGCAGCAACCTGAGCAGGGCAGGTGGGTGCTGGTGGTCAGGGACACCCTGGGAGCCACAGGGAAGGGAGGCTGGGCTGGGAGCCCCAGGAGCCTGGGGGCAGCTCAGGGTCTGCTCTGGTGATGAAGGGAGCAGAATCTACTCCCAACTTTGCCTCACCCCAGAGCTGTTTGCCTGCCTGCCTTCCTCCTTCCTTCCCTCCTTTCTTTCTTTTCTTCTTCTTCTTCTTTTTTTTTTTTTTGAGACAGGGTCTCACCCTGTTGCCCAGGATGGAGTGCAGTGGCGCGATCTCAGTTCACTGCAGCCTCAACCTCCCATCCCACCTCAACCTCCCAGGTAGCTGGGACTACAGGCGTGTGCCACCACACCCAGCTAATGTTTGTACTTTTTGTACAGACTGGGTTTCAACATGTTGCCCAGGCTTGTCTCAAACTCCTGGGCTCAAGCAATCTGCCCACATCACACTCCCAAAGTGCTGAGATTACAGGTATGTATGAGCCACCATACCCAGTCACCCCAGAGCTATTTCTGTTTTACCAGTTTTTAGCTACTAGGTTTTTCTCCTTCTCTTTATGAGATATAATTTACACACAGTAAAATGCACAGGTCTTAAATGTACAGTTGGATGAGTGTGGCAAGTATCTCTGCCCAGGTAACCACCATGATTAAGATCTAGAACATTTTGTCACCCTAGAAGATTCCCCTGTACCTCTTCATGTGAGTGCCCTGACCCAGGCAGCCACCGATCTGCTTTCTGTCGCCATAGATCAGTTTTGTGTCTTCCAGAACTTTCGTAAATGGAATCCTGCTGCCTGGCTCTGCAGTAGCTCCAGCCCCATGTTCATGTGAGCGGTTGGGTTTCTGTGGAAGACTTCATCCCAGTTGAGGGCTCCCTGGCTAAAATCAGACCCTGGGATCTTCTCAGGCCTGAGGATTCTGGACTCCTGTGCATCTGAGTCTTTGGATTCACCTCCTGGATTTTTTCAAAACTTCCACCCCCTTCCTGTCCCAACCCAGTTCTGTGTCAGTCCCTCCTCCTGTCACTTCCACCTCTGACCTCCACCCCAACCCTCAGGGTCCCCACAGTTGCTTGCCAGCCCCTCTCTCAGCCACTCCCACCTCCACCTCCACTCCAGAGCAGCTTTCCAAATGCATAAGCCACTCTCCTTCTAGAATCCTCCATATCTCCCTATTGCACACAGGAGAAGGTCTGAGCATCTCTGCCTGGCATTCTAGGACCTTCAGGATCTACCCTGTCTCCATCCCTCAAATCTCATCCCTCCCACTCTGGGCTCCATCCACAGAACCACTCTGGGCCAAACCACCGCACCTTTTCTCCCTCTTACTCTCTTCCACGCCTGTACTCATGCCATTCCCTCAGGACCCGCCCGGAGCCTACTCAATCACTGCTGTCCCAGGAAGCCTGCCTTGAACTCCCCCACCCAGACTGGGTCATGTTCCCCCCGCACCTCCTGCCCCGTCGCCAGGTCTTCCATGCCAACACCTCCCCGCCTACACCCCCTCCCCCACCTTGAGTTCCAGCCTCCAGGGATGGTGTCTAGTTCAGATATGGATTCCAGGGCCCAAGCCAGGGTTGGCACATCATAAATCCAGCAAGGTCCTGCCCTGGCATCTCCCCTTACCCTCCTCAGCCCTGGCCTGCACACACCTGGGCATGAGGTTTGAACTGGACTGGATTGAATTGGCAAGGTGGCACTGGGACACAGCTGAGACCCAGGGTGGCGGAACAGGCAGGAAGGAGGGGGCACATCAGGTTTCTCCAACAATTGGACAGGTCTGGGTTCAAATACTGCCCCAACAGTTGCAGGGCTTGGCAAAGTCACCTCAACCCCTAGGCTTAAATTCCCCTGTCTATAAACGGAGTCTGCCAATAATATCCACTTCACTGTGTGTGTGTGTGTGTGTGTGTGTGTGTGTGCAGCGTGTGTTTATTTGTATTTTTTAGGATCCATTGACATTCTGTGCTCAAAAGGCCTTGCCATAATGTTGTCTCTGACAGTCACTATTAAGGTGAAAAGAGAGAGGACAAGAGGGAGGGAGAGGTAAGTGTCCCAGTGGGAACGGGTGGGAAAGAGGGGGTCTCCACCCCTCTAAGACCACCTATCTCCTCCCCAGCCTCCAGAATCCCCGCCTCACACACTGAGCCCAGCTTGTCTAATTGACCTCCCACACTGGCCTGCCTGCCTCCCAGCTTGGCTAAAAGCCAAGAGGCTAAACTTAGCAAGTCAGGCAAAATCAGGCGGAGAGCAGGTAAGGCATGGATGTTCATAGCAGCATACTCACAACAGAGCAAGCCAAAACACAGAAACAACCCATGTGCCTGTCACCAGATGAACGGATAAACAAAACATGGAATGTCCCTGCAGTGGAATATTATCCAGCCATGAAAAAGGAGGGAGTGACACACTCTACGACATGGATGAACCCTGGCAACACTGCACTAAGTGAAAGAAGCTGCATATCATCTAATTTCCCTCACACAAAATGTCAAGAATAGGCAAACGCATAGAGACAGAAAGTGAACCAGCAGTTGCTCAGGGCTGGGGGGTGGAAGCATAGGGGAGTGATGACTAAAGGGTGCACAGTTTCTCTTTGTGGTGACGAAAACGCCCTAAAATTGACAGCGATGGCCAGGCATGGTTGCTCACACCTGTAATCCCAACACTTTGCGAGGCTACGGTGGGAAGACTGCCTGAGGCCGGGCATTCAAGACCAGCCTAGGCAGCAAACTGAGACCCTAGCTCTACAAAAAACAATTTTTAATTAGCCAGGTGTGGTGGAGTGTGCCTGTGGTTCTAACTCCTTGGCTGGCTAAGGAGGGGGATCATATGAGCCCAGGAGGCGGAGGCTGCAGTGAGCCACGATCACACCATTGCACTCCAACCTGGGTAACAGACAGAGACCCCATCTCTGAAATAAATAAATAAATAAATAATAAATAAATAAATAAATTGACAGTGTGGCAATAAATTGGTAGTGGTGATGGTTGCACTGCTTGTAAACATACTTAAAGCCATTAAACTATACACTTTAAATGGATGAATTATAGGGTATGTGACTTCGAGCTTGATCAAGCTGTTTTAAAAAGAACAGATGTGGCCCAGGCGCAGTGGCTCACGCCTGTAATCCCAGCACTTTGGGAGACCAAGGCAGGTGGATCTCTTGAGGTCAGGAGTTCCAGACCAACCTGGCCAACACAGTGAAACCCTGCCTCTACTAAAAATGAAAGGAAGGAAGGAAGGAAGGAAGGAAGGAAGGAAGGAAGGAAGGAAGGAAGGAAGGAGGGAAGGAGGGAAGGAGGGAAGGAGGGAGGGAGGGAGGGAGGGAGGGAGGGAGGGAGGGAGGGAGGGAAGGAAGGAAGGAGGGAAGGAAGGAAGGAGGGAAGGAAGGAAGGAAGGAAGGAAGGAAGGAAGGAAGGAAGGAAGGAAGGAAGGAAGGAAGGAAGGAAGGAAATTAGCCGGACGTGGTAGCAGACACCTGTAATCCCAGCTACTCAAGAGGCAGGAGTTTGAGAATTGCTTGAACCCAGGAGGCAGAGATTGCACTGAGCTGAGATCTTGCCACTGCAATCCAGCCTGAGCAACAGAGTGAGACTTTGACTCAACAACAACAACAACAAAAACCCCAAAAAACTAAAGGCTGGGCACAGTAACTTACGCCTATAATCCCAACACTTTGGGAGGCCGAAGTGGGTGGATCACCTGAGGTCAGGAGTTCGAGACCAGCCTGGCCAATATGGTGAAACCCGGTCTCTACTAAAAATACAAAAATTAGCCAGGTGTGGTGACACACGCTTGTAATCCCAGCTACTCAGGAGGCTGAGGCAGGAGAATCACTTGAACCCGGGAGGCAGAGGTTGCAGTGAGCGGAGATCGCACCATTGCACACCAGCCTGGGCTACAGAGTGAGACTCCTTCTCAGAAAAACAAAGCAAAACAAAACAAACAAAAAAGAACAGGTAGGGATAGATTGGGGAGTAGGCCTCCAGCTGGGGGACAGACTGATGGCCCCCGGCAGGAAAGTCAAGCCCTGGATTTCACACTAGCTTCCTTGTTCTCCCAACAACCACGAGGGAAGGTTGTCACCGTACCTATTTTGCAGAGCAGACAGCTGAGGCTTGGAACGTGCCACCTGAGGTCATGCAGCTGGGATGCTGAGATTTAAAATCAGAGAGAAGGGCCTGGCCCGGGCCTGCCCACCGTGCCCCTCCTTGGGCTTCCCTGACGCTCCCAGAATGTGAGGCTGGCATCCCCAGCCTGGCACAGGCCACCCTCTGATAGGCTGGAGGGTAGAGGGAGCGGCCACTGTGCTGGCACCAGCCCCAGGCATGTCCGCACAGGTGTGGGCATCCCGGCTCTGCCCAGCGACTGCCTGGCCCTGTACCCCTGGCCAGGGCCTCATCCCCACCCTCGGGGCAAGCCCAAGCAGCTGAGAACGTCTGCCCCACCTGAAGGGGATCACCCTGGATGCCGGAGGCACCTGGCGCCTCTGGGGTGGCATCTGGGACTGGGCTGGTGGTCGGGCATGAGGGGTAGCAGGTGTGTGGCTCGAGAGGGGACTCAGATCATGTGCATCTGCATGGTGTGTGAGCCCAGCTGCAAGCACATATGTGTGGGTGCGGAGGATGCGCCAGCCCAGGGCTGCGAGTGCGTTTCAGTGTGTCCTGCTGGAAGTGGGGATTGTGGGTGTGCAAGGGATGAGCCCGGGGACAATAAGTGTGCAAATGTGGGATGCCTGGGAGGTAGACGCGAGGGAGACAGTGGGCTGGGGCCTAGTGAGCATGCGAGTGGGTCTGTCATTACAGGCGTGTGGCAGGATGCGCACTCGCTCGTGTCTCCTCCTCTCAAATGGCTGTCACCCCGCAGGGCCTGCCCAGCCACCTCCTTCATTTATTTTTCTCTCTTTCTTGTCTCCCTTCAGGCTGGGAGCATCTAGGGGGTGGACACAACCCCCGAGGCCTACCCGCCACTTATTACAAATTACAAAGCCGTGGGAGAGTGCTTGCCTCTGAGCCTCAGTTTACACATCTGTACAATGGAGATAAATAGTTCCTACTGCAGGAGGTTGCTGGAAGACGTGGACGAGAGTAAATACAGAATGCGGCGGCCCAACGCAGAGAGTAAATGCAAGAATTCAGCGGCCCAGTGAGTGGAAACATGCGCCCCCACCTCTCTGGCTGCCCTGGCCACTCCCCTCCCGCCAAGGCCCCTGACAGTTAGGGCTCTAGGCAGCTCAGGGACGTAGGAGACTTCTGGGGTCAGGACCCACCCTCCTGGGCGGGCAAAGGCAGGCCCAGGGTAGCTTCTGGGGAGGTGACACCCAGAATACCAGGTGTTCTGCCTTGATGAGGACAGGTGAAGATCAGAGGACAGGGTGTGGGCTCAGTACCGACATGTATTCATTCAGCAACCCCCTTCTAGGCACTAACTGTGCCAGGGCCTGTGCCAGAATCTACAGAGCCCCCAACCCTGTCCGCCAGGTGTCTGGTGAAGGAGGAGGTTTTCATCCAGTGTGGTGTGTGCAGGATGGAATTGCAGAAGCACAGATGAGGACCCCAGAGCCAGCCTGGGGTGGCCCAGTGACCGGTCCCAGAGGAGGGGGCTATGGAGATGGGACTCCTGAGGAGCAGTGAGCCAGGTGTTCCAGGCTGAGGGGACGTCTTGAGCAGAGGCCTGGTGCCACGTGAGCATCCACCTTGAGGTAAGAAATGATGGAGACAGTGCTGGAAAGGCTGTTAGCACCAGCGGCAGTTTAGACATGATAAGGTTAAGGCCTAAGGTTCAGTCCCAGTGGTGGAATCAGATATTGGTAACAATCGTTACTCTCACCCCACCTCAACAGGGGTCTCATGATTTGCAAAGTGCTTTCATATCTAGGATCTTACTTGGCCTTTGTTGCAATCCTACCATGGAAGTGGGATAAAAGGCTCACTCACCCCTTTTTACTTTGGCCACTAGGGAGCTCAAAGGCTACGCTGAGCACTTACTGGCAATTACAAAGACAGCGCAGACTTCGCTTCTCTTTCTATACCTATACACCTGCTTTTCTCTCTTGTACTTTGATTTTTCTCCTGGTAGTCTTTTTTTTTTTTTTTTTTTTTTTTTTAGATGAAGTTTTGCTCTTGTCACCCAGGCTGGAGTGCAATGGCGCAATCTCAGCTAATCACAACCTTGGCCTTCGGTTCAGGAGATTCTTCTGCCTCAGCCTTCTGAGTACCTGGGATTACAGGCATGTACCACCATGCCCGGCTAATTTTGTATTTTTCATAGAGATGGGGTTTCACCATGTTGGACAAGCTGGTCTTCAACTCCTGACCTCAGGTGATCTGCCTGCCTTGGCCTCCCAAAGTGCTGCGATTACCAGCGTTAGCCACCGCACCCAGCCTCCCTGGCAGTCTTTTGGGGAGTAAGAGGGCAAAGAAGAAGTTGCCACTGATGGCATATTTTGCTGGGGTCAGGGAAGGCTGTGTGCACACACCCTGACCCAACCAGGCACCCAACTCCCTTATTCTCCCACCAAGCTCTCTCCCATCATCCCTTCCAGCAGACCCTCTTTCTAAACTCTGCCTGGCACACTGTCAGCTCCAAAGGAAACTGAGCCCCAGAGGGAGATGTCACCTGCCCCAAACCTCTCAACAAGGCCAGAATCTGAGTCTCTGGAGCCCTGGCTTAGGATCATGCTACCCCTCACCTACAAGAGCAGCCCTTCACCCCCGTGTGACGGGGAGTATGTCACTGAGCCTCTCTGAGCCCCCGCTCTAACCTGGCTTCCACACTCACAGGAAGTTGCTTAAGGAGCTTAGAGGCTTGTTCAATGCTGATTGACTTTAAGCAAAGCAGAGCCCCTCCCTCTATTTCTACTTTAAAAGGAAACAATTTTCGGCTCCCAAGGCTGAGAGGAAGGTGTCCAAGGAGCCCTGGCTATGGGGTCACAGGACAGTGGCTTCTCCTTTCTGTGCCTCAGTTACCTCATCTGCAAAATGGGGAGAAGCGTGCTCTCCACACCCACGCACTCTCCTTCCTGGACTTCACACAGAGGACCTTCATTCCATCCTCCCCGTAATGACGGAAGGAGCTGGTGCTGTACCCATTTTACAGATGAGGATACTGCAGCCTAGGCCACACAGCTCCCAGGTCTGAGTGAACAGCCGAGGTTCTTCACCGCGACGCCACACCACCTCTTGGAGACGACAGCCTCCTGCACACAGCAGCGGGTACCTAAGGGTCAGGGACCTCTGGGTCTCCATGGTCCAGAACCTAAGAAGGAGGGTATTAGCCCCAAAGAGGCGTGGATCCCACCCTGGGAGCTGCTGGGCTAGGCATCACTCCAGCAGGGTCCCACCGGGGCCGTGTCGGCCACATGTGATGCAAAGTAATGACACAGCCTAATGGGAGAAGGTGCCAAAAACATGTGTATGTACAAACCAGCTGCCACCCAGCCAAGCTGCAGCCCGGGATGGTTGCGAAACTCAGCCTGGCAGGTGGACCCTGGAGGTAGTTCCCAGGCGGGTACTGGAGCCCAGGCTGGCACCATCTGAGCCATGGATACCAAGGGCTGAGCAGGGCCACTGCAGGCAGGCAGGTGACACTCAGGGGCAGGCCCTTAGGGAGAGCTGGGCGGAATCAGTCCCACGCTGCTGGTTCTGGGCTCCCTGGTCTTCCTGCTGTGAGGCTGGAGGCAAAGCAGGATCCAAGGGAGCCCTTTCCGGCCTTTGAGGCTCTGTCTGCCTCCATCTCATCAAAGGTCGAGTCCAGCCTTCCTTGTGGGGAGAAGAGGACAAAGGAAAGGTCAGGACTTGGAACACGTCTCGGCTACCCTCTCACCCAGACACCCACCGATCCAGGAACCCTCCAAGGTCTGCCGCTCATTATGACTCTGAGAAAATGACTTCATCTCCCTTGTACCTCAGTTTCCACAGTCGTAAAATGGAGACAATAATAGTGCCACCCTCACAGGGCTGCTGTGAGGAGGTAACATAATGCCTGACAATGGTATAGCCTGGCATGCAGTGACGTCTTGCTAACTGTTAGCCAGAGGTGTGCTGGTAAATGCTTACACATAGGGTAGGGCATGGTGGCTCATGCCTGTAATCCTGACACTTTGGGAGGCTGAGGTAAGCGGATCACTTGGAGTCAGGAGTTCGAAACCAGCCTAGCCAACGCGGTGAAACCCCGTCTCTACTAAAAATACAAAACTTAGCTGGTGTGGTGACAGGCACCTGTAATCCCAGCTACTTGGGAGGCTGAGGCAGGAGAATCACTTGAACCCAGGAGGCGGAGGCTGCAGTGAGCCAAGATCACACCACTGCAATCCAGCCTGGGTGACAGAGTGAGATTCTATCTCAAAAATAAATAAATAAATAAATAGAAATAAATGCTTAACAATAGGCTTCTGGGGGTATGAGGGGTCCTGGTTTTGTAGCACTGCCCAATTTCCATAGTACAAATACCCTCACCACTACCACTATTAAGCCACCAACACAACATCCCAGCTGGGGAGAGCTGAAAACCAGCACGCTCCTGCATAGATAACGTTGCCACCCTACATGAAAATGGAAGATTTTAGCACTAAGAGACGTTGATAGATAGACATTTAGAGGCGGCTAGCAGAAGTAAAAAAGAACCACTATTATCTATTAAGAGAATAGATAATAGTACAATTACAGAGAGAATCTATAGGAGAATACATAATAGTACAAATCTGTAAGAGACAGAGAATAGATAAAAGTACAATCTATAAAAAAAATAGATAATAGTACAATTATTAGGAAGTAGTGAACGGAGTGTTTATTGTCTTTGTAATATGATTTGTTCAATTGCGAATTTATAAAATTTAACTTTTGGGGATAGCTGTCCCTAACAGCCGCCTTGCAAATTCCTGAGAATTCGCCAACCGGCTCTTGCAAGCCGGTGCAAGCCAGCTCCAGCTCACCCCTGATTTTACTATTCCGATTCTATCACACCTCCTTGTTTTCACATAAGCCACTTCTTCTGCTTGGAATACCCTTTTTTGCATGCCTTTTCTCTTGGCAAACTCCCACTGTTTCCCCAGTAATCTAGATAATTCTGTGAAGACCCCATGCCATTGATCAGAATCTCAGTGGGCCCTCATGACTCTATGAGCTAGATCTTGACGGCTCCGTTTTTCAGATGAGGAGACAGGCTTGGCAAGGTCTGTCAGCTGAATGGTGACGTTCCTGGGGGGGCCAGACTGTGTCAGGCATTGCCTTTTGCAGAGACGAGGTGCGCAGATGACTTCCCAGCATGCTCGGAAGAACATTTCACTGCCCGCTTGCATGTTCCCTCTCATGCCCTTGACTCGAGCACTGGGCTCCATTTCTCTGGGTTAGCATTGCCCTGTCTGGGTAGTCTGGGTACAGGAAGCTGGGGGAGGCCCTGGGATGGACCAGGAGAGCCAGGCAGAAGCTGGATGGGGCTGAAGGAGCCAGGAAGCTCTGGGACCCACTGCCAAAGAGCTGGGGAGCAGAGCAGGCGGGGAGGGCTGTACACAAGGAGGCACTGACCGCTCGCCCGCCTGGGGGAGAAGCTTCTGGAGGAATGTAAGCTATGAGGAAGGAGGGGGCAGGCAGGCCCAGGCGGTAGCAGCGTGGCCCCCTGGGGAAAGTGGTGGGGGAAGGGGGACAAAAGCCAGAGAAGACCCTGGTAGGGCCCTTGGTCTTGGCAGCTGCCCGCAAAGAAAGCAACCCCAGACTCATCCATCATGGGAGCCAGGAACCAAAGGGAGGAGGTACCTATTGGGGCCACGGCTGCCCAGCGAGGGCAGAGCCACTCTCCCAAGGCTCTGCTGAGACAGGGCGCTGGCACAGGGAAGCCACTGGGGTGTGACAGCCAGAACTGGATTCACACCCTGCCCAATCATTTTCTGGATGTGTGACCCCTTAGCATGACACCGCCAACCTGAGCCTCAGTTTCCCCTCCTATAACTCCACCTCTCAGAGTCATGGTGAGTCATACCCTCCGGGCAGCATCCCAGGTGTCTGGCCCATAGCAAGTGACCATTGGAATCACAATAATAAGAGCAGCCAGCCTCTACTGGGAGCTTCCCTAGGCCAGCACCGTGCTGCGAGCTTCCCACAGTCCCAGCCTTCAGCTTCTCAAGGCCCCTAGGAAGGGACTAGCCCAGAGCTGCCCTGGATAGGAAAGAAAACCCAGGCACAGAGGTTCAGGGTGTTCCCAGGGTCACAGTACAGCAGTAAGTAGCTGGGAGCCTGGCCCTGACCCGAGCTCCGTGCCCCTCAAGACAGCAGGCTCCTCAAGGGTGGGCCCTGTTCTCAACCCCAGGCACGGAGCAGCAGACTGCAGAGCTCAGTGGCCGCTGAATGAACAGAGATGCCTCCCAGATGTGCCACCACCCCAGTGATCCCCCACATTTGAGACCAGGTTGGTTCCCCACTCCTACCCCGGATCCAGGCCTCCATTGGCCAATGCAGACCCAAGCTGTTTTGCCCCCACACCCAGCCTTGGCCCTGAGGGGCTGTGGAGCTCAGGCACCCCGTCTCAAGCCCAGTTTCCCCACTTTGCTACTGGGTGATGGGAAGAAGAACTCAGATGGGGTGGGAGCTCCAGGGGCTGCCTTCGGAACAGGAGCCAGAGGTGGGTGAAGGGGCTTCCTGCCTGGCAGGACTCAGGCCTGAGGACTCCCTACCACCAAATGGCTGCTTCTAAATCATCCTTACAAAATACAGAGATGACCCAAGAGTGCCCGTTCCCCCAGCCCTTGGGGGACAGAGGGAAGCTGACTGAGTAAAGACAGTCCATGGAGGGGGAGGAGAGGGCTGCGGGGAGTAAGAATGGACAGGGAGTGACAGGGCTGCCCCCTGGTCACCAGGCCCCAGCTCTGCATGCTCAAATGCACGCACCCGAGCCCAGCCCGGAGAGGCCCTTCAATGCCTGCCAGGCCAATCCCTCCTCTCCACATTCCCTTCCAAGGGCTGGAGGCCCAGGAGTCCTCACACCCCTGGAGCCTTTGGGGACCTCACAAATGCAGGGCACAAACACGAGGCACTTTGTACATTTTACCCCATTTTCCCCTTCCATCCTCCCTGTAGGACAGGTGAATATTTCTCCACATCTACTGATGAGAAAATTGAGCAGCCCAGAAAGGCGAGGTAACTTACCCAGGGTCACATAGTAAGGAAGGAAAAAAGCCAAGACCATGACTCTTGTCTGACCTGTCTGTCCTACCCCAAACCTGTGCTCCGGCTACTAGAGAACAGCTGGTGACCACATGCATCCTCCGCCACGTGTGCATGGGACATGGGCTCTACAACATGGTCCCTGGGGAAGGGAAGAGCCATTTAGTCTCTCTGGGTCTGAGTGATGATGAAGATGGTGGTGAAGGAGGAAGGAAGTGCTCCAGGGCTAGAACAGCGGTGGCAGGTGCATGGTCAGAGAAAGAAGCTGAGACTCAAGTCAAGGGAATCTGGGATCATTCCTGCATTGATATTCACGGGCTGTGTGGCCTCAAGCAAGGCACTTCCCCTCTCTGAGCCTCAGTGTTCTTGAGTGTACAGTGGAGGTGAGAATGCCTCCCTCTAGTGTTGACATGAAGGTCCAGGGACACCCATCATGCTGAGCATGTGGCACCCACTAGGTTCTCAATAACGGCTTTCTGTGTCCCCTTCCTCCACAGGATGTGAGCCCAAGACAACCTTTGTCCAAGCAGGTGGTCTTTCTGGAAGAATAGTAGGGAACTTGGTTCTGGTAACATCCATGGCACCGCCCCAGCTTCCAAAGCTGCTCAGTAAAGACTTACCGGATGTCCTCAGACCAGCCCTGGCACTGGGACAGAAGGGCAAGTAAAGCCTGCGTGAATCCCTGTGACAGCACAGGGCTCTGCGGTTACAAGCAGCCAGCCCATGAACGGGGACTGTGTTTCCTCTGAGGGACTTCCTGGAATGACAATGGCACCAGCTATCTCTGGAAGCCTGTGAGGAGCTGGGGAACCATGAGCCCAAACATCCAGGGTGGGGGAGCAGGGGCTACTAGCCACAAGAGCCAGCCTGCCCACTCCCATGTTGTCTGGTCCTCACAGCAACCGCCAGAGACACGCAGCCCCTTTAGGGAATGGGGGTGACTGAAATTAAGTCTGGGAAATCATCTCTGGACCTCCAGGGCCTCAGAATGTGCCTGAGACCCAGGATCTGGGAGATGATGGGTGGATGATGGATGGATGGATAGATGGATGGATGGAGGGATGGATGGATGGATGGATGGATGGATGGATGGATGGATATATGAGTGGGCAGATGGATGGGTGGATGGATGGATGGATGGATGGATATATGAGTGGGCAGATGGATGGATGGATGGATGGATGGATGGATGGATGGATGGATGGATATATGAGTGGGCAGATGGATGGGTGGATGATGGATGGATGGATGGATGGATGGATGGATGGATATATGAGTGGGCAGATGGATGGGTGGATGATGGATGGATGGATGGATGGATGGATGGATGGATATATGAGTGGGCAGATGGATGGGTGGATGATGGATGGATGGATGGATGGATGAACAGATGGGTGGGCAGATGGGTGGGTGGATGGATGATGGGTGGATGCACAGATGGATAGATAAGTAGATGATGGATGGGTGGGTGCGTAAGCCGATGGATGGGCAGATGGATGGATGGGTGGACAGATGGGTGGGTGGATGGGTAGGTGGGCAGATGGGTGGATGGATGGATGGTTGGATGGGTGGATGGATGGATGGATGGATGGATGGATGGATGGATGTGTGAATGATAGATGGACAGATTTTAGTTTTGAAAATCCAAGTTTTGAACATTTCTGTAGCAGCAGCTGTCAGTGCCCACCTATACTCACTATCCCATTACTCACTACAAATACCCATGACTCTTGCCTCTACAGCCGCAGAACATATTGGCCCAGAAGTGCCTGGAACAGCCTTCAGCCAAACACAGATGGGAGTGGAGGAAAAATACCCCAATTTCTTCCCCTTTGGAGGGGCAATGCTGAGGCTTGTTCCGCCCCCTCTCCCAGACGTCCCCAGGGGTCTATGCCCAGCTGGCCAACGTGTTCACCTGCTGACTGACACGCCCTCCTCTACTGGCCTCTTTCCCTTCACATCTCATTTTCTGACTCATCAATCTGGACATTAGGAAATCACCTCCCAGGTAAACTGTTTGCACTCAAATCCTTGACTCAGGGTCAGCTTTTGGGGGACCCAGCTTAAGACAACTACCACTGCCTTTTGCCTGTTCTAGGACCTTGAACAAGTCATTCTATTTCCCGTGCCTCAGTTTCCTCACCTGTAAAATGGGGACAATTATTTAATGTTCACAGCACATCCATGTGGTTGGCACTAGGCAGGGTCTACCGTGTGCCCTGCCTCACACTGGCACTGAGGGCACAGAGAAGAACAGCCACAGTCCCTGCCCTGGAGGAACTCACCAGAGATAGTGGAGAGGGTGGGTGTGAGTCCAGGCCACTGGGTTGGAAGACCCAGAGCCAAATCCTAGCTCTTCATATCTTCGCTGGGTGCCCCGGTCAAGCGACGTGTTGCTCTAGGCCTCAGTTTACCTTTCTGTGAAGTGAAGAGAGCACCAGCAACCACTTCATGGGGCTCTTGTGAAGAGAAGGAGAGAGAATGCAAGAGAAGTGGTCAGTACACGGCCTGACACACAGTGTGTGACAAAGGGAAGGCAGTGCCATTGTCATCATTGTTAAGAAGGAAATGCATAAAGTCAAGCAAAATATGAGCTTGTGTAACTGACAGTTCAGTTGTTACTGAAGAGAGGGAGAGAGGTCAAAGAAGAGAGCCATTAGGTGGCCTGAGAATGAAGCTGAGATGAGGAAAGCCTCATGCAGGAAAAGAATCCTTGCTGGCCTTGAATTTCACTCTTAGTCATGCACGGAAATTCCCAGCCCCTGAAATTTTACTCTTAGACATGCATTCCTTTTGCTTAGACATTGCTCTCCCAGGCCTTGAGCGACATCACCTTTGTCCCCACTTCACAACCCATGCTCCCACCACTTTCCCAGAGGGCCTCACAGTTTCCCTGGCCTTGCCATGCTGTTCCTTCTACAGGCAGCTGTGCCCTCCCCGCAGCTAGAGCTGTGGGAAGCCTTTCTGAAGCCCACTCACAGCGATCCTCTCTGGCCAGTGCGGCGTGAATAGGCAGCGGTGCTGGACCAACCGCATCATGCTCCCCGTGGGGCTTGGGAAAAATGCAGGGTCCTGGGCCCTGCCCTCTCAGATTTCGTCTGGGATGGGGCCCAGCCAGATTAGAAAACCACTTATTTGGCCATTCATACATGCCATATTACATATGGAGAAACTGAGACCTAAAGAGCATACACAGGAAAGTGCCCAGACCACAGTTTCTAATTCCCCACCAAGCCCCCACCTTCCCCTTTGGGATAAAAGTTGCCTGGTAGGGGCTTCAGCACAGCCCCCTCTGGGTCCCGCTTCAGATGTCCCATCTGCCAGCCACATCTGCTCAGTCTAGGGGTCACAAAGCTTCCATGGGGCCACCAGGTGTGCAGCCCCAAAACGCTTCCCAGAGGCTCTGCCAGCGTTTGGCAGGTCACAGGACTTGGGTGCGGGGGTGGAGAGGACCCAGCCTTGAGTATTTAAATATTTGCTTTCTTACAGAATGGCATTCTTCAGAATATTAGCCAATTTGTATAGAATTAGTCAGTGCCTGCCCCCCCAGCTGCCGCACGGGGACTCCAGGGAAGAGGAATGTACCTGCAGCCTCGCCTGATGTGGAGGCTCTGGCAAGTCCCAGCACAAGATCCGCCTGCCTGCCCAGGACCAGGAGGGGAGGGAGGTGGCAGCAGGGCAGACATGAATCTCAGCCACTCCTGGGCAGCCTGTGCCCCCACACGAATCATAAGCTGCAGCTGCCACAAACTTGCTCAGGAACAGCAGGGGTGAGGCCACCGACTTCCTTCACACATGTGCACGCAATCACACTCACACTCACACACATCCAGGCTGAGCAAGCCCGGGGCCAGCCTTGGCCCCTGGGTCCATGTCCCCATGGACCAGCCCAGGAATCCCTGGAAAGGGGCACAAGATAACTGGTTGAACTCTCTGCCAGAGTTCCAGAAAAAGCCGCAGAGGTTATGCAAGAGCTAAATTCAAATTCCAACACTGCCTCTTAACTTGCTGTGTGACCTTGGACAAGACACTTTACCTCTCTGGGCCTCACTTGCCCCACGTGTAAAATGGGAATCATAAAGTGCTTACCTGCAATCATGTACGCGAATGTGCTTTCGGACACTGTGAAGTGCTGAATGCGCTCTGGGAGTCAAAGCCATGCTACCTGAACTTCCAAACAGGTCGTGCTCCCTCTCTAATGCATGTGTTTATGTTGATTCAATCAACAAGCACTTAGTGAGCACCTACTATGTGGTGACTTTGAGGACATTATTTCTGCTTTCTGGGCCTCAGTATCTCCACTTATAAAACGGACAAGTTAGAACACAGCCTCCAACACTCCTTCTATAACTGCCACGTTATGCATCTACAATAATCGTTCATGTAAAATTCTCTCACTAACTAAGAGAAAGGTAAGAAGAAAGAAAGAAGTTCTTGGTCAGGCATTGTGGCTCACATCTGTAATCCCAACACTTTGGGAGGCTGAGCTGGGCGGATCACCTGAGGTCAGGAGTTCAAGACCAGCCTGGCCAACATGGGGAAACCCCACCTCTACTACAAACACAAAAATTAGCCAAGCATGGTGGCGGGTGTCTGTAATCCCAGCTACTTGGGAGGCTGAGGCAGGAGAATTGCTTGAACCCGGAAGGAGGAGGTTGCGGTGAGTGGAGATTATACCACTGCACTCCAGCCTGGGCAACAGAGCAAGACTCCATCAAAAAAAAAAAAAAAAAGAAGAAGAAGAAGAAAAAGAAAAGAAAAGAAAAAGAAAGAAGTTCTTGAGAGGGCAATGTCCAAGCAAAAGGAATGCATATCTAAAAGTAAAATTTCAGGGACTGGGAATTTCAATGTAAGAATGACAGTGAAAATCCAGGCCAGCTAAGATTATGTTCCTGCAAGTCTACCACCTGTGTGGGCTTGGTGGATTATTGAACCTTTTCCCCCTTAGTTCTTCATCTGTAAAAATGGGATAATAATACAGGTTTCACAGGACAGCTTTCGCTGATAAGGGAAAGCATATCTGTGATTCATAGGTTGAGCAGGATCATCCCCTTTCAAGTTTTTCTCCTTGTTCTTCTTCATGTAACTCTGTCCTTTCTCATTCATTCATTAACTTACTCTGCACATGCACTGAGAACCCATGTAGCACTGGGTGTTATTCTTAGAGGGGGTTATGGCCAGGAGCCCAGCGGATGGGGCCCTTGCTCTTCAAGGTCTCGCTTTCCAGTCGGAAGAGACAAGGAAAGGCAACAAATAAAACTGAGACGCGGGGTGATATGACAGAATGGGACCATGGGGCCTTGGGAGAAGCAACATTGCAGCTGAGATCTCAGTTAACTTTTTGTTGTTGTTATTTTCTTTCTTCCTTTTTTTTTTTTTTTTTTTTTTTTTTTGAGACGGAGTCTTGCTCTGTCCCTCAGGCTGGAGTGCAGTGGCACGATCTCAGCTCACTGCAACCTCTGCCTCCTGGGTTCAAGCAATTCTCCTGCCTCAGCCTCCCAAGTAGCTGGGATTACAGGTGCCCACCACCAGGCCCGGCTTGGTGTTGTTTTTTTGTTTGTTTGTTTGTTGGGTTTTTTTGTTTGTTTTTGGTTTTTGGGGTATTTTTGTTTTGTTTATTTGTTTAGTGAAGATGGGGTTTCACCATGTTGACCAGGCTGGTCTCAAACTCCTGACCTCAGGCTATCCGCCCACCTCGGCCGCCCAAAGTGGAGAACTCAGTTACAAGCAAGAGCAGCACGCAAAGATCAGGAGAGAGAATCTCCAAGCCAAGGGGAAGTCTGTACGGAAGTCCTGAGGCAGAAAGCAGCTTGGGGAGCTTTAGGATCCGAAAGGCCCAGGTGGCTGGAGCTTGTCAGGTGGACAATGAGGTTAAAGAGGAAGCTCACATCAGGCCTCGGAGGCGGTTAACCACCGCCCCGGACAGGTCTTCATTCTTGCCAGCATCTCCTTCACCCATTTCCTTGATGGCACAAGGCCCAAGACCCAGGCAGCAGAGACCACCATCTCCTTCAAGGAAGCAGGTCAGACACTCCGGATTCTCTCACGGCCATCTTAACTTTCCCTGGATTTATGAGCACTGTCTTTTTTTCCCAGGGATGAGGAGCCCCATGCCGGGTTGGGAGAGACCCTGATGAGCTTCCTCCTAGGAGCAGGGATGCCGTGGGCAGGAATGTGGGCCCCTCTCGGAGTCTTTCAGGCCAAAGTCAGATCTTGAAAAGGCTCAGCCCCACGGGTGGGGATTAGACAGGCTGCAGGGAAGGACTGGGATTACAGCAAATCCCTGCATCACAAAGCCAGGCAGGGCTCCCCCTGCTCTCGCTGCTGCCCCGGAAAGCCCCCTCGGCTGACCCCAACCCCAGTCGGGGGCTGAGCCTTTGTCCCTTCCTGTCCATCAGCTCAGAGAGTTAAGGAGGTAAGACTTCAAGCCAAGGCCCTAGGGACTGGGAGGTCCCAACACAGCCACCCCAGCCCTTTTTCTTTCTATCTCATGACCTGAATGCTAGTCTTCCCCTCAGAGGTTTCCAGGCCTATAACCTCTAAAGCAGTGCTCATCCTACAGCCAGATGTGACTCCTGAGCAGCCCAGTTTTCACCCAGTATACACCCTATGCCAAACCGGAAGATTTTTCTGTAAGGTCTAATATACAAACATGTGCACAAGTCATATATCCACAACTCAATGAGTTCTCACAAACTGAATGCATTCATGTAACAAGCACTCAGAAACCCCCTTTCAGCCCCTCCTGGCCACTCCATCTGCCCCTGCCCAAGGATAACCACTATCCTGATTTCTATCCCTGTAGATTGGCTTGGCCAGTCTTTGTATATTATATGAATGGAGTCACACAGTATGTGTTGTTTGGTGCAGCTTCTTTTGGTCAAGATGTTTGTGCGCTTCATCCACACTGTTGTCTGTGGTGATGGCTTGTCCCTTCTCATTGCTATATAGTATTCTATCCTGGGACTATATTATAATCTACTGTTGATGGGATTTGAGCCATTTCCACAAAAATGAATGCATTCATTATCTGCTGCTGTATAACAAATTATCCCAAAATGTAGCAGCACAAAACAACAAGAAGTGTTTATTATTTCATCGATTTCATGGTCAGGAATTCAGAAGCAACTTACGGAGTGGTTTTGACCCAGATCTCTCCCGAGGTTGCAGTCTGGCTGTCAAGCAGGACTGCAGTCATCTGAAGGCTTGACTGAGGCCGGGGAGACGGGAGAGATCTGCTTCCAACACAGCTCCCTGCCATGGCTATCGGCAGGAGGCCTCAGTTCCTCGCCAGGCGGGCCTCTCCATAGGACTGCTTGAGTATCCTCATGACACGGCTGCTGGCTTCCCCCAGAGTAAGTGAAGCAAAAGAGAAGAAGGAGGAAGCCACAATGCCTTCTGTGACCTAGTCTTGGAAATCACACACATCTGCCATATTCTATTCATTGAAAGTGAGACACTAGGCCCATACTCAAAGGGAGGAGGATTAAACCACCTCTTGAAGAGAAGACTGTTGAAAAATGTATAAACACTTCTTAAAACCAGCACAACAAATAAATCTTTTTTGCATCAAATTCAAGGTCCCTGGTCCTGGGGAGTGAGGCTGACATTTCCTCCTCCAGTTCAACCAGCCCTGAGGTGACGATGGCTCCATGGGAAAGGCATGCTCAGATTCTGGTCTCAGCTTGGTCAGGACCCTCTCTGAGCCCCAAGTTCCTCCTCTGAAAAATAGGGATAACAAGAGTGCCCACTTACGGCAATTCGAGGGATAGAATTCCCCAGAGAAGTCCCTTATCCCTGAATTCCATTCCCTGATGGTACTTATTTTATAATCTTTGGTGTGAAATCAAGTCAAAGACTTTTAGAAGATTCAAAATAAGTCAGGCAAATCTTCTTGCAGAAACTCCCGTCTTTCCTGCCTCCCTTAACGGCCCCACCCACTATCCTGCTTCTAGTCAACCCACCTGCTGTGGAGCTGAGACCTCAGTCATGTGGGACCCAAACTCCCCATGGACCCTGCTTGTGCCCAGATGCCAACCTGGCTGTCCACCACTCGGTCCTTCCTCTCAAGCACCTGCTTTTTGCCAGGCACTGTGTAGATGCCACCAACACATAGCAAAGGCAAGAACATACCTCCTACCTCACAGAGCCGACCTCTCAGCAGAGAAGGTGAATATGGTAGAATTGCTGCAAGGGCCGAGGACCAGTGCCTTGAGAGCTGAGACATGGGCACCTGGTCTTGCCAAGGTAGAGAGGTGGGGAGGGGAGGCTCCCTAGAGCTGGGCTCTGAGGGCTGAAGCCCAGGAAGGGAGCCAGGAACCTGGCATCAAGAAGAGACAGCAAGAGTCACTGTAGTGCCACCCGAGGCTGGAGAGGTGGCAGGGCCCAGACCCCACAGCTGACAGGCCAGGTGCTTGGGCTCTAGCCTGAGGGCAGGGGAGGTTGCAGACATATTTTAAGCCAAGAAATAATGTAACTCGTTTTGTGTTTTTAAACGTGCAAGGAACACATTCTTCAGCACGTTCCTGGTTCCCCTCAAAATGCTGGCCATTCCTGCCTGGCCAAGGAGCCATCCATGACAAGGGAACCTGTTCCTGGACCTTTCCTGGCTGTGTAACCTAAGCCAGGTCGCCTACCCACTCCGTGCCTTGATTTCCCCAGCAGATAAGATCGACCCTCCAGGGTTTCCAAGTGAAACCAATGGGAAGCAGATACTGAACCCCTGCCTGGGTGCCTGGCATATGGACTGAGTCACAGATGACAAGCCTCACAGCCCCCAACCCCAGCTTGTCTCCTCTGCGCCATCCTCAGAGACTTCCAGGGCACCAGAACCGACTCCTCTTCACCCAGCCTGCCAGTGTTTTGGCAAGCAGGTTTCTGTGCATGGCTTCACGTCCTGTCCTGTTTGTTCCTCCTGAGTCACCCACCCTCTTCATCCAACTCCCAGGGAGTGACCGTGCGATGGTATCACGTGAATTCAGCCAGTTCGACTCCAAGCACATCTGCCAGGCTGTGGAAGGAAGGCATCACTGCAGATAGAATTATTCTGGCCCACTCACCGCTGCCATCATGTTTGAGAGCCTCTGTCAGTGGCAGGCACTATGGCAGGCTCTTGATCTGTGTGATCACCTTTAATCCTCACAGTAACCTGGGATTTAACTCCATCTTCCAGGAGAAGAAACCGAGGCTCAGGAAGAGATACCATATCTGCTCAAGGTCACATAACAAGGCTCAAGCCCAGGTTCACCTGCTTTGAAACATCAGTCTATCACACACACACACACACGTGTGTGCTCATTCAGGCACCCACACACACCACTGCCACCATCACTCTGGCTGGCTGCCATACTATCGACCGCTTACTCTGTCTGACCCTGTGCTATGAGGTTCCTTTGGACAATCTCACTCAATCCCCGCCACAAGCTGTTAAGATAGATCCTACATCATTGCCATTTTGCAAATGGAGAAGATGAGGCCCCGAGAGGTGGAGTCACTCGGCTGAGCTGGGCTTTGAATCCAGGATCTTCTGACTATGCTGGGAGACTGCTTGTGAGGGATTGGTTCCCTTGGCCAATGCAACACAATCAGAGGCCTTAGCACGCCTCCAAGCTGGACCCCTGGAACGCGGAGACTGGGGGTGGGCTCCACCATGACCTCCCCTCCAAGGCTTGCAGTGATTTGGCAGGGACCCCTCAGTCTCACGCTACCTGGCTTTTGGGGTCCTTTCTGACCATGAGATCCCGTGAGGTTCCCTGGCCCCGGGCTCTTCTTTTCTTCTTTCACTCTGCACCAAACAGGCTAAAAACACACCAAAATGAGCCCCCTCTCGCTTTAGTGCACTCACATAATATGTGGCAAAGAAGGCCGCATTAATCGCTCGGGACCCACATTTTTCAGTGACATTAATCTCTAGCTGGAAAAGCCTCCCTGGACGGTTCTTTTCAGTCTGAAGGCACTTAACGTTGGCCAGGGGAGCAGAAGGGGCCCGCCTGGAATTCCTCTCTAACTC
This sequence comes from Chlorocebus sabaeus, assembly GCF_047675955.1. Classification (NCBI taxonomy): domain Eukaryota; kingdom Metazoa; phylum Chordata; class Mammalia; order Primates; family Cercopithecidae; genus Chlorocebus; species Chlorocebus sabaeus. Next base: position 114,846,982 of record NC_132923.1, read on the forward strand.
CCAAACACCACACCCACAACCCAGCCCGGCCAGCTTCCCTGGTTATGACGGGGTGGGGGAGATGCCTGCAGGGGATGTGGGGGGACAGGGGGCGGGCAGGGTGGTGAGTGAGCCATAGGTGTGCCGTGGGGCATGCACGAAGGTGAGAAAGGCTGGGTTTCAGCCCTTGCTTGTTCATATCCAGGCATCTGCTCACCTGAAGAATGTGCATCAATGTGTGTGTGTGTGTGTGTGCGTGCGTGCTAGGACACATATGCCAGTGACTCTGAGACACCTATGTGTGCCCATGGGTGTGCCCTGGTGGGTGTGTCTGTGTGACTGAAAGTGCACAACTGTGTGAGAATATGTGTGCAGGAGGAACTCAGACTACAGCCATAGGTAGAGCTAGGTGTGCCACACTTAGGTGCATGGATGATTTCTGTGTACACATGTCGCTGTGAGCAAGATGGTACACAAATGTGTTTGCTGGGGCACACCAGTGCTTGGGAGCCATTGAGGGCATGCCTGACCAGGTGAGTGTGCACAGATGTGGAGAAGGCAGTGATCAGGTCTGGGGTAAGTGACAGGGATGTGGTGTCCCTCACATGTGCACACAGTGCATTTTGACAGACATAGGTAAGCGCTACAGGCTGGCCACTGCAGTGGAGAGACAGGGCTGGGACAGGTGTGAGGTGCTGGAACCCATTTGAACCTGCACACAGGAGCCGACTGCACATCTCTCCCCAGTTGCACATTCAGCAACTTCACACTGCGGGCTTGACATTGACCACAGGGGGAGTATTTACACCATGGGAATTGGCAAATGCCAAATCAGGACTTGCTTTCTCCAGAGGGCCTTTTGTGAAATATTTGCCAGCACACCACTGAGTAAGTCCAACCCCATATGTGCTGATTTTTTTGTACTAAGGTAAGTACGTGTGTGTGTGTGTGTGTGTGTGTGCACCCCAAAGTAGTTCCAGAATTGTGTGGGAGTAGCACATAAGATTAGAACACAGATTTGGAAAAAAGGGACAGAAGAGGCAGATGGAGGTGGCTTGAAGAACATCGGTTTTGCAACACTCCAGAGGATGGATCCCTTTCTGTCTCAAGGGCTTTTTGTGAAATTCTCCAAAAAATAAAACAACTGCCAAAGAAAAACACTTAAACTCACATGAATGTGAGAATTGTCATTATCCTTTATCAGCACTGAGCACTGTCAAACCAAACAGAAGTAAGACTCAGGGCTCCAGAGAGGCAGGGACACTCTGGGCCAGGCAGGCTAGGATAGGGAGGATGGAGACAGCTGTCCAAGGGGGAAAGGTTGCCAGGATCTTGAGAAGAGAACCGCAGTTTCCAGTCCTGTTCCCCTACCAGGTAGCTGTGTGCCCTTGAACAAGTGGCTCAACCTCTCTAGGTCTCAGTCTACTCACTGCAAAATAGGGTCTATAATACCATCTTCCTAGGATTTTGCTGCGTGGATTAAATGTATGTAAATGGAACATAAAAACTAAGAGTTGAGCAGAGCTCTTGTTAATGCAAAGTACGTGGCCTAAGCAAGTGCTTTAAATTGTCCCTGTTGTTAAAAAGGCTGACTCTCAGGGGCGGAGACAGGAGAATCACTCGAGCCCAGGAGTTTGAGATCAGCTTGGACAACATAATGAGACCCCCGTCTCTACAAAAAAATTTAAAAATTAGCCACACTTGTAGCCCCAACTATTCAGGAGGCTGAGGCAGAAAGATCACTTGAGCCCAAGAGGTGGAGATTGCAGTGAACTGTGATTTCGCTGCTGCACTCCAGCCTTGGTGATAGAGCAAGAACCTGTCTCTTGGCCAGGCGCAATGGTTCACACCTATAATCCCAGCACTTTGGGAGGCTGAGGCAGGGGGATCACCTGAGGTCAGGAGTTCGAGACCAGCCTGGCCAACATGGTGAAATCCTGTCTCTACTAAAAGTACAAAATTAGCCGGGCGTGGTGGCACACACCTGTAATCCCAGCCACTCGGGAGGCTGAGGCAGGAGAATCACTTGAACCCAGGAGGCAGAGGTTGCAGTGAGCCAAGATTGCACCACTGCATTCCAACCTGGGCGACAGAGCAAGACTCTGTCTCAAAACAAAACAAGACAAAACAAAAACTGTCTCTTAAAAAAAAAAAAAAAAAAAAAAGCCTCTCTTCTATAGCAGGAACACTGAGCCCCAGACTGAGAGAGCAGGAGAGGACGTAGCAGGTGACCAGGCCTCCAGCTGTGTCGTGTTAACACAACTCCTCCTCCTGCCCCAGTCTCCGTTTACCCTTCTGTACCCTTCAGAGAACCCTACCTGCCTCCCGTGGCTCTGGGGAGAAACAAAGAAGAGACCATCTGGGCCCAGGATGAGACAGACACTCCCCTCCTCCACCAAAGGGGTTGGGGTCCAAACAGTCATCATCATTGTCACCACTACTGAACATTCATGCACCAGCCACTCTGTGTTAAACATGTCATGGCTTTAAGTCACATGATTTTCTGTACAAGCATAGCTATTACCAGCCTCAGTCTACACATGGCATAATGGAAGCTCAGAAGGGTCAAAAGACTTGCCCAGACCACACAACTGAAAAACAGTGAACCCAAGTCTACATGATACTCAGACCTGAAAGATCAGTCGCTACTCTGCGGGAGTCCTAGACGGCCAGGGCAGAAGGACCCTGGACAACTTCTAGACCACCAGCCAGTTTGGGTACAAACCAAGCCTGGAGGAAAAGTGCTTCACCCAGATGGAACAGTATGTGCAAAGGCCCAGAGGCAGAAGAGGAAAGGCCACTTGCTTGCCCGGATCAGAGAGTGAGAGGCAGCCTGGTCAGAGAGGGGATGGAGCCCAGAACCTAGCGGGGAGACCAACCTGGGGGCAGAGAGATCTGCTGGGAAGCGGCTGCGTTGTCCAGGTGAGAGAGGGCAATGGCTTGGGCCCAGACAGTGGCCAGGGGGATGGAGAGAGATGGACAATTCAAGAGAAGCTTGGGAGCCATCCATCTCGCAGGATCTGGTGATGGATAGAGGGCACGTTTGAGGCAGTGGGAGAAATCCAGGTTGAGACCATTGTTTTCAGCCAGGGAGACTGGGTAAATGGGGGTGGCCCCGAGATGGGGACTCTGGACGGGGAGCAGGCAAGAGCTTGAGTTCACTGGAATCTGTCCAGTCAGTGATGCCTGTAAGTATCTGGGTGAGTTGGGGCCCTGCAGTAGGGGCTATGGGGCTGTGGTTCAGGAAGCAGGAGCAGAGAGGCTGGAGGATCGCCCAGTGGAGCTGGAGAAAGGGATGAGCTTACCCAAGCAGAGTGGGTAGCATGAGAAGAGCTGAGTGACAAAACCCTGAGGACCAGCATTTAAGAACCCGGACCAGGAGAGCACCTCAGCCAGCCCAGCACTTCCACCTGCCGGACACCAATGCACTTTACTTACATCAACTTGTTGAAGTCTCATAGCGACTCTCTGAGGGAGGCACCAGGATGGGCCTCCTCCTGGAGATGAGAAAGGAAGGGCTTGCAAGGTTAAGCCACTTGCCGGGATCACTGGGCTAGTACGTGGTGGTGCTGGGTCTTGAACCCAAGAACTATATTGGCTGGAAGTGAGTAAAGAAGACAGTGTGGCCAGAGAAGTAGGAGGGAGATGGGAGTGTGCAGGGTCACCCAAGCCAAAGGACAAGGAGTTTTGAGAAGGCAAATGACCTTCAAGACCTGAAAGAGAGGTCCCTCTCTCCCTGTTTTACACGGGAGGACCCAGAGATGCTAGAGGTCAAGTCAAAAGACAAATTCAGAAGCAAACCCAAGATGATCTGAGGTCAGGACACCCAGAAGAGGCTGCGGTGAGAAGGATGACTCCAGTCCCTTTTCAGCTTCCCAAGGCCCCAAAGCACAGGCTCAACTCCTCTGTCACCCTCTGACCTCGGCCACCAGCCCAGCCGCCCAGTCACACTGACCATGCTACGTGAACCCCAGCCAGGCAGGACCCAGCCTCAGGAAGCCTCTTTAGGAAGTTCAACTCCAGCTAGCTCCCGGGGAGCTGAGCACCAAGGAAGCGAGGTGGGCACCAGGGAGAGGCCAAGGAGACCCCTGTCCCCCAGCAGCCCCACTCCCCTTGGCTGCCTCCATTGATCTCCCTGGCGGGATAACATCAAGGGATGTTTTTAATAAGAGGGCAGGAGGCCTTGGGAGCTGACCGGGCAAGGCAGTGCCGGGCAATTAATCACCTGGTTGAGAAGCCACAGCCATGGGTAACCGGATCCCCAGAGGGCCGTTAGGCACACCACGCCTTTCATCTCTGCCCGTGGCCGCACTGTGTGGGCTCCTGGGGCATCTTCATTAACTCTGGGCCCCAGGGGACCAGCCAGGCATGGGGGGTGCATGTGTACCTGTACATGGATTCCTCAGGAGTGTGCACAAATGCGCATGTATAGGCACATGGCCTTCTGTGTTCATGTGTGAGACCAGAGCCCTAGTTAAGAATGCAGGCTTCTGGCCAGGCACGGTGGCTCACGCCTGTAATCCCAGCACTTTGGGAGGCCAAGGCAGGTGGATTACCTGAGGTCAGGAGTTCGAGACCAGCCTGGCCAATGTGGTGAAACCCTGTCTCTACTAAAAACACAAAAATTAGCCAGGGGTGGTGGCGGGTGCCTGTAATCCCAGCTACTCGGGAGGCTGAGGTGGGAGAACTGCTTGAACCCAGGAAGTGGAAGTTGCAGTGAGCTGAGATCATGCCACTGCACTCCAGCCTGGGTAACAAGAGCAAGATTCTGTCTCCAAAAAAAAAAAAAAAAAAAATAGAATGCAGGCTTCAGAATCAGACCTGGGTTCAAGTTCAGGTCCCACTCCCTACTAGCTAGGTTACCCTGGGCAAGTTATTCAACTTCTCTGAGCCCCTATTTCTTCATCTGTAAACCAGAGATAGTAACAGTGGTAGTAACTACATATCCTTGAGGGAATCAAGTGATACTATTCCTATAGAAGTATCTAGAATGCAGTACGTTTAATAAACATACATTCTTATTCTTATTACACATGCATGGGTATATACATGTGAGTATGTGTGGTTGGCAGAGGTCTAAGAATAATCCCAAATGACCCTTATGTAACCTCTACCCCTCTGAGTGTGGGTGGAGCCCGGGAATATGATCAGATATCACTCCCACTATCATGTTCCATCATATGGCAAGAGGGAGATGACCCAAGTGGGCCAAGTCTAACCACATGAGTCCTTTCAAAGCTGAGCTTTCTCCAGCTGCTGGGCAGAAATCGGGGAGAAGAAGCACCATGGGGGCAGACACAGGGAGCCACCCCTGCCCATTGCAGAGATGAGGGCCCACAAAAGCGGCCCCAGGAGCTGAGAGGGACCCCCGCCAACCTCCAGCGAGAAGATAGGACCTCAGTCCTACAACTGCAAGGTACCGAATTTGGCAATGGCTTGAATAAGCTTGGAAGTGGATTCTTCCAGAGCCTCCAGATCAAAGTCCAGCCCGGCAGACACCTTAATGTCAGCCTTCAGAGACTGGGGCAGAGACCTCAGAGGAGCTCACCCCACCTCTGACTGCCCAGGTCAAAGGGCCACTGGTAGAATTTTGACAGCTTCAGGAGACTCCCAGGGCCCTCGTAACGTATGGTGACACACAGGTGTCTGATCTGGGCTCTAGGTGACGCCTACTGTAGCCTCCAGTCCCAAGCTGTCACGAACAGAGGGAACAAAACGTGTGGCCTAGAACAGGCAGAGGTGCCCTGGGAGAGCCTGGCTGAGCGCTGTGGAGGGGACTCTAGCAAGTCACTCACTCAGCACCATCTGCATCATGAGCAGAGGTGGACTGAACACAGTGCAAACCCTGGTGAGGCAGAAGAGCTGTCCAGCAGCAGAGGCAGTGACTGCCTCCCTGAGTAAACAGTCTTAGGCCTGGGTCCAGAGTCCCTCAAGAGGCTGGTTGACCTCAGCCCACACCAGGGCACCATGGGAAAGGCCTGGGCCTCACCCTGGCCAGCTTCCCCGCCTCCACCCACCTGGTCTACTCAGCTCCATGGCTGTCAATTCCACCATCCAAAAGCTTTTCAAGCACCTTCTCCTCCCCATCCCCACTGCCTTGCCTATGGTCCAGCACCTAAGTGTTGCCTGGATGACCACTCCATCTGCTCCTGGCCTCCTGTCTCCGCCTCAGCCCTTAATTCATCCTCCACTCACTCACCTGCTCACAGCTAGTCCAGGGCTCCTATTGTTGTCAGGATGAAGTCTAAACTCAGCCCTGAAGACTAAGAGTCATTTTCACTTTTGCCAAATGAATGAGCCAAGAACAACAAAAAAATTTGAATTCTTGCTTCCTTGATATGAGTATGCTTGAATAGCTTGAACAGCTTTGCATCTGTTTATTACCCTGGCGTCTTTTTACCCACCCAACTCTTACTCATCTTAAAATTTTTTAATTATTCCAGTTTTTTTTTGGGGGGGGGGGTTGCTTTTGTTTGTTTGTTTGTTTTTTGAAACGGGGTCTCACTCTGTCATCCAGGCTGGAGTTCAGTGGTGCGTTCTTGGCTCACTGCAACCTCTGCCTCTCTGGTTCAAGCGATTCTCCTGCCTCAGCCTCCCGAGTAGCTGGGATTACAGGCGTTCGCCACTACTCCCAGCCAATATTTTGTATTTTTAGTAGAGACGGAGTTTCACCATGTTGGCTGGGCTGTTCCAGTTTTTAAAAGGTACCACATACACTTGGCACAAAATTCAAGAGGTATTTTTTTAAAAAAAGAAGACAGTGGAAGGGCAGTTCCCATCCAGCCACTCTGTACCCAGTCATCCAGACATCACCCAAAAGAAAGTCCCTCTTGCTAGTTTTCTGGGTGCACACAGATTTACTCCAGGCAGATACTGGCAAATACATACATACGTCCTTTTTATACAAGTAATAGCGTATTATACTTCATTTTTCCAGCTAACAAAATATCTTAGCAATTGTCCATCTTGGTACATAAAGAGCTATCTCCTTTTTTTGTTGTTGTTAATTACTGCGTAATGTTCCACCATTCCACCGCTGGAAGGTTATGCAGACATTAACTTTTCCTCTTGGTGGATATAAGGCTATTTTCCATCTCTTGCTACTACAAACAATGTGTCACTGAAGTATCATTTCACACACATGCAAGTTTGTTTCTAGAAAGTTCCTGGAAGTAAGATTGTTGGATCAAAGGCTACATCAAAGGCAAAGATATTCTCAGTTGCCCTCCATGGAGGTGGTAAAATTTGCATTTCTACTAGCATTTTATGAACATTCCTACTTCCCCATATACTCACTAACCTGGTGATTTATTCAGTTTCATAACTTTTATCTGATAGGTGAAAAATGGCATCACATTGTAATTTTAAATGCAGTTTGCAAGGTCAGGCGCGGTGGCTGACGCCTGTAAACTCCCAGCACTTTGGGAGGCCGAAGCGGGCAGATCTCCTGAGGTCAGGAGTTTGAGACTGCCTGGCCAACAGGGTGAAAGCCCGTCTCTGCTAAAAATATAAAAAAATTAGCCAGGCGTGGTGTTGTGTGCCTGTATTCCCAACTGCTTGGGAGGCTGAGGCAGGAGAATCATTTGAACGTGGGAGGTGGTGGTTGCAGAGAGCTGAGTCGCACCACTGCACTCCAGCATGGGCGACAGAGGGAGACTATGTCTCAAAAAATAATAATAATAAAATAAATAAATAAATGCAGTTTTCTTGTTTTGAGTAAGATTGATCATCTTTTCATATTCTTCTCTAAGAGGAATTGTTTTCTTTTTCTGTGAATGATCTGTTCTTATACTCCATCTGTTTTTCTATCAAGTTGTTCGCCCTTTCTTTTTGATTTACAAGAGCTCTGTATATATGAAGGAAATTAACCCTGGGCCAACTTAAAGACTAATTAAAATCACTGAAATCATTCTCTAAATGTTCAGCTAAATTCCCCTGTGATTCTTTTAGGAGTAATTATCTCTATTTCTTCTGTGGTTACTGGTCTGTCTAGATTTTCTATCTCTTCTAGGTATATTTTTATAAGTTATATTTTCTTTAAAATTCATCTATTTCATCCCAATTCTCAAATATATTTGCATATTCTTTTGATTTCCTCTGAAACTGGCATTATTTCACCATAACCATTTTTTATTTTAGGAAATAGTGTTTTTTCCACTTTTCTTCTGGATTAGATTACCTAATATTTTATCTATGTTATTTGTCCTTTTCAAACAACCTTTAGTTTGTTAGTTCTAGCATTTGTATGACTTCTAACTCATGAAGATCCCCTTTTATCTTTATAGATTTCTTTCTTGTGATTTCTTTAGGTTTATTTTATTGCTGATTTTCTAACTTCTTGGATTAATGTATGGACTTTTGATTTTTATTTTTTATTAATAAAAACACTTAAAGCTATGAATTTTTCTCTGAGTTCTGCTTTAGTGGTATTCCATCATCCAGATATGGATTGCTATTATCTCCATTTTCTGGATTTCTGCAACTTCATTTGATTTCCTTCTTGATTCAAGAAAGAGTGGTAAAGCTTGTTATGTTTCACTGTTAATTTCTTCTTGTATTGCATTGAGAATGTAACCACCATAGGAGGATTGGTGGAATTAATTTTTATTTCCTCTCCCATCCCCTTCCCATCCATGACTCAAATTTATTATTTTGTATTTTTAATGTTTACCTTCATATCTTTAATATTAAAATTAATTATATCTCTATTAATTTCATATTTAACCTCTATCTTTTGTCCCTGGCTATATAAGGTGAGGAAATCTGTGTATTTCATTTCCATTATTTCATATCTTCTTTCCCCCTTTCCCGACTATTTGTCAGTCATCATTTCTACATAGTTTTATTCATTCCACGTTTCATTCTGTTCCATAATCATGACTCTCACATAGGTTTTAGTCTTGGAGACAAATGGGTTTAATTCCCTGGTCAGTCCTCCGTCCTTCTGCCATAGTTTCTCCAAGTTCATCTGAAAGAAGGGATCACAGGACTTATTCCCGGAGTCCTTAGATATTAAAAAACTAGAACTGATTTCTCCAGAGCCCAGCTCAGGAAAGGCTGGTGCAGCCCAGCTGCTTATCATACATAGGGAAGCTGCAGCCCAGAGACAGGAGCAGTGGCCCCCGTGGCCCAGGCTGGGGCCAGGGACAGAGCCAGAGCAAGCCACCTTGAGGGGGGCTTTCGCCTCCAACCCCTCTCATCCTGTCTTCCTGCCTTCTTAAGTAGGGGGTGGGAAGGTAGCAGCGAGGACCCCACAGTGCTGGGGATGCCCTTTTCCACTGACCCCCTGGAATCCCACCTGGAACTCGGTGGGAAGCGACTGGCGGAGGATTCTCTCCCCTCCCCGGAGGATTAGCATGGCTGGGAGGCCCCCAGCGGCACATCCTCCCCTGAGAGAGGGAAACTGTGAGCTCATCTTTGCCGCCGACGGCGGGCAGAACGGGTGGGGCGAGGGGCTCCACCTGTTCCCGATAATCTCTCTAATCCAGCCCCATAATTATTCTTTATTAACAGAGGCTGCTGCCTTCGTTACACGCTGAAAAGAGGGCGTCAAGAGTGAAGACACAGGGATCAGAAACTGGTCACATTTTCCAAAGGGGTTTATTTGCCACGACCAAAATAACCTCCCCAGGAAAAGGCTGAGTTCCTGCCTTGCCCCATCCTGGTGCCAGGCCTGGGAGGTCCAGGACCCACATCCCCCAAGTTAGGCCCAGAGGTCCCTGCCAGGCGCCCACAGCCCCCAGTCTTCATGCATTCAAACAGTTCCTAAGAGCAAGAGTTTGCACAAGGCCTGGTAAGGGGCTTTGCAGATACACAGGTATATCACACATGGCCCTGCCTGCTTGGGGCTCGCTATCTAAAAGGGAAGGGACGAGCACCCCAATCACCACAAGGCAAACTGCTAAATGTGTGCCACCCTAGGGAGGATTGGAGGCTCCGGGAACAGCATGGGGGTTGTGGGGAAGCCTTCCTGGAATGAGGGACAATAGAATTCGGCTTTGAAGTATAGAAGTTCCCCAGTGGACAAGGTAAGGGAAGGACATTCTGTAGAAGGAACGGCATGGTAAGACAAAGCTGAACCGTGATTCCTTGTGACCAGAGCAACGGTCTGAGATGGCGAAGGGTGATACTGGGGTTGGAGGGGTAGACAGGGCCATGTCACACAAGTACCCATCCTGTGCGTTCTGGGGAATCATTGAAGGTTTTAGGTCAGATTGTGCTTTAGAAAACCCTTCTGGCGGCCGGGCATGGTGGTTCATGCCTGTAATCCCAGCACTTTGGGAGGCCAAGGCGGGCGGATCACGAGGTCAGGAGTTCGGGACCAGCCTGGCCAATATGGTGACACCCCGTCTCTACTAAAAATACAAAAATTAGCCGAGCATGGGGGAATGTGCCTGTAGTCCCAGCTACTCAGGAGGCTGTGGAAGAAGAATCGCTTGAACCCGGGAGGCGGAGGTTGCAGTGAGCTGAGATTGCACCACTGCACTGGAGCCTGAGCAACAGAGCGAGACTCCGTCTCAAAACAAACAAACAAAAAAGAAAAGAAAACCCTTCTGGCATCAGGAGAGCTGGCTCATGCCTGTAATCCCAACACTTTGGAGGCCAAGGCAGGAGGATAGCTTGAGGCCAGGAGCTCAAGACCAGCCTGGGCAACATAGCAAGACCCCATCTCTCCAAAAAAAAAAAAAAAAAAAAAGACTTAGCCGGGCGTGGTAACACATGCCTGTAGTTCTAGCTAGTTGGGAGGCTGAGGCAGGAGGATTCCTTTAGCCTGGGAGTTCGAGGCTGCAGTAAGCTAGGATCACATCACTGCATTCCAGCCTGGGAGACCCTGTCTCAAAAAAAAAAAAAAAAAAAGGAAAACCCTTCCAGCTACAGATTGGAGATTGGATTGTCTGGAAGCTACTGGATGCAGGGAGTAGTTAGGGATGCTTGTAACAGGTGAGAAATCAGGAGTTTGGAACCTGAGCCGTAACAGGAATAGAGAGGAGAGGCAGGAGCATCCGGTGATGAAGACACAATCCCTCTGACCCTAGTGGCCAGACTGTCCACTAGAGCACGTGGTCAGATGAGGAATCAGGTGTCCATTGGTCCCCAGGGTTTCATGCTCCTATCACCAGCACCTATGTTCACCCTGACATTCAATCTTTGTGGGGACCGGAGGACCTTGGGCCACACTTCCTGCTCTTACAGCTCAGAGGGATGAGATGTAGGGAACTGGGAAGTTTGAAATCCAAACTCCTGGCTCCCTGGCCTTCGATGCCTCCCTCCTTCCCAGCCCATGCACCTGCACTGCCCTCTCCTCTCACACATGCCCCTCAGTCTCTGCCCAGTCGCATCCTTTTCCCCCCACAGACAAGCCCTGCTCACTGCCTCCTCTGAGTGCTTCCTGACCAGCCCATCCCTACTCATTTCCTGTCCACACCTAGGTCTTACTGAAAAGCTTGGCTTACAGGTCCCTCCTGCTGGGAAGACGATCCTCCAATGGCAATGGCCTCGCACCTGCCTCCCCCGGTCTCCCTGCCTCTCTGGGGGCCTCTGTATCTGTACATCCCTTTCTGCCTCCACCCGTGTCTGGGTTCTCCTCTGCATTCATCCTTCTCGGCATCACAGCTTCAGCCTCAGCAGGGACAGAGCTCCCTCTTCGGCCTCCTCCACCTGTTTCTCTCCCTGCTCATTCTGTACCTAATCCCCTCCCCAGAACACATACAATGCACAGTCCCTTCATTCAAACCAACACTGGACACAGAGTCTGAGCCAGGCCCCGGCTGGGGTCACAGAGGAGGCTCTGGTCTCTCACCTTTCCCCGGCTGCTCCCACCCTAGCAGCCAAGGCGGGGCGGCACCAGTCAGAAGCAGCATCAGAAGGGAGATGCTGCAGGAATGGCAACAGGCAGGAAAGGCACACACTGGGCTCTGAGAGGCAGTGATCACATCGGAGCCCCCACACTTGATTTCAAGATCCAGCAAAGGGGCTGGCACTGGGGTCAGAGAGGAGAGCAACCCCTTCCTGTCCTCCAGAAGTTCGCAGTCCAGTGTTGGAAACGGACAGATAAGCTCATCCATAAGAAATCATGTGGCCTGTCCCACAGCAGGGCCGGACTAAACACTCCCTGTGGGCCCTGGAGCCTGCAATGATACAGGAGATGCTCTGAAATTGGGCAGGCTGGGCTCAATCCCAGCTTTGCCAGTCATCTTGACTTCTCTAAGTCTCAGCTTCACATCTGTATCATGGATACACAATAGTTCTCTAGAGGTTAATATAGGTAAATAGACAATTTATGAGCCAATGTATGTAAGCATGGCTTAGCAAAGAGCCTGCCATTAGGTAAGCGTTCAATAAATTATACTTATAACTTTTATTGCATTTATTCCACTGCTGGCTGGGAGGCACCGGACTAGATGTTAAGAGACACCCGTATCTGGTCCCCGTCTTACCACTACCTCACTGTGTAACTCTGAATGATTCCCGTCCTCACCTCGCCCCATTTTCTGAACTATGAAATGGGTAATGAATATGGAACTTCCTTCCTACCCCAACCTCCGAAGATGTGAAGGGAAAGTAGCCCCCCGCCATGCTCTTTTCTCTCCTCCCTCCCTCCTCTTTCTCTCTGTCTTCTCCCCCTACCCTGCTCCCTTACTCCAGCCACTCAGACCTCCTTGCTCTTCCTTGAACCCCCAGCCACACTCTGGTCTCAAAGTGTTCACATTTGCTGTTCTCTCTGCCCCAGTCTCTACTTCTGGCCACCTCCCACGTCCACACGGCTGCCTCACACTTCGTTCAGGCCTCCACACAAACGTCCTCCACAAATGTCACCTCCTCCCGGGGGCCTTCCCTGACCACCTCCATCACTGTCTCCTCAGCCTGCTTTAGTTTCCTTCACAGCACTCTTCAGAACCAGATATGTGATGGGTTCCCTTCTCTCTCCACTCACTAGAATGCAAACTCCAGGACACAGGAACACTGTCTGCCTGGTTCACAGCCACAGCCTCAGAATCTACACGGTGCCCGGCCAGAGGCGGCAACTCCATTCTCAAATGAGGACCAATGTGTACTCAAAGCTCTGGAGAGGCCGCACGGGTACGGTGGGGGGAAAGAAGTCTCCAAAATCCCCTCCGTGCCAGCTCCCAGCCTGCTGCACCTTCTCACAGCCTGGAAAAGAGCAAAGCCTCGTCCGCCCCTGCCGGGCACATGCCCCCTGCCCTTGGGGTCACAGACCTGAGACGACCACCCCCGGCCCCGAAACCCTCAGATGTTTCCAGGTCGAGGCCATGAGGGAGGGGGCGGCCGGCTCAGGGCCCCATCCTTTGTCCCAGGCCCCAGCAGAATTTAATTCCAAGGTTCAAAGCGCCTTTGCCTCTTCCCAGATAAAAGTCCACTCAGCCGGAGAGATGAGCTGGTTAATAAAGGCAGGAGGGGGGCCCTGGAAAGACAGGCCACCACCGCTCCCTGCCCACACCCTCTGCCGGTGAATGCTCTCAGCCCTTGGCCGCCGTTCCGGCCCGCTGCCCTACAAGAAAAGCCCATTAATTGAACACTAATAGGATTTTCAATTTGTCACAATCCTTAGAGATCCCGGGGAGGCTGGGAGGAGGAGGACAGGATTCCTGACATGTCTGTGTTAAAGGCGATCTTAGCAGCGAGCCTGGCTTGGACGCCAGACAGGTCCCTGCCTCTCTGGGGCCTTCAGGCAAGCTGCAGCCCCTCTGGCCTCAGTTTCCTCCTTTTGAAGAAAGTTCCTAAAACCTACTTCAAAAGGAGGCTGTATGGATTCAATATGATCCTGAAGGAGCAGCCTCTGGCAAGTGCTGCCCAGCTGGTAGTGGGCGCTCTGTAATGACCGCCCCTCCCGCGTCAGCCTCTCTCCCTGCTTCTGCCGCGATTTCCCCACCAGGTAGCACTGGCCGCATGGGCTGGAGCCCTGCCCCCCACCTCTGCCCCTGCCCCAGCCACCGTGTCTCCATTCTTCTGTGGCTTCAGCCAAACACCCCCTAGGGAGCAGAGGGTGGGGTGTCTGGGAGCCCGTGGCCTTTTCATCCGCGGTGGGATCAGCGTCCTGAATTCCTCGTTGTTCAAGGAGAGCCAAGGATTTGGAGCTTGCAAACACGGCGGCCCAATCAGAAGGCCCTGGCCCGTGCCAACCAGCTGTGTCTCGGTTACAGCACACCAGCTGCCCAAGCTCTGCTCTCCGGGCGAATTCCTCCCGGATCAGGAGATGCCAGACAGTAGGGACCACATCTGTGTTGCCCCCTGGCCATGGGCTCTGCTCTGCGCTTCCCCATGGCCTGAAAGTGAGGGACACCCTGGCACTGGAAGGGGTTTGCGGGTGGGGGGGCTGGAGGAAACACGTCTATTGCTACAGTCGACAAGTGACAGAGACAGACAGGGTGCAAGGACTGCCTCCAGGATTTCCAAAGCCAATGGACAAGCCACCTGACTGAGCCCCACACCTGGCTCAGAGCCACACACCCTGGATTCGCTGCTGTTGACACCACCCAGGAGTGAGAGGTGGGAAAGGGGGACTCAGGAGTCTGTCCCCCAACCCCCAATCTGGCTCTGGGCAGCTGCTTCCTTTGCAAAGCCTTCATTACTAGACTGGACAGGAGTGGAGGGAGGGAGGACGGCAGCCAGCACCGCCTGTGGTCCCTGCTTGCTTCTGCCTGATCCAGGCCCCCCAGGAGCCCTGACCGTAATTTACAACATCTCAATTCCTCAGCACCACGTGGTTCCAACCCAGACAGAGATGGGAAAGGGGAAGGGAGGAGAGACAGCAAGGAGACAAAATTGAGGGTGGTTTCAGTTACTCTATATTTCAGTCACCACAGACCCATTCAGGTACAAAGAGAATCATATATCTTGTTAATAAAAGAAATAGAAGAAGCAAATTGGCATTCACCTCATTTTAATGGTCACAGGGGAAGGCGTGATGAGGCTCCCACACGTGGGAACAGTAGGTGAGCTTTCACCAAACCAATGTCGATGAGCCCTAGGATCCTGGAATGGAAGTCTGTGGGTTCTCAGGCCCAGGACGGAAGGCTGGGTGGATGCCAAGGAGAAGATTCTAGAAGAGAATACTGTCGGAGTGCCACAGCGTAGACTGTGGAAAGTCTCTGTGGGTTTCAGGTGGAATTCTCAAAGAGGCTAGAAAGAGGGACAGCCTGCCTGATAGAGGGACAGTGACGTCCTGCTCCAGCGGCAGGTGAGAGGGCAAGGAAGGACTCCTCATCCATGGGCCCCATCTGGTCCCCTAAACTTTTCAGAACATCTTTGTTTGGGCCTGAGTCACATCTTTGACTCATGCAGCAAGTGTCCAGCTCTGCTCACAAGCAGAAATTGGCCCCAGGAGTCAGTGGCAGTGTGTGCTCAAGCAGGAGAAGGACCATGTCACCACGTCGGAGAGTCCCTGGAGGGGTCCCCTGATGCAGCATGCAGACTACACACCCACTGCTCTACTGGGGATTCCCGAATTGTCAGCTCCCACATGAGGAATGATCCCCAGGATCCTCTGAGCTCCCAACTAGAATCTGATCTGTCTGTGTGAGCCTAAGTGAGTTGCTCACCCTCTCTGTGCTTTTAGTTCACTGGGCAGAAGATGTTAAGCAATAGGAGAACGAAGAGTGTTCCCCTGCCCTGTGGAGGGGGAGGGCCCTTTATAAAAGAGTTTGGTGAACTATATTCAGGGTGAAGAGAGTATTCTATCCCTGTAATGAAGAAATGACGGCATTTATTCATTAGAAAGCGTTTTAAGAATGGGATGGAAGTTACGGACTGGGAGTGTAAGATACTCCCATTCATGGCCGGGTGCGGTGGCTCACGCCTGTAATCCCAGCAATTTGGGAGGCCAAGGCAGGCGGATCATGACGTCAGGAGATCGAGACCATCCTGGCTAACATGGTGAAACCCCGTCTCTACTAAAAATATGAAAAATTAGCCAGGCATGGAGGAAGGGTGCCTGTAGTCCCAGCTATTCAGGAGGCTGAGGCAGGAGAATGGCGTGAACCCGGGAGGCAGAGCTTGCAGTGAGCTGAGATTGCGCCACTGCACTCCAACCTGGGCAACGGTGCGAGACTCCATCTAAAAAAAGAAAAGATATGTCATTCATTCATTTATCATTCATTTATTCATATAACAGTGATGTACTGAGCTCCTACCTTAGGTCAGACCCCACCCCAGGGACACAGTGAAGAACCAGACAGGCCCTGCCCTCAAGGATCCAGACAAGTAAACAAGGACCTACCAGGGTGATGGAGGCTCTGCCAGAGCCCACACAGGGGGCTGGAAAGCACAGAAAATGTCTGGGTGGGCACAGAGGCTTCTAATAGAAGTAACCTCTAAGCTACCGTTTAAAAGATGAGGAGAGGTAGCCAAGCAATGTGGGGGTGAACAGAAGGGATCCCAGTGGGGGGCCTGACATTTGCAAAGGCATGAAGCATCTTCCTCCTTGCCTCCCTCACTTCTAACTACCATGCAATACCTTTGCAAAAATGAATGAATGAAGGAACAAAAGGTGGAAGGGTTACAGACATACCTATTACAAAAGAGGTATCCAAATACCTGAAAAAAACTCCATATATTCAGTGAGCACTTTGCCTAAGGTGGACTCAGCCATCTGGTTATTTCAGCAACAAATGGAATGGTGCGAGGCTGTGGCTTCTGATGTCCTCAATAAACCCCAAAAAGGAAACAACGGCTCTGCCCCCTCATCCACTGATGTGGCCTTTGCTACACATCCAGTTCCTTCCACTTCAAAAGCTGGCACCATCTCATTCATTCGTGCATTCACGAATCTCTTGATCATCACCCGCGTGCCAGGAGCTGTGCCAGGCACATGGAGTGAGTGCCAGTGGGAAAAGCCTGCCTTGGTGCTGCCCTTCTTGGCACATCCATCACCCTTCAGTGATCACGGTCACAGCAGGAACCTGGAAGTACCTGGGAGGATCCTGAGCTGTGGGAACCTTTCCAGTAAGTCCACCGTCAAGGGCAGGACAGGGCCTGTGAAGGGACAATCCTTCTCCTGCCCTCCCGCCCAAACTCGTGGCCAAAGGCAAGGCACATGCACGGGTGAAATCCCATCAATGGCACATGGCCAACTGGCTGCCACTTGCTTATTTGGCTTGGAACAGGAAATACATTTTTCTCCTATTTAGATTGCTGACCTTGGGAATAAACTAATGACTGTTGTGAAGCTGCATTCCCACAATGTCCGGCTCACATCTGTAGCCCCTGGTTGGGACCAACATAGAGGAGGTGCCAGATGGCTGGGAGGTCCAAGAGTCCCGGTGCAGTGGACACTCTTGTCCTGCTCCCTGGGTCTTCGGAGGAGAAGGACTTGAGACCACAAGTCACCTTTCCTGGATCTTCATCTCAGACCCAGAAGAGGTCTGTCTGCATCTGCCCTTTTGCCTTGAGTAAGTATCTCTCCAGGTCTTGGTTTCCTATCCGCGCAATGAAGGTGTGGTAATGTTGACCCCCGGGGACTGTCATTAGGAGTAAATGACACCATGTCTGAGAAACGCTTTGTGGAAATGTGATCACCCCAGAAGACCCGAACAGCCCAACCCCAGAAGCCAGCTTGGCTCAGGCCGGTCCCACATCTGGGCCAGCAACAGCATCAGCCAGGTGTGCTGTAGATCCCACCACAGGCGTGTGCCCTGGTTCAGAAGCAGGCATCTGCCTCTAAGACTGCTGCCCACAGCAACCAGACCAGTTATTTGAACTCAGGCAGGAGGCAGGCAGGGCCAGCACCATCAAAGAGGGCCAGGAAATAGAAGATGAATGAATGAAGCACTGATGGCCTAAGCATAATACTATTTTATTTTATTTTATTTTATTTTATTTTATTTTATTTTTGAGGCGGAGTCTCGCTCTGTCGCCCAGGCTGGAGTGCAGTGGCCGGATCTCAGCTCACTGCAAGCTCCACCTCCCGGGTTTACGCCATTCTCCTGCCTCAGCCTCCCCAGTAGCTGGGACTACAGGCGCCCGCCACCTCGCCCGGCTAGTTTTTTGTATTTCTTAGTAGAGACGGGGTTTCACCATGTTAGCCAGGATGGTCTCGATCTCCTGACCTCGTGATCCGCCCGTCTTGGCCTCCCAAAGTGCTGGGATTATAGGCTTGAGCCACTGCGCCCGGCCCATAATACTATTTTAACAGGTTCTAATAAATTTACCGAAATAAAAAACTATTCAGCTCAAGAGTCAGCAAACTTATCTGTAAAGGGCAAGATGATAAATATTTTAGGCTTTGAGGGCCATACAGTCTCTGCCACAACAACAAGTGCTGCTGCAGTGTAAAACCAGCTCTCAGACAATGCGTAAATGAATGGCCATGTCTGTGTTCCAATAAAACTTTATTTACAAAACAGCTAGTGGGTCAGATTTGGCCAACCACTCGGGTGGAACCAGCCAAATTGTAACTACATAAGCTCAGCAGTGTCCCTGAGACTTCCTCATCACCCCTTCATCTGATGGATCACCAGGGCCTCTCTATTCTTCCTTCTAAATAGCATTGCCTCCTTCCCACACCACAGCCATTCCCCAGTCTAGCCACATCACCCATCACCTGCAGACTCCAGCAGCTTCCCACCTCTTGCCCCTCTGGTCCATCCTCTATTCAGAAGCAAAAGAGATCTATCTCAGTGGCTGATCTGACTGTGTCGTTCCCCTCTCCTGGCTCCTATGTCCTGATTGTCACAATCATTCAAGCCTAGATCCCACTGTTGGTCTAGCCTCATGGCTCACCGCCCTCCCCAGCCACCAGACTCAACTCCAGCCAGATTGAATATCTCTTCTAGTTCTCCTAACACATCATGCTCAGCCTTCTCCTATGCAAGATCACTTCTCTCCCTCCTCTTCGCCTGGCCAACTCCTATTCATTCTCCAGGTCACCTACCCTACAAAGTTTTTCCCCCACAAAACTTCTAGCTTACCTCTAACTTAGACGTGATCACACTTGTGGCACAGACTACAATGTGCTCAACAAACCACATCTCCCTATCTTCCCACTCACCCAGCTAGACTACATTTCCCAGCCTCCTTTGGAGTTGGCGGGGCCACATTGTTGAGTTCTGGCTGATGGAAGAAGGTCAGAAGTGATGGATACCATTGCAGGCCTGGCCTTGACTTCCCACAAGATCCTGCATGCTTGCTCATTGTCTCCATCTTCCAGATGAATGGAGAGGATTCTGAGGATCTACAGAAGGGCAGAGCCACCAATAGGAGCCTAAGTCTCTGAATCACTTAGGTGAGGGCAGCTAAAGAAAGCCAACTACCCAAACATCCCATGTCGTATTAAGCTCCTGAAATTTTAGGATTGTTTGTTACAACACTTGGCCTACCCTGACTAAACCAATATTCAAATGGAATCAGCTGTTTATTTGTCCACCATCCCTACTAGACTGAAACTAAGATGCATGCGGGAAGGGACTCATTTAAATCACACAACACCATCTTCCCAAAACTTAGTGGTATATCATACATACAGTAGAAACTCAATAAATACTTGTTAATTGGATGAATAAATGACTGACTATAACCTCAGTGGATAGCATAGCCTCCGCGTGTCACCATGGGGACTCCATAGCTCCTGAGAGTTTAGATAAGCTGAGTCCAAGGTGGAGGGATTGAGGTTAACACTTCAGCCTAGGGGAGAGCAGCCTGTGCAGATTCCACTCCAGGGGGCTGAACTCAAGTGATGTCAGGGTAAATGTCACCAACCAAGGAGGGGGCTGAGGGCAGCGTACCCATCCGAGGCTAGGGATGGCAGCCCCAGGAAGAGCCGGGAGGTTGCAATCAAGCCAGCACTGGACTAGGCATTAGGAGTCCCAGATTCAGAACAGTTCTTCCCTCTGACTTGCTGCAGAACCTTGGTAAATAACTGTCTCTGAGCCTCACTTTTCCCCTTCCATTAAAAAAAGGTGAGGCAGGCCGGGCGCAGTGGCTCACGCCTGTAATTCCAGCACTTTGGGAGGCCGTGGCAGGCAGATCACAAGGTCAGGAGACCATCCTGGCTAACATGGTGAAACCCTGTCTCTACTAAAAAAAGAAAAAATTAGCCGGGCGTGGTGGCGGGTGCCTGTAGTCCCAACTACTTGGGAGGCTGAGGCAGGAGAATGGTGTGAACCCGGGAGGCAGAGGTTGCAGTGAGCTGAGATCACACCACCGCACGCCAGCCTGGGCGACAGAGTGAAACTCTGTCTCAAAAAAAAAAAAAATGGTGAGGCAGAGTGGACTATGAAGCTTTCAAATAGTTCCTAGTGGCAGGACCCCTTTCCCTGCCCCACCCCAAAAAAATTCTCTCTGGATTTTCAAAATATAAAACAGATTCAAGTGGAATGGCTCTAATTAAAGCTGGGAAAGGGAGTCCGAGCCAGCCCTAAGTATTTTTCTTCTTTTTTTTTTTTTTTTTTTTTTTGTTTAATTGTTTTTTTTGTTTGAGAGGGAGTCTCACTCTGTCACCCAAGCTGGAGTGCAGTGGTGCAATGTTGTCTCACTGCAACCTCCACCTTCTGGGTTTCAGCAATTCTCCTGCCTCAGCCTCCCGAGTAGCTGGGACTACAGGTGCCCACCACCACACCCAGCTAATTTTTGTATTTTTAGTAGAGATGGGGTTTCACCGTGTTGGCCAGGCTGGTCTCAAACTCCTGACCTCAAGTGATCTGCCCACCTCAGCCTCCCAAAGTTCTGGGATTACAGGTGTGGGCCGCCATGCCCGGCTCCCAAGCATTTTTCTAAAGCATCTTCTCAGAACCTTGAGCTCCATCCTCTCTCACCCACACTAATACTTCCCAGAGTCTCCACCTAGAGAGAAGCTTCTGGATCATCCAGCCAAACCTGCAGCTTCTGCTTAAACACCTCCATTAGGGCAGCCCTAATGGTTAGATTACCCACCAGCTGCACTCTGCATCCCTAGACTATACATCCTGGGTCTGTCTTATCCACCAGTCTCTGAGTGACGCAGCTAGAGACTGGGCCTTGAGAAGCTGGACTCCAGAAATAATGATAGTAATGACAATAATAATAATAGCAGCCAGGCACGGTGGCTCACGCCTGTAATCCCAACACTTTGGGAGGCCGAGGTGGGTGGATCACCTAGGGTCGGGAGTTCGAGACCAGCCTGACCAACATGGAGAAACCCCGTCTCTATTAAAAATACAAAATCAGCTGGGCGTGGTGGCACATGCCTGTAATCCCAGCTATTCGGGAGGCTGAGGCAGGAGAACTGCTTGAACCCGGGAGGCGGAGGTTACAGTGAGCTGAGATCATGCCATTGCCCACTGCACTCCAGCCTGGACAACAAGAGTGAAACTCCGTCTCAAAAATAATAATAGTAGTATTAATAATGATAATAATAATTATCATTAATATTGTATTAATAATGATAATATTATTATCATAATATTAGTATAATAGTAATATAATAATAATATTATTAATAATGACCAACAGGCTTTGGCAAGCATTTTTCTAAGTACTTTATATATATAAGCATTTTTCTAAGTACTTTATATATGCAACTCACTTAATCCATATATTAACTCCACAAAGTAGATACCTGTACTGTGCAAGTTTATGTCACTTGTCTAATGTTATACAGATAGTAAATGGGAAAGCTGGGACTCAAATCCAGACCGTCTATTCTCAATTGCTTCTCTAATGTGTGGAAATGCAGCTGAAACTGAAAGGAAGGTAACAACTGTGGTTAATAACATTAATAATAATATAATTAATAATAGTAGTAGATTTAATAATACTTCATACTTATATATTTACTATGTGAACCGAGTCAGAGGTCTGGCACTACCTGACTTCAGACTTACTAGAAAGCTACCGCAATCAAGATAACATGGTACTGGCAAGGAGAAAACAAATAAATCTATAGACCGGAAGAGAGAGCCCCAAAATTTAACCCACTCAAATATAGTTATCTTATAGCTGCAAAGGCGTAAAGGCAATTCAATGGAGAAAGGACAGTCTTTCCATCAAATGGTGCCGGGACAACTGGATATCCACATGCAAAAATACAATTGAAAAAAATCTAGAAACAGACCTTACACCCTTCACAAAAACCAACTCAAAATGGATCACAGACCTAAGTGTGAAATACAAAACTATAAAACTCCTAGAAGATAAAACAGGAGAAAATCTAAGTGACCTTGGGTTTCAGAATGAGTTTTTAGACACAGCACCAAAAGCATGACCTGTGAATGAAAAATGCGATAAGCTGGACTTCGTTAAAATTAAAAAATTCTGTTCTGTGAAAGACATTGTTAAGAGAATAAAAAGCCACAGACGGAAAGAAAATATTTGCAATACATATATCTCACAAAGGATTGGTATCCAAAACATACAAAGAACTCGGAAGTTCTATAAGAAAAAAATCCCAATTTAAAAGTTGAAAAAGATCTGAACACCTTACCAAAGAAGATACACAAATGGCAAATAAGCATATGAAAAGATGTTCAACATCATATGTTATTAGGGAATGGCAAATTCAAACAACAATGAGATACCACTACACTCCTATTAGAACAGCTAAAATCCAAAAATTTGACAACACCAAATGCTAACGAGGACACAGAACAATAGGAATTCTCATTCACTGCTGGTGGCGATGTAAAATGGTACAGGAAGAAAGTCTAGCCATTTCCTACAACGCTGAACATCGTCTACCATACAATCCAGCAATCATGCCCCTCAGTACTCATACAAATGAGTTGGACACTTAGGTTCACACAAAAACCTCCACACAGATGTTTATAGCAGCTTTATTATTCCTAACTGCCAAAATCTGGATCAGCCAAGATGTTCCTCAAAAGGTGAATAAACAGTGGTACATCCATACAACAGAATGTTACTCAGCAATGAAAAGAAACGGGCTGAGTGCGGTGGCTCACGCCTGTAATCCCAGCACTTTGGGAGGCCAAGGCGGGCAGATCACGAGCTCAGGAGTTCGAGATCAGGCTGACCAATATGGTGAAACCCCATCTGTACTAAAAATACCAAAATTACCCGGGCGTGGTGGCCCGTGCCTGTAATCTCAGCTACTCAGGAGACTGAGGCAGGAGAATCGCTTGAACGTGGGAGGTGGAGGTTGCAGTGAGCCGAGATCATGCCACTGTACTCCAGCCTGGACGACAGAGGGAGACTCCATCTCAAAAAAAAAAAAAAAAGAAGAAGGAGAAGGAGAAGGAGAAGGAGGAGAAGGAGAAGGAGAAGGAGAAGGAGAAGGAGAAGGAGAAGGAGAAGAAGAAGAAGAAGAAGAAGAGGAGGAGGAGGAGGAGGAGGAGAGGAGGAGGAGGAGGAGGAGAGGAGGAGGAGGAGGAGGAGG
Source organism: Chlorocebus sabaeus (assembly GCF_047675955.1). Classification (NCBI taxonomy): domain Eukaryota; kingdom Metazoa; phylum Chordata; class Mammalia; order Primates; family Cercopithecidae; genus Chlorocebus; species Chlorocebus sabaeus. The sequence goes on from NC_132923.1 coordinate 114,870,287, forward strand.
AGGAGGAGGAGGAAGAGGAGGAGGAGGAGAAGGAAGAAGAGGAAGAGAAAATAAATGAACATCAAGCCACAAAAAGACATGAAGGAACCTTAAGTGCATATTACTAAACGAAAGAAGCCAATCTACAAAGGCTGCACACTGCATGATTCCAACTATATGGAAACCTTCTAGAAAAGACGTAACTATGAAGACAAGAAAAAGATCAGTGATTTCCAGGGGTTCCTGAGGTAGGGGGTGTGGTGGGGTGGAAGTAGGTAGGGAAGGGGGATGGCTAGGAGGCACAGGGGATTTTTTAGGCAGTGAAAGGATTCCGTATTATTCTATACTGGAGGCCACAGGACATCATGCATTTGTCAAAACCCATAGAACTGTACCACACAAAGAGTGAAACTTAACGTAAACTACCCGTGCTAGCTAATAATAATTTATCAATATTGATTCATCAGTGATGACAAATGTACCACATTTATGCAAGATGGTAATAAAAGGCGAAACTGTGTGTGTGAGTGTGGGGAGGGAGCAGTGTGTGGGAACTCTCTGAACTATTGCTCAATTTTTCTGTCAACTTAAAACTTTCTAGAAAGCAAAGTCTATTCATTTAAAAGAAAAACCCCATATGGACAGATTATTATTACTCCTATTTTATAGAGATGATTATCACCCTCATTTGAAGGAGGGATATTTAATATACCCTCTTTAACAGAAGAGGAAATTAAAGCGTAAGGAAGTTGCCTGCACTGCTCAAGGTCACACAGCTGCCAAGGGACAGGGTCAAGCTTTGATTAGTGGACAAGTGGCCAGAAAACCCTCTGGGTGGGATGCCCAGAACCTACTGGTACTTGGACCAGACACATAGACACCTGAGTCCTACTCAGCTTCCTCTGACTCATCTCTGCATCATGAAGGACCAGAGCAGAGACCTGCACCCCACACACTGAGCCTGCTGCGTAGGAGGTCATCGCTGGGCTCTTTCTGCTAACATTCCTCACCTTCTACATACAGGAAACCTAGGAGATGTCTGCAGAAGTCTAGCCCTGTCCAGCTAGTTCTGTCCCAAGAGATGAGTTGATGTGCAGAACAGAACGGTAGCTTACAGTGGGAGATTTGGCCTTTGCCCGAGTTGTCATGGCACCAAATAGACCAGAAATAAGGGATGTGAGCATAAGCTTGTGCTGCCACCACTTCTTCCAGCATGGGAAGTCACATATGAACAGGACCTCTATTGGCATCAGGTCCAACCATCCCCTCCCACCATGACCAAGCCCGAGGGGCCTCAGCTCATGAACAGGTGATATCTACTATGGGAATTGCCAAGACCACCTTCAAGTGGGAACCAGTCGGGGAGCAAAGAATAGTTGTCCTGAGTGCTAACCATGACGCTTGTCTCAGACAAGAAAGCAGCAAACTCCTAGCACAACTGGCACACCCCACTGAGATGCTGACCAGGGACCTAAATTCTTGCCAAGACCCTGAGAGTCATCAGGAAGGAAGGACACATGTCCATCGGATGCCTCATCAGAGAACCACAAGCAATCCTGGAAGCAGAAGAAACCACGACCACAGACCCTTCGGCTAGCCCAGGGAGGATCTTTTGGCTGGGAGGAAGAAACAGGAAAGAACGTGAGGATATGGTGAGATCTAAGATCATTCTTTAGCTATAAGAAGGGTTTTTCCCCCTAAATGCCTATGTTTGAGTTCCTGACCCGAGCCATTTGCAATGGCCTGTCTTCCACTTCATCTTGTTTAAACTCTCAACAGCCTGGCAAGATGGGTATATTGTCCCCATTTTAACAGATGGGGCAACTGAGGCTCACAGAACCAACATCACCTTGTGCTCATAATCACACAAGAAATAAATACCGGAGGGCTGGGCATGGTTGCTCACACCTGTAATCCTAGCACTTTGGTAGGGCAAGGCAAGAGGATCACTTGAGCCCAGAGTTTGAGACCAGCCTGAGCAACATAGCAAGACTCCATCTCTTAAAAAAAAAAAAAAAAAATTAATAAGCTGGGCGTGATGGTGTGCACCCGCAGTCCCCACTACTCAGGACGCTGAGGCAGGAGGATTGCTCGAGCCCCAGAGTTTGAGGCCCCAATGAGCTGTGATTGTGCCACTGCACTCTAGCCTGGGTGACAAAGCAGGACCCTGTCTCCGAAATAAAATAAAATGATATAAATGAATGAAAGAATAAAAAGGAAGAAAAAAAAGAAATAATGACCAGAACTCATCCCCAGACCTTCTGAACCTATACCCTGCCTCTTCCACTATTCCCACTCTGCCCAACACATACAAGGTGTACAGGAAATCTTGGCAGGGCTTCACCAGAAAGAATATTGTCCTTCAGCTCCACTCCACAGGGCCCAGCAAGGGGCCATCTTTTCTCTCCATGACCCAGATCAGTTAGGGCAAGCGGCTTCCTCTACCTCTCTGGCTCGTGGTTACCCTGGTTACCATGGTTATCCAGCAGGACAAGCCTGGGGTGAGGCCACTGAGAATGACCCTGAGTCTGAAGGAAGGAGGCTATGTCTCCTCCGCTGCCTGGAAGCCCCAAGGCCAAAGGACTTGGCCTTTGAGGAAGAGGACCGGACAGGGCCAGGGCCTCAGCTCATAGTTCTGGCTCTGCTACTGGCTGGCTCCATGTCAAGGATCAAGAGCCTTAAAATGTTCATACCTTTGAGACAATCATTTCACTTCTGGGAGTCTCTCATAATCAGATCCAGATGAGGTCTCCTGTGCAAAGATGTCACCACTGTGTCATTCTTATAGAAAATGTTTGAAAACAACGTAAGTGTATGACAATAGGGGAGTAGTTAGGTGAACTATGGAATATCAACTTATAAATGGCTTTCTAGTAATTGAAAGTTATGTTTACAAACAGTTTGAAATAACATGGAAAAAAAAAATATTCTAAAGTTAAGCGTGGCAGGGCACAGTGGTTCACGCCTGTAATCCCAACACTTTGGGAGGCCGAGGTGGACGGATCACCTGAGCTTAGGAGTTTGAGACCAGTCCCCACCAACATGGTGAAACCCCATCTCTACTAAAAATACAAAAAAATTTGCCGGGCGTGTTGGTGAGCACCTCTAAGCCCAAGTACTTGGGAGACTGACGCAGGAAAATAGATTGAACCTGGGAGGCATAGGTTGCTGTGAGCTGAGATCGCGCCACTGCACTCCAGCCTGGGTGATGGAGTGAGATTCTGTCTCAATAAAAAAATAAATAAAGTGTAAAACAGAATGCAAAATTTCCCACTATGACATCAGTGACGTAAAGCAAAATGTGTAGAAAAAAGACTAGAAAAAGACCCACCACCATCTTAGCGCTGGTGGGTATGGGCATTGAATGAGTACCAAAGAAAACCACTTCTTTTTTTTTCTTTTTTTGAGACAGTCTAGCTCTGTCACCCAGGCGGGAGTGCACTGGCACAATCTCAGTTCACTGCAACCTCCCTCTGCCAGGTTCGAGCGATTCTCGTGCCTCAGCCTCCTAAGCAGTTAGGATTACAGGTGTGCGCCACATGTCTAGCTAATTTTTGTATTTCTAATAGGGATGGAGTTTTACTATGTCGGCCAGGCTGGTCTCAAACTGGGATGACAGGTGTGAGCCACCACATCTGGCCAAAACTCACTTCTTTCTGCATGTTTACATTTCCAATTTTTCTGCTTTATTACTTTACAAACGAAAATATAAAGTCAATTTTATTTTTTAAACAAACTATAAGCTGGATCACAAGATTTCCTATTATAAAGATGTCAGTTCTCCTCAACTTGATGTGGAAATTCAGCGAAATTATGATTTAAAATCCCGTGTGTGTGTGTGTGTGTGTGTGTGTGTGTGTGTGAGAGAGAGAGAGAGAGAGAAAGGTGTCAAGATGATTCTAAAATTTGTTTAGAAATGCAAAAAAATCAAGAATATTCAAGTCAAAGTTGAGAATGAAGAACAAGCTAGAGGACTTGTTCTCTGAACAAGATGTCACTAGATGACACATAAAAGTTGAAATTAAAAAAAAGAAAAAAAAAATGCTGAGCATAGTGGCTCCCAGCACTTTGGGCGGCTGAGGTGAGCAGATCGCTGGCATCCAGGAGTTGGAGACTAGCCTGGGCAGCATGGTGAAACCCAATCTCTACAAAATAGAAAAAAATTAGCTGAGAATGGTGGCATACTCCTGTAGTCCCCGCTACACAGGAGGCTGAGATGGGAGGGTCACCTGAGCCCAGAGAGATCGAGGTTGCAGTGAACTGAGATCGCACCACTGCACTCCAGCCTGGGTGACAGAGTGAGACCCTGTCTCAAAAAAAAAAAAAAAAAAAAAAAAAAAGGCATTGTAATATTCGTGTAAGGATAGACAGACCCATCAATTAGCTTAGGGAGTCCAGGCACAGCCCCACACCAGTGATGCTGGATGCATGACAAAGGTGATACTGCATTGCAGTGTGGGAAGCAAAATCTTTTCAGTAAAGGATCAACTAGGTGTCCCTGAGAGGAAAAAGGCTTGACCCCTGCTTCACACACCATGCACAAATTTATTCCAGATAAACTGTCAGTTTAAATGTGAAAGATAAATAAAAGCTTCTAAGCATAAGAGAATATCTTCATGACCTCTGGGCTGACAAAAATTCCCTAAACAGAAAAGAGAAAGCACCAACCATAAAAGGAAACAATGGATACATTTAGCAGATTAAGGTTTACAACTTCCATTCACTGAAAGACACCACTAAGTGAGTAGAAAGATAAGCTAAAGAGTGGGAGAAAAATATTTGAAATCCATACATCTGACAAAGGACCTATGTCCAGAATATATAAAGAATTCTACAAACCAGCCAGGCACAGTGGCTCATACCTGTAATCCCTGCACTTGGGAAGCTGAGGCAGGTGGATAACCTGAGGTCAGGAGCTCGATACCAACCTGGCCAAAATGGTGAAACCCCATCTCTACTAAAAATACAAATAATTAGCAGGGTGTGGTGGCAGGTGCCTGCAATCCCAGCTACTCGGGAGGCTGAGGCAGGAGAATCCCTTGAACCCAGGAGGTGGAGGTTGCAGTGAGCCGAGATGGCACCATAGCACTCCAGTCTAGGTGACAGAGTGAGACTCCATCTCAAAAAAAAAAAAAAAAAAAAAAATTAAGAAAAGAAGACAATCCAATACAAAAATGGGCAGAAGAAATGAACAAGCACTTCACCAAAGAAGCTATCCAATGGCCAGATTAAAACCACAGTGGGACACTGGTTCAAGCTCATAAGAATGACCAAAATGAGAAACACTGACAATAAAGTGTTGGCAAGGATGTGGAGCAAGTGAACTGGAACTCTCGTTCACTGCTGGTGGAGTGTAAAGGTGTACAACTGCTTTGTGAAACTGGCAGAATTTACTAAAGTGAACATACACATACTCCATGGCCCAGTAATCCCATATGTAGGTTTAAACCCAATAGAAATGAGTGGTGATGTACCCCAAAAGGTGTGTATAATACAAAAATGTTCTTAGTGGTATTATTTGTACCAACCAAAAACTGGAAACAACTCACATGTCCATTAACAGCAGAATAACTAATTTGTGGTACAGTCATATAATGAATTCTACCTGGCAATGAGAATGAGCAATCTACCAGCGCACACAGCCAGGATGACTCTCACAGACATGAGGTTGAGAGAAAGAAGCCACACACAAAAAGAGGACGTGCCATGTGATTCCATTTATGTAAATCGCAAAAATAGGCAATATTAGCTGGGTGCAGTGGCTCATGCCTGTAATCCCAGCACTTTGGGAGGCTGAGGTAGGAAGATCACTTGAGGTCAGGAGTTCAAGACCAGCCTGGCCAACATGGGGAAATCCTGTTTCTACTAAAAATACAAAAATTAGCGAGGTGTGGTGGCATGTGTCTGTAATCCCAGCTACTCGGGAGACTGAGGCACAAGAATCACTTCAAACTGGGACACAGAGGCTGCTGTGAGTTGGGATCACACCACTGCACTCCAGCCTGGGCAACAGAGTGAGACTCTCCCTCAAAAAAACAAAACAAAACAAAAAAAAAGGCGGCCGGGCACAGTGGCTCAAGCCTGTAATCCCAGCACTTTGGGAGGCCGAGACGGGCGGATCACGAGGTCAGGAGATCGAGACCATCCTGGCTAACACGGTGAAACCCCGTCTCCACTAAAAAATACAAAAAATTAGCCGGGCGAAGTGGTGGGTGCCTGTAGTCCCAGCTACTCGGGAGGCTGAGGCAGGAGAATGGCGTGAACCCGGGAGGCGGAGCTTGCAGTGAGCTGAGATCCGGCCACTGCACTCCAGCCTGGGCGACAGAGCGAGACTCTGTCTCGGGAAAAAAAAAAAAAAAAAAAAAAAAGGCAACATTAATCCATGTTGGCAGGAGTCAGGATAGTGATTGGTGATTTCCTTCGAGAGGTGGCTAGAGAATGGAATGGGACATGTGGGGGCTCCTTGAGTGCAGATGACATCTTTGATCTGGGTGATGGGTGTTTGGGGGCCATGTAAAAGAACACTCACTCTCTCTCCTGATCTTCCTCCCCATGCTCCTGCACCACCTCCAAGCCAAAACTCTCTTTCTAGGCAGCTAGAAGATTCCAGCAGCAGCCTCCAGACTTCATGTCAAGGGTCTTAGACAACTCTTCTACCCCAAGCACTCCTGGGACCCTCATCAGTGCCCTCACTTCATACCCCTTCCTGGTTCTCCCGCTACTCCCCCTCCACTGGCCCCTCTGCTCTCCATCCCAGCCAGCATCCTCTCTTTAAAGCCTCCTAATGGTCTCTGCCCCACTTGGACTCCCTCCCACCCACTCCTCTCCCCATTGCAGATCCAGAGAGGCATTTCCTTTCATCCAGTCCCTCAAACACTTCAGCACATCTGCTTGGCACACCCTCTGGCCCCTCTCCCCCAGACTCCTTCTCCAGACAACTCTTCTCCTCCTTCAGACCTCAGTTTAATATCATTTCATCAGAAAAGCCTTTCCCAACCTCATTATACCCACCCAGAGCTTCTCCCTCAGTGTCACTCAGGGCACTTGTCATCATTTGATATATGCACATCCTCCCACTAAGTTCTATGGAGACAGCATTGTTGTGCCCACTGTCTGGCACACAGTAGGTGCTCTCTAAGTCCCTTTGAATGGTCAAATGAATGAATGACTTACGTGGCTACATCCACAGTTATTACTGTCTCTTCTGGCATGTGACCCTCATGAAGCCGCCTCCCTTTCCAAACTACATTTTAGGAAAGATATTTTTTGGCTCATTTACTGAGTATGACTATTTCACTCCCCCAAAACCAAGCATTTCAGAACAAAATTTGCCTTTTGTTCTGAATTAGCCTTCATTACTCAAGACTATTTTAATTACAAGTAACAGAAACAAGCTCTAAAAAGAAAAGATTTTTGACTCACATGCATGAATCTGCTTCGATTTCAGGCAAGGCTGGCTGCAGAGCATCAAGGCATGACATCAGGTTTTAATCTCCCTCTCTCCACCTCTGGACCAGCCTAATCCTCAGAAGGAGTCTCTTCCCTCATGGAGGCATAACAACTACCAGCAGCTCCAGGCTGGTCTCCTATCCTCTCATCAACTCCAGCAGAAGGAGGGCCTTTCTTTCCAATGGTTCCAACAAAAGTCCCAGGGCTTGAATTCATTGGCCAAGCTTGAGTCACATGTCCATCCAGAATCAGTGGAATCCTCTGACTGGCCAGGCCTAGTCAGGTGCCTACTTCTGAGGCTACAGACCCGCCCTGTTAGCTCACTCAGCAAGAGCTCCTGGTATGAGTTATAATAACAGCAGCCACCTTTATTCCATGCTTTGTATGGCCCACACCTTACACTTGGTACTACATCTGTGCTTCTGTTTCATGTTCACAGGGACAGTATTATGATCTCCATCTTAAAGAAAGAGAAATGGAGTTCTGGGCAGGAAGTAACTTTCCCAAGGAAATGGGGGTTAGGGGAGGGTTAGGATAAAAATCTGACTCCCAAGTCCATAGCTTTGACCATGTATCCCAGCCTCCTCCTGCCTCCCTGATCCCATCCCCCATCCCCAACCTGTGCCCTGGCCCACTAGACTGCTATCACCCAGGAGTCAGCACCTACTAAACACCAAGAGAGCCCTACAGGAGACTCTGCTGAATGAGAAAGGGCCCATCTTCCATCTGCCCAGATGCCCAAGTCTCCTGCTCAAACAAGCAGGCTGGAGAGGCTCAGCCTTGACCCTTCCCCATTCTGGTCCTCCTGCCCCACTCAAGTCCCAGGGCCAGCTGTCAAGGCTGGGGAAGGAGGTACGAAGAGTCCTGATGGGGCAGCTGAGGGGCTCCTAGGCTGCCTGGTCTGAGCAGGGGCCAGCCCCTTTGGGAGGTCAAGTCTCTGCGACCCTGAGAGGTGAGTTGGCTCCCACCACTCTCATAGAGGAATGAAGAAAAGGAGTTAAGCCCAATGCCAATTCAAGTACAAGACAGGATTAGATTCGTGTCTTACATGGATTGCCCTTTGCAAACCCTTGGTCAAACTGGGATATTCCCCACACACTCTTTCTACACCCTTCCTCAAATCAAGTCCCAGAAATAAGGTTCTATCTCCAGCCATGCCTGTGGGTTTGTCCTTTAGTAATAGTAAAAACAACAGTGGCTCCCTCTTAAATCCCAACAGCTCTGGACCAGGATGAGAGTCAGTCAAAAAGTCCATAGATTTAGCGGTTAGGAGCATGAACCATACAGCCAGATGGTCTGGGTTCAAATCCTGACTCTGCCACTCACCAGCTTCAGGACCTTGGAGAGCTACCTAACCTCTGTGAGTCTCCATTTCCTCATCTGTAAAATGGCGCCTGAAGAGTACCAAGAGTAGTCATGAGGACTAAATGAGTTTGCACATGTGAAGTGTTAGAACAGGGCGTGGCATACAGTAAGTGCTCATGGAGCGCTTGCCCCTAAGGGTTTTAAGCCACGTCCTCTGGAGACAGAAAGGATCCCTTTTTGTTACCAGGAGACTGAGGTCTGAGGGACGTGGCCACCTCCAATATGGCACAGGTAGCTGAATCACTCAATAGCCATATACGAGGGCCTCCTGAGTGTCAGGGCCCATGCTGGATACTGGAGCACCATGCTGCACCGGAACCCATCCCAAAAGTGCTCAGCCAGGGGCGACTCAGTGGGAGAACCCAAGTCTCTGAGTTCTTGAGGAAGCTGGGGCCACAGCCCAGCTGGCCCTGGTGATACAGAAGCTGTGTTCCAAGGTCGAGCATTTTTGGTGTTCCAATTACTCTCTAACCAAGCTCAGCTGTGCAAGCTCATGGGACCCAGCCAGCAAATCCTCTGTGCAACACACACCTTGGCAAGCACCTGCCGAGCACCCAGCACTCAAGGAAGAGGCCAAGGTGCTGTGCCGTGATCCCACCTTTAAGGAAGTCCTCTGTCGTCCACATCCCTTCTGGCTCCTCCCCCAAGACAATGGAAGCAAGATAACACCCATGAAAGCCCCAGGCCAAGGTAGACGCACAGTAGGCACTTTGTGAATTGTCATCCATTTACCGTGAGGACCACTTCGCTGAACAAGTGCGAAGATCTGACTTTATCTGTGCAGAGGAAAATACCCTCAGAATAGGACAGCGCCACAGATAACTCAGCATGCCTGACACTGACCAGTCAGTGGCCTCTCCCCACAGTACCTGCTCTCTCACCTTCCTGGCTGTGTAATCTGATGGGACAGACTCTGAAATGAGATCCAGGCACTTGGGCTGGAGTCTTGGCTCTGCTGCTAAATCCACTTGAGACCTTAGACCTCCTGTCCCCATGGGTAAAATAAGAGATTCAGACTGTTTGTGAACTCTATATAGCCACTGGGTCTCCAGTCCACATTCACTGGGGCCATTCTCACCCTGTGCCAGGCCCTGGGCTCTATCCCACCATGCTGGAGGGGAGCCCCTGTGCTGGGGACACACAGAGCAGTCACTGGGTCAATCCTGGAGAACCTGCTGGAGGAGGTGGTACCTGGACTGAGTCTCACAGGATGAATAGGAGTTGGGTGGGTGAAAGAATGAGGATTCCACCTTGTAGCACTGAGCAGTCACAGTGGACCATTGTGACTTAGAGAAAGCACTGTGGCAATTTGTGAAGGAAGAACTAGAGGGGGTCCCTGGAGTCCAGGGTTAGGGGCAGGCAGAGGGATCCTGACAGACTCTGGACATCCCAGACTGAAGGTCATTACAGAATGTTCTGGACTGAAAGCTGGGGAGTCCTCAGGCAGTAGCTGGTGGCTGAGGCCATGGTAGACAAGACTGTCAAGAAAGAGCATGTGGAGAGAGGCACAGGCAGCAGGGAAGGGAAGGAGGAGAGTGAGCACCAGAGCAGAGAGTGGAGGCGCAGAGCAGGCACAGCCCCTGTGCCCACACACAGGAAGACAAGGATCCAGAAGATCTGGCCACCAAATATCCCCACTTAGCACGGCCTGGACACAGGGCAGGTGCTCGACAAAAGTTTGGGTTTTAAAAAATCCCTTAAATGGAAAGATTAAGAAAACCCAGGAAAGGCTGGGCATGGTGACTCATGCCTGTAATCCCAGCACTTTTGGAGGCTGAGGTGGGGAGATCACTTGAGGTCAGGAGTTCAAGACTATCCTGGCCAACACGGTGAAACTCCGTCTCTACTAAAAATACAAAAATTAGTCGGGCATGGTGGCACATGCCTGTAGTCCCAGCTACTCAGGAGGCTGAGGCAGAAGAATCAATTGAACCTGGGAGGCAGAAGTTGCAGTGAGATGAGATCACACCACTGCACTCTAGCCTGGGTAACAGAGCAAGACTCTGTCTCCAAAAAAAGAAAAAAAAAGGAAAACCCAGGAGAGTCGGAGGAAAGTAAAGCCTAAGAGAAGAGTGGACTGTGAGGAGGAGGGGCCACCCGCAGCATCAAGGCTACTAAGAGGTCAGAACCACTAGGTTCTGCCCACAAAGGTCCTGGTCACCTTGGAGGGATGCGGGAAGGTGAGACAGACCTCAGGACTAAGGGGCGACTGGCAAGTGCAGACATGGAAATAGTGAGTGCGGAAAACTCTATACCTTTTGATGAAAAATAGACAAGGAAGAGGAAGGAGAATGGAGTGGAAGAGAAGGGGCTGAAGGAAGGGGAGGGGAGAGGGAAAGGAGAGGCAGAGAAAGAACAGTGGCTAGGAGAACGTGAGCCAGGGAAGGATTTAAATCCCAAACTGGGTGCGTGCTGAGTGATAACTCAGGTGAGTCACATCACCTTCTGAGCCTCATTTTCCTCAAGTGTAAAATGAAGAAAAATCGCCCCCACCTGAAAAGTTACTGGGAGCATCCAGTGTTATCTGTACAAAGCATCTAGCACAGCCCCCGGCAGGCCACAGGGCCCCAGAGAATGTATCCTTGTCATCCTCTCGCCAGAGCTCCACGCCAGCTCAAGAATAGCAGGACAGTCATTATCAAAGCATTATCCCTATTTTACCCACGAAGAAACTGAGTCACTGACTTGTCTGTACCTTCTCAGCCCCACCCCCTCGAACACACAGGGCAGCATCTGTTCCTCACCGGCGTGGGAAAGGTGAGTGTGGCCCAGGGCCTGGCATGAGAAACATTTGTTGATTGAATGAATGAGACAGCCAGGCACAGTGGCTCACACCTGTGGTGCCAGCACTTTGGGAGGCCAAGATGGGAAGATCACTTGAGCCCAAGAGTTTGAGACCAGCCTGGGCAACATAGCGAGAACCTCTACTCTACAAAAAAAATTAAAATTAAAATTAAAAAATAATAAAAAATAAAAATTAGTCAAGAGAGACCAGGCATGGTGGTTCACACCTGTAATCCCAGAACTTTGGGAGGCCAAGGCAGGTTGATCACTTGAGGTCAGGAGTTTGAGTCCAGCCTGGCCAACATGGTGAAATTCCGTCTCTACTAAAAGTATAAAAAAATTAACTGAGCATGGTGGTACATGCGTGTAGTCCCAGCTACTTGGAGGCTGAAGCAGGAGAATCACTTGAACCCAGGAAGGGGAGGTTGCAGTGAGCCAAGATGTGGGCACTCCAGCCTGGGCAACAGAGCAAGACTCCATCTCAAAAAAAAAAAAAAAAAAAAATTAGCCAAGTGTGGTGGAGCATGCCTGTAGCCCCAGCTACTCAGAAGGCTGAGGCGGGAGAATAGCTTGCGCTGGGGAGGTTGAAGCTGCAGCAAGCCATGATTGCCTCACTGCACTCCAAGCCTGGGTGACAGAACAATACCTTGTCTCCAAAAAACAGAATGAATGGGGGAGACATAGAAACCAGAGGAAGCCTGCCCTGGCCTGGCGGCCACAGCGTCACCAAATAAAAAGAGCCTGGAAGGTAGCCAGTCAGAGCCAGGAATTTGGGTCTTGGAGGCCCATCAGAGCCAGCCGTATGAGCCACAGGAACCATCTGGTCCAGGGGTTCTCACACTGGAGTGTCTGGTTAGGTTCACCCAGAGAACTTGCGTCCTGGATCCCACCCTAGACCCACTGAATCAAGTATAAAGGGGCAGGAGTCCAGGAATCTGCACTTTCTACCTGGCACTCAGGTGTTGCCGATGCTAGTGGCCCATGGGTCATGCCCCTATTTTATAGAGAACTATCTATGAGATCGCGTGGCAAAGCCGCACAGGACCTTACTGATCACCTGGGGGTCCAGGTTGCAAGCTACTGTCACTCCTGGTGCCTGCAGGTGCCCTGGGAGTGATAGGCAAGGAAAAGAACCACAGCAGGGAAGAAAGATGAGCAAAGGCAGGATAATAGCTCTGATCCAATACATACCAGTATGAGGTGCCTGTGTTCACGCCAGCGGCCCCCCTCCAAAACTATCGGGTGAGTTTTATTATTACGTCCATTTTTCAGGTGAGGTGAGTAATGTTCAAGAGTTAAAGCGATTGCCCCAGACCTCACCACTGGTAGGTGGCAGGACATGAAACCTGGTCTGTCTGGGGTACTAGAGCCAACTTCCTTAACCACGTGGTGCACTGCTTCCCGGAGAAGCAAGGAGAAGAGGAAGAAGGAGGAGAGGAGAGAAAAGGAGAGGGCCTCAGCAGAGGGAGGAGGTGGGGCCTGCATGGAGAGGGGATGGTGTGCCCTCATTGCCCACCCAGGTGGCTGAGCCAGGCTGGCTGCTCAGGGTGGAGAGTGCCTGCCTGTCCCTGTGCCCTGCGGTTGCCATGCCGACCCCCAGGCTGTGTTTGCGGATGTTGTATTTGATTTCACAGGTTTGGAACTCCGATTACGTCATTTCGCAACACAGGGTTGCCATGACAGCCGGCCCCATGTTCCCGGGGTAGCTCACACCTTGGGGGAAAAGGAGGGGCCCGGGCCTCTCCCCCAACCAAACCTCAACCCTGAACTCCCTTGGGGAGAGAGGCCAGGAATGTGGGGTTGGGAAGCACCTTGGGATCAATCAGCGTCTACATTTGGGGAAACCAAGGTCTGGGTGGTGAGCCAGCTCCCCAGGCAACACACTGCCTGTTGATGGAGTCTTTGCACACCTGGCTGCACACGGCTGAGGGCCTGACAACTGGCACCCAGCAACCAGCCTAGCCATCTGCCCTGACCGGCTCCCTGGGGCCTCAAAGTAGCTGCTGCCCTGGTCCATATGCAACTTTCCACAAACTCACAAGTGTATGTGCCAGTATGGGGGTGGGCTGGTTGGCTGAGAACACCAGCTTTGGCGTCAGACTTAGGTGCAAATGGTGGCCTTGCACTAACCAAGCGTGCACCCTGGAACTTCGCTGAGCTTCCGCTTCCGCATCTGAAAATTATGATGAAGGTACTTATCCCTTCAGGTGGCTGGGAAGATCCACCTTAGCACACAGCGACCTGGTGCAGGTAGATACAATCAATAGAGTTGGGGCTTCTTCTATTATCTTTCTTTCTTCTTCTTTTTTTTTAGCTAAGTTCTGGCCTTTGCTTTGCCACCAGCCTGCACTGTGTGACTGTGGGCCACTGACCTTCCCTCTCTGGTCCTCTCAACTGGTAATAATGTGATAATCTTTCTCCACTTCTCACTTCCCTATCATTAAACTGTCCACCCCTTGTCCCTAAATTACAATTACTTAGCATCTTATATCCTGGCTTCCATCTATTGGGTAACATCAAACAGAAGGGCCTCTGGACTTAGTCTGGAAACCTCAGTATGATGTCACTAAGTCCCAGCTTCTTCTCTACAAGCTGCTAAAGGGACATATACATATACATGCTTCTATATCTGTTCTGACACCTGTCCATCTGTCTGTTTATATATACACATATATAGAGATAAATCATAGGTTCATACTGGTATTTGGGATTTCAGTTCAACATCAGAAGGTCCCTTTACTTTTGCGATGGAGTCACGCTCTGTGGCCCAGGCTAGAATGCAGTGACACAATCTCAGCTCACTACAACCTGTGCCTCCCAGGTTCAAGCAATTCTCCTGCCTCAGCCTCCCAAGTAGCTAGGATTACAGGTATACGCCACCACTAAGTTTTGTATTTTTAGTAGAGATGAGGTTTCACCATGTTGGCCAGGCTGGTCTTGAACTCCTGACCTCAGGTGATCTGCCCGTCTTGGCCTCCCAAAGTGTTGGTATTACAGGTGTGAGTCACTGTGCCCAGCCACAGAAGGTCCCTTCCTGTTTTACCTCTCCACTTTCCTTTTTCATTGCATTCTTTTTAATTAATACTATTTTTAATTGGCATCTCATAATTGTATACATTTATGGTCAGAGGTCCCGTCTGTCTGTAAATTGGGACTGGCCATTCTTCTCCACCTCTATGTTATAAGGCTCCCAGGGAAGATGACCAAGCCTCTCAAAAGGACACAGGACTTTTTTCATCATCAAGACCCTGTCACAGCCATCCTTGCAAAGGATCTGCCCACGGAAATCCAAGAGATAGGCAACTAGTTAAATGCCCGTTTTGGGCCAGGTCAGGTGGCTCTTGCCTATAATCCCAGCACTTTGGGAGGCTGAGGCAGGAGGACTGCTTGAGTCCAGGAGTTTGAGACCAGCCTGGGCAACAAAGTGAGCCCCGATTGCTACCAAAAAAAAATCAAAAAATTAGCTAGGCAGGGTGGCACGTGTCTGAGATCACAGCTACATGGGAGGCTACACGGGAGAAAGATGACTTGAGCCCCCCAGAACCTCAGAGGAGGATCCTTATGGAGATCACATGGCTCCTCCCACATAGCCTCCCACGTAGAAAGGTCAACGCTGCAGTGAGCTATGATAGCGCCACTGCGCTCCAGCCTGGGTGACAGAGCAAGACTCTGTCTCTGTTTTTAACAAAATAAATAAATAAATGCCCATTCTGTAGATGTGGAAACTAAAATGAGAACCAGAGAGAGGACAGGAGTTGCCCATGATCTTAGCAACTGGTGAATGGTAACTCTAATCCTCTCCGCCAAATGCACAGCCTCAAACACCGTCCCGGAAAATGTGAGGAGTTATTCCCGATGAGGAGGGCCATACCCCTGGGCAGCCGTCACAGGTCACAGCCGAGGGCTTCCTGGGATGACCACAGAGACCTGCCCACTGCCCCTGCTGCCGCCCAGCGCCCTGCCCGGCCCCCACCACCCTGGATGCTTCCCCAGACCCGGAGCCAGGACCAACACGAGCTGTTTTCCCTTGATGCCGCCTCCAACTTGCATGTGCTTGAGTTTGCTGGAAAAATCAAACACTACCACATGTGCACAGACACGCTCTGGGCGGGGGCCATTCAGCCCAGTCCAACCCAGCACGTCTTTCTGGGACTTAGCTTTGGCCTGGAGCAGAGCACAAGTTTGGGAGTCTGACTGGCCTGGGTTCAAGCCTTCACTCTTCCGCTGCCATGCTTTGTGATCCCAGCCCCTTAACCCTCTTAGCTGCAACTTCCTCAGCCGTAACGTGGAAGTGACAACACTCGCTTCAGAGTTGTCAGATGAACGAAAGGACACAGCAGGCTCCAGAGTCCCTGGCAAAAATTTGCCCACTGAGTGTACGCTCCTGCCCTTCCTCCAGAGAACAGAACTGAGGCCACAGTCCTTAACAACCAAGGAGCCTTTTTTTTTCCTTGAGACGGAGTTTCGCTCTTGTCGCCCAGGCTGGAGTGCCGTGGCATGATCTCGGTTCACTGCAACCTCTGCCTCCCAAGTTCAGGTGATTCTAACCAAATAGCCTTTTTATGAGCTCGTCCAAGAGCCAAGACTACTCTTCATGAGAGAATTGAAAATAAGAGAGGGGAACAATCAAATGCTAACATGGTGCTTCCAATGGGTTGCCATAGATTGTGAGCTCAGAGGAGGCGGATGTCATTGTGGGCTGGAAGGAGTCAGGAAGGACTTCCTACAAGAAGAGGAGAGAAGTCTAAGGAGTTCCTGGAGACAGCCATGCAAGCCAGTCATCGCAGCACAGCCGGATGTGTGCAGTAACAGATACAGCTGGAAAGAAACAGTGTAAGGAGAGAAAAGACAGCTTTGTGAGGGCATCACAGAGAAGAAGTCTTTGGACTTCTAGAGACTCAGAGGATGAGACACAGGACAGAAGGCAGAGATGCCACATGAGCATGTAGATGGAGAGAATGGCACAGGGGTGTGAAATAGCCCGGAGTGCTCGAGGAATAACTGAGCCAAAAAGAGGGAGGTGGTGGCTGGAAAGACAGGCAGAGGGCAGATCAGGGAGGGTCTTGAAGGCCAGGATAAGGGGCTTAGAATTAACGCCATAGGCCTGGGGAACCATGGAGGGTTCTATGGAAAGAAATGACATGAACAGATTTGAGGTTTAGAAAAACACTCTGATGAAGAGGGAGTCGGGCTATGGATGGTGAGGAATGAAATTGGAGGCAGGAAACCCAGAAAGAAGGTTCTCCATTGGTCCTGCTGAGAGTCAACTGCTATGAAGGAGAAAAGGAATGAATGTGAGATCGTTTAGAAAGTAAAATTGCAGCCAGCCACGGTAGTTCCTCCCTGTAATCCCAGCACTTTGGGAGGCCAAGGCAGGCAGATCACCTGAGGTCAGGAGTTGAGACCAGCCTGGCTAACATGATGAAACCCTGTCTCTACTAAAAAACAAAAAGGCAAAATTAGCTGGGCATGATGGTGGGCACTTGTAATCCCAGCTACTTGGGAGGTTGAGGCAGGAGAATTGCTTAAACCCAGGAGGCAGATGTTGCAGTGAGTCGAGATGGCACCACTGCACTCCAGCCTAGGCAACAGAGCAAGACTCTATCTCAAAAAAAAGGAGTTCAAGACCAGCCAGGCCAACATGATGAAACCCTGTCTCTGCTAAAAATACAAAAATTAGCTGAGCGTGGTGGCAGATGCCTGTAGTCCCAGCTAGTTGGGGTGCTGAGGCAGGAGGTCTGGGTGAGACCCTGGAGGCGGAGGTTGTAGTGAGCTGAGATCGTGCCACTGTACTCCAGCCTGGGCAACAGAGTGAGTGAGACTCCATCTCAAGGAAAAAAAAAAAGTAAAATTGCTAGATCTTGTTTTAATTGTGGTAAAATAAAATTTACCATTTTAACCTTTTTAAGTGTACAGTTCCTGCGGCAGCAAGTACATTCCCATTGTGCAACCATCACGCCAGCCACCGCCAGAACGTTCTCACAGCTAAAACTCTGTGCCTATTAAATGCTAACTCCGCATCCCCTGGTAATACCATTCTGCTTCGTCTCTATGAATTTGACTGCTCTAGGTACCTTGTGTAAGTGGAATCACATAGTATTTGTCTTTTTGCGTCTGGCTTATTTCACCCACCACACACAGTGTCTTCAAGGTTCATCCATGACCCAACGTGTGTCAGAATTTCCTTCCTTCTTTTTTTTTTTTTTTTTTTTTCCCGTGTGTGTGTGTGTGAAACGGAGTCTCGCTCTATTGCCCAGGCTGGACTGCAGTGGCGTGATCTCGGTTCACTGGAACATCCGCCTCCCAGGTTTAAGCAATTCTCCTGCCTCAGCCTCCCAAGCAGCTGGGACTATAGGTGTGTGCCACCACGCCCGGCTAATTTTTTGTATTTTTAGCAGAGACAAGGTTTCACCATGTTAGCCAGGATGGTCTCGATCTCCTGACCTTGTGATCCACCCACCTCGACCTCCCAAAGTGCTGGGATTACAGGCAGAATTTCCTTCCTTCTTAAGGCTGAAGAGTATCTCATTGTGTGTGGATACCACATTTTGTTTATCTGTTCGGCCATTGATGGACACTTGTGTTCCTTCCCCTTTTTGGCTGTTGTGTGCTGCTGTGAACATGGTTGTACAAATATCTTTCTGAGCCCTTATTTCACTTCTTTGGGGGTATACACCCAGAAGTAGAATTGCTGGATCATATAGTAATTTTATGTTTGATTTTTTACGGAACCTCCACGCCGTAGTCCACAGTGGCTGACCACTTCACATTCCCACCAGCAATGCACAAAATTCCAGTTCCTTCACATCCTCACCAACACTTGTTACTTTCTGTTTGTTTGTTTGTTTGTTTTTATAATAGCCAATCTAGTGGGTGTGACATGGTCAATTGCTAGATCTTAATGAATGATTGTATGTGAGGAGTTGAGGGGATAAAAGAGTGAGGAAAAGGGAGAGAATGACTTCTGGGTTTGCAACAGGCCAACTGGGTGGTAGAAGATTCATCAGCTGAGTTGGGGTCTCTGGAAGGAGGAACGGGCACCAGGAAGAATTTGGGGTCGATTGAGCTTGAGGATACTACAGGACATCCTGGCCGAATATTCTGGTCTGGAGGCCTGGGAGGGTCTGTGCTGAAGATTCAAAGTCACCCGCATCTGATATGAAGCCACAAGCAAGAACAAGATTGCTTAGGAAGTAGGAGATGCAGAAAAAAAAGGGGGGCCCAGAACAGAAACCTGGGAATCCCCATGTTTTGGTAGTGGGACAATGAAGGTGCCCACAAACAGAAGCGGAAAGATCAGCCCAATAGGCAAGAGGAAAGCCAGGAAACACAGTTCCAAAATTGCATCATAATCTAGGATTGGATTCTGCTATAAGCAGCAGAGAACCCAAATCAATGGCTTAATCTAGACACAGGTTCAGTTCTCTCCCTTGGGAAAGAAATGTAGAGGTAGGCAGCCCACTGTCATCAGAGCCTGGGGCCCTTTCTCTCTTGCTCAGCTATTCTTAGCTCTGATTTCCATCTTCAAGGTCACCTCATGGTCACAAGATTGCAGCTGCAGCTCTAGCCATCACAGTCATGTTCCAGCAGCAAAAAGGAGGAAGAAGCAAGAGCAGAAGACTTGCCTCCTAGTTGAGTGTTCCTGGAGGCCCTTTTCCACTCCCATCTCCTGGTTTTCACTTCCACCTCATTGGCCACCCCCAGGTGCAAGGAAGGTTGATAAATGTGGTCCTTTAGCAGAGCACACTGTATTCCTGAATAAAATCTAGGCTCTGTTCATAAAGAAGCAAAGGAGAATGGCTGTAGGGGAGGCTCTCACACAGAGAGAGAAGAAGTTCCCAGAAGGGAAAAATGGTAGATGCATTGGCTAAGGCATAAAGGGTTAACCACTGGACTTGGAAATGAGATCATGGTCAGCATCCCTCTACTGGCTGATGGCGGAGGGGAGATGGATTTGGCAGCGGCTTGAAACACACAGGGGAGAAATGAAGATGTGTTCACTGACCACGACTGGGAAGTCCCAGGCCAAGGGAAGATCTTGGTGCCCAGAGAGAAGATGCAGGATCAAGAGCAGTTTGGGGTCCTTTACCTTGAGATGTGAGGACTTAGCCATGATAGTAAGCTAAGAGGGCTGAGCCAGAGAAGAAGGAGAAGGGATGGGGGAGGGTGGGGGGAACTGCAGGTGTGAGGCCCTGGGGGAGATGAGGTAGAACAGGATCCAGAAGAGAGTGGCAGGGGCAGCCAGGCCCCAGGCAGGAGCCCTCAACTGGAGGTTCAGAGGACAGCAGGTGAAGAGGGAGTGGAGGGGCCACTGTTGGGTGGGTGGGTGGAGGAGGCAAACCAAGGATGTGCCCACCAAGGGCCTGGGACCTGCACGACATAGGGGTGCCAGCAGCAGAGAAGGGGAAGGTAGGGCCAGTCAGGACTAGGAGTGCTGGGGGACAGACAGAGCCAGGGAAGCCTGGGGAAGAGAAGAGAGTACTCCAGCAGGCCGGGCCTTTCAGGGGGCTATACAGGAGGTCTCAGGGCAGGTGTAGTGGGGTGGGGGCCCAGCGGGTGGGAAGTGGTCACCATCAGAGAGTGGAGCTCAGTATTTAGTGTTTCAGGGGAGGGCGGTCCTGAGGGATGACAAGGCCCAGGGTGGCAAGGTGGTGGGCCTTTGAAGGAGGGAGCCCCTATAGATGAGAAGGTCTAGGAAATGGCAGCCAGGGGGCTAGACAGGCCATCCATGATGTCACTAACATCATCCAGATGGTGATGGGATGGGTGGAAGGAAAGAGCATGAGCCAAGTCTTCAAGGAATGTGGAAGGTGTCAGGGAGGTCAGCAGGGGACGGCAATGAAGAAGACCCCAGCCTGGCAGAGTGTGACAGGGCCAGAGAAGTGTCCCCAAGGAAAGCAGGGTCCTGGGTGGGTAGGGGGTGTGGGGGAGCCATGGGCAGGCTGAGGGGGTCACAGAGAGGTCTGTGAGCTGTGAAGACATCCAGGACCTGTACCTGGGACCAAAGGCTTGGGTGAGGACAGACGGTGGTGTAAAGGAAGGCAAGGAAGTAAGAGGGTGAGAGAAGATTGTCCTGGGACCAAAGGCTTGGGTGAGGACAGACGGTGCTGGAAAGGAAGGCAAGGAAGTAAGAGGGTGAGAGAAGATTGTCCTGGGACCAAAGGCTTGGGCGAGGACAGACGGTGCTGGAAAGGAAGGCAAGGAAGTAAGAGGGTGAGAGAAGATCGAGTGTTCAGGGCATACTTGGTTATTCCATTTTACAGATGAAAAAATAGATGCCCAGAGAGGAGAAGAGATTCACCCAGGGTCACACAGAGAGTGACTGAACTTGAGCAGGCCCCAGGCTTTTGCTCTGGCCTTACAAGCCTGCACGGGTCCCTTCCCCTCTCCAGGCCACAGTTTCCCCATCTGTGAAACGAGATCAGTGGGTGTGGTGGCTGGACTTTAGCTGTGATCCATGAAGATTTAGTGACTCCATGAAAGTTTCTGGAGTGAGAGATCCCCTTCCCTGGCCCTGCCCTTTTAACTGAGTCATCTCCAAAAAGGTAGACTTTCCAAATTCCCCCAACCCTGTGTTGGGTCCTCAGGGGGCTGAGTCACAGGGAAAGTCGAGACTGGGAGGCAGGTGGTGATTGATGCACATGAAGCCAGGTTGCCTCCAGGACGGGTACCTACGTGCCCTCTTTCCCAAGAGCCTGCCTCTCACCCACCTGGGTCACCCACCTGGGTTGATCTGATCACAGCAAACCCTCTGCAGTGAACGAACAGCAAATGCTTATTCTCTGCCTTTCCACCTTTGTCTCTCTCCACTTCCATCCATCTTCTGCACACTGCTGGAACCATCTTCCCACGGCCACCTTGCTCTTTGTCCCTCCTCTGCTCTGAAGTCTTCCAGGGTTCCCCATCACCTGTAGAGAGTCAAGTCCATCACCTAGCATGCCAGGTCCTTCACACTGCAGCCCCATGGCCCTCTGCAGCAACACCATGTGGGTGCTCCCTGCCAACTTCATGTCAGGCCTTGGGTCATGCCATTCCCTCACCCACCCCCTTCCAATGGGGATGCCCTTTTGTCTCTGCCAATCCAAATTGCACAAATGTAAAACCATAATCGCAATGTCCCCATGTCCTCTGGGCTCACCGCGTTCTTAGTTTCAACCAATAATTATCATTAATAAAATAGTCCAAAACCCACGCTCTGTACTGCAGGGTCTCCAACGCCCTTCTCAACACTGCTGAGGTCTCCCAAGCAGGACTTCTGTGTCCCTTCACCGCTAGCTGTACCGTTGGCCTGAAGCACATCCCCCCTGCACCCTGCCGCCTCCCAGCCTCTCTCTGCTCCCTAGCCCCTACCCCACCCACACGCAAGACTGGGTGTGCAACAGACTCTGCTGAAGGTTTGGGGCAAGAGAGAGACTTCGGGACCTAACCAGCAGCAACACCAAACTGAATATTCCTAGACCCTCCCAGCCAGCCCGCTCTATGCCCCCTTGCCCCTGAGCACCCCCTCTGCTGAGGACCCCTGGCCCATCTCCCCTCTGCTCCATGTCCCTAGGGCCTGCCAAAGCCCCACTCTCCAGCTGCCAGCGCCTGCTCCTCACCTCACAGGGCCATGTCCTTCACTTTGCTTGGGAGGTTCAGGGGGAGACACCTGCCCTTTATTAAACAAAAAGGGCCTCTGAAGGGGATTTCCTGAAGCAAAAGCACAGCCTCCTCCTGTTCCGGCCCCATCTCAAGCAGGGAGCAGCTGCCTCCAGTCCTTTATTTAAGTAACACTAGGCTTTTTTTTTTAAGTGTTTTTTTCTCACAATGTGGAATGTTACAGACAGAGGTGGGACCATCAAGTCCAATGTCATCACTTCACAGAGGCTGACTGAGACCCAGAGCTCAGGATCCCACCCAAAGAAAGCTCAGCGATTTAGTGCCCTGCTTGGGACAGAACCTAGTTCTCTGACTCCAGATCTGGGGCATCTGTATTCCCCACAATGCCTGCTCTTCCACATCCAGGACAAGGAGGTGAGGTGGTGAGGAGGAACTGATACTTACTGAGCACCTACTATGTGCCGGGCATGGTACTAAGCACTTTATATGCATTGTATCATTTAATCCTTACATCTACCCTTAAAGTAGGAACTGCTATTATCCCCCTTTTACAATGAGCAAACTGACCTCCAAAGAGGAAGCCCTAGTCAGTTGCCCAGTGTCCCTCAGCTCAGAACTGGAATTACAACCAAGGCCAACTCTTTAAGGAATTAACCCGGCTTGGTCTGAGGCAGGGTCCTTACTCTTCATAACAATAAAAGCAAACATTTGGGGACTCTTTGACAGGCAGCAGACTGAAAATCTCACAGGATTTATAGTGTTTAATCTTCACAATAATTCCAGAAAGCATGTAGGATTATTCCCATTTTACAGTTGAGGAAACCAAGGCTCAGAGAAACAAGGTGACCTGCCCAAGCTCTCATAGGTGATGAGTGGCAAAGATATATTCAAGCCTAGATTCATCCAGTCCAAGCCGCTCGCCCCACTCCTCTCCCCAGGGACCCTCCTCATCCCTTCCTGCTGGGAAGGCCAGGCGTGGCCACTAAGGCCAGCCCCTATGCCTGCCTCTCCCTCTTGCTCCAGCCAGCTTTGGGGCCTCCTTTTCTCCCCACTTGCAAATTCACTTCTGGGCACCTGGAGACCCTTCAGTTTGGAAGGTGGTTCTGCTCATGGTGCCAGCATAGCAGATGTAGTCCCTCCATGCCCGCTCCCAGGTCTCAACAGAAAGGATTAGATGTGGAGCTAGGAAGCCCCCCAGGGCAAAGTCCTAGCTGCTAGGCCCAGGCAACTCCTAGAGCTGGACAATGAGTGCCACTCAAGGACTGAATCAGCTGATCCAAAATAGGGCACTGTCGCCACCACCCTGGTAATACCATTCTGCCTCGTCTCTATGAATTTGACTACTCCAGGTACCTCGTGTAAGAGGAAATCATACAGTATTTGTCTTTTTGCATCTGGCTTATTTCACCCAGCATAGTGTCTTCAAGGTTCATCCATGATGCAGCGTGTATCAGAATTTCCTTCCTTCTCAAGGCTGAAGAGTATTTCATTGTATGTGGATACCACATTTTGTTTATCTGTTTCCTCCCTGTTGGTGCCCTGGCTCTCGGTTCTAGGTGGCTACAGCTGGAGAGCCATGGGCCTCTCTGTCCCAGGAGTTGGGAGTGGACATTTGTGATTTGAGGGGTGTCTCCCTTAGAGCTCCGTGATTGCAGACAGAATCCGATTTGACTTCCTTGTGCTCAAGGGGCATTTACTGGGAGGCAGTGGAGAGCTCACAGGGTGGAGGGGAGGCTGGAAAACCAGGTTCACACTCAAGTCCAGGACAAGGAGGGCTTCGGTGTGTCCTAGAAGCCCCAGGAGCATCTCATCATGTCCCATGGGCTCTGACGCAACCAAGCAAAGAGGAGGTCAGCTTAGGCAGGTCATGTGTTCCACCTCTAAGAGGCAGGAGCCTCGCCCATAACAGGTGGACTAAGAGTGGGCAGGGAAGGATCTCAGGGATCCTGGATCCTGCATGGTCAAACCCAACCAACTGCCTCAACAGAGGGCCTCAGACGTTTCTGGCATCTGTCTAGACTTGAGGCTTCTCGGGCTTGGTGCTGTGCTTCTTCCATTATTCTAAGAGTTCCCCCTAGACCAGGGAGGGCGATGCTTCTACACACAGAAGGAAGGAAGGAGAGAGGGATGGAAGAAGGGAGAGGGAGGGAGGAGGAACGTGAGCTTTTAAAGCACCAATGATGAGTTTAACTTGGTGCTGAGCTCTTTCACATAAGTTATCCCTGCAAGTGAGGAAAGGGAATCCTAGCAGAGCGAACAACCTTTGCAAAGGCATGGAGGCGTGAGACAGTGGGATCGCCGAGTGGCCCAGGGCTGGAGGGGGCCAGGAAGAAGGGCAGGGGAGGAAACTGGAGGTGAGGGAAAGGGCCTGACAGACAAGAGCCTGGAACACTAGGCTAAGAAGCTGGGCTCTCACTGAAGACTGGGCAGCCACTGAGGCCTGGCCTGGCCTCCGCCTTCCCAGTGCAGCCCAGGATCTAGCCACCTGCTGGCTACCCAGCCCACCCCACAGAATGGGACCCTCCTGGGAAATGTGCCTGGCTGAGCCCAGGAAGCCCTTCCAGAAAACTTCCCGGCGTCCAAGTTCAGACCCTCCGTTTGGTAAGGCCTTCATCTGGGCCCAGCTTATGCCACCCTCTGCCAGGGCCAAACACACAAGCAACAAAAGACACAGGCCCAGGGGCCATGTGGCCAGACTGTCTGCAGAGGGGCAGGAAGGGGCGCTCTTAGCAGAAATAAAAACACAGCAATTGTAATTTATTTTATTTTATTTTTGAGATGGAGTCTTGCTCTTGTGGCCCAGGCTGGAGTGCAGTGGCACAATCTCCACTCACTGCAACCTCAGCCTCCCGGGTTCAAGCAATTCTCCTGCCTCAGCCTCCAGAGTAGCTGGGATTACAGGCGCACATCACTACACCCGGCTAACTTTTTCTGTATTTTTAGTTGAGATGGGGTTTCACCATGTTGGTCAGGCTGGTCTCGATCTCCTGACCTCGTGATCTGCCTGCCTCAGCCTCTCAAAGTGCTGGGATTACAGGCGAGAGCCACTGAGCCCAGCACAACAATGGTAATTTTTAAACTACTTTTATGAGGCTAAAAATGAGCTGGCAAACAAAATAATCACAACTTTCAAGCTAGATAAAAACACATAATTTTATTCTTATTTAGTTATCTCAATTAAAATGATTCTTGGCCTGGTGGCCAGAGATTCATTGTATGATTTGATCAGCGTGTTAACAACTGCCAGCTGCAGATCTCTCTACAGTTGAGCTGCTCAAATGCCACATGTCCCTGTAGATCGTCCTCCCTTGGGCAGGTCTGTCCAAGGTGCCAGCTGATCTATGCTACCAAGGTATACACAGCCCTGGCCCATGAGGGCAGGGCAGTAAGGCCTTGGGGTGTGGAGTCAGCAGGATCTGAGTGGGGTTTGAGAGAGCGGCCTTACATATCTAGAGAAGGTTGGTCAATGGCCAGGGAACAACCTGGTCTTAAACTCCAGCTGCATTTCAAAGCCATGAAACTTCAGCTAAGTCACTTCACCTCTCAGAGCCTCAACTTCCTCATCTGTGAAATGGAGATAATAACACTGACCCCTCAGAACTATGAAATTAAGAAATCAGATGCAAAAGTGCTTAGCCTGGGGAGATCCACATAGTAGGCCCACAGAAAATGGCCACTTTCCTCGGTTTACCCCACTGGGCTGGTTGAACCCTTTCTCTTGCCCATTGCCCAAATCTCGATCCCAGCCCTATCTCCGAAGCGGCCCCCAGCCCTATCTCCGAAGCACGCAGGAACACAGCATTTCCTCATAAGGCATCTACAGGAAGCCGGGCTCTCTGGGTGGGTCTGAGCCAACCTCAGATGCAGACGCTTCCTGGGACTCTCCCAGAGCCCACGGGCATGAGGTGTGAAGGCCGCCGCCAGGTGATGACCTGCCCTGAGTCACCGCAACAGACAAAGACTGACGCCTCCCCAAGCAACAGCCCCACCACCAGGTGAGGCCCATTTATCTGCAATATCTTGGTTGGCCAAGCCAGTGCCCCAGGGCCGGCAGGGCATTTGGTGAAAACTCAAGTCTGAACCTGCCCGGCCTTGTGCACTGGGCTCCACTCCCTGGGCAGGGCCACATGGGACGGTTCATCAACCGGTGTCTGATGGCTGCAGTGCCGCTGGCCCCCACTCTCTCCGTTCTGTCCATAGCTCCAGCCTGCTTCCTGTGATGACCAGGTCTCTGCTCCAAGCCCTCACCTGCCAGAGGGTGCACACTCCTGGGCCACAGGTCAGACGCTGGCTGGGCAGGGGTTCTGCGGGTAAATGCACGGACTCTGGAACCAGACTGCCTGGGAACCATCTTGATCTGGAACTTGCTAGCAATGTGACCTCGAGCAAGTTACACAGCCTCTCCACGCCCCCGTTTCCTCACCTGCAGATTAGAGAGAATAGTCACCTACCTTGTAGATTCATGGTGTGGATAAGGAGCTGAGAAACAGCTCATCATAAACACTCCCCAGTTTTGCCTTTTTTAAAAGTTGAGGCAACATTTAAAAATAAGATTCCCACTTTGGGAGGCCAAGGCAGACGGATCACGAGGTCAGGAGATTGAGACCATCCTGGCTAACACGGTGAAACCCCGTCTCCACCGAAAAAAAAAAAAAAAATTAGCCAGGCGTGGTGTCAGGCGCCTATAGTCCCAGCTACTTGGGAGGCTGAAGCAGGAGAATGGCGTGAACCCGGGAGGTGGAGCTTGCAGTGAGCCGAGATCGCACCACTGCACTCCAGCCTGCGCGACAGAGTGAGACTCCATCTCAAAAAAAAAAAAAGATTCCACAGAGAAATCTCAATTTCTGGCTTTTCTTGCAAAAAATCAAAAAAATTGGAAAGACATGTTCCTGCAAGGCGCCAACTGGCATTCCTTCTGGATCAGCCACCCTCAGTCCCAGCTGTACCTTAGAATCCAATTAGAATCTCTGGGCAGGCCGGGCGCAGTGCCTCACACCTGTAATCGCAGCACTTTGGGAGGCTGAGGCAGGAGGAGTTCAGGACCAGCCCAGGCAACGTAGTGAGACCTTGTCTCTACAAAAATTATTTTTAAAAATTAATCAGCCAGGTACAGTAGCGTGTGCCCATAGTCCCAGCTACTTGGGAGGCTGAGGCAGGAGGATTGTTTGAGTCCAGGAAGTTGAGGCTGCATGTGCTCTAATCACACCACGGCACTCCAGCCTGGGCAAAGCAGCGAGACCCTGTCTAAAATGAAAGAAAAGAAAAAGAATCACCTGAGCAGATACTAGAATATTCTGCTGCTGAGCCCCACTCTGGACCTATGAAGTCAGAAACTCTGGGCATGGGGTCCAGGCAGCCTACGTTGTCAAAGCATCCCTGATGATTCCAGTGGGTAGCCAGGGTTTAGGGCCACTGCTTTAGGCAGACTTTTCAGCTGTCCACAGTGACATTTGCCCTTTATCATTACACGGTGGCTTCTTTTAATTAGAGAGCACTTATTGGATCCCTACTCTTGTAAAAATGGGAAATAGAAGCCAGACCCAGAAGGTCATGGGGTCTTCCTTACACTTGAAAGACTCAGCTCATTCCAGTGCCTGCCTAGTCGCCAAAAGCAGCAGCCTGTGACCGTGGTCTCTGCCTCCTTTTTGGCCAAGCCCCATCCATATGTTGCTTCAAGACAGACAACTCCCAGGTCATCATCTCTAATCTAACCTCCTCTTTCTGAACGCATCAGAAAAATTAGAAACTCTTGCTTCTCAGTGCCTTCACCTCCAACGCCTCTCCTGACTTCTTCCCTAATAAACTTTTTTTTTTTTAAGAGACGGAGTTTTGCTCTGTCACCCAGATCTTGGCTCACTGCCACCTCCATCTTCCGGGTTCAAACAATTCTCCTGCCTCAGCCTCCTGTGTAGCTGGGACTACAGGCACATGCCATCACTCCCCACTAATTTTTGTATTTTTTTAAATAGAGATGGGATTTCACCACGTTGGCTAGGCTGGTCTCAAACGCCTGACCTCAAGTGATCGGCCCACCTCGGCCTCCCAAAGTGCTGGGATTACAGGTGTGAGCCACCATGTCCAGCCCTAGCAAACTTCTATGCATCTGTTATGGCTCCACCTGAGGACCACCTCCTCCAGGAAGCCCTTCTCAACCTGCCAGGCAGAGTTGGAGTCTTTCTCCTTGTCCCAGGAGCATCTCGTGCGTCTCGTGATGTTTCATGCTGAGACACAGGATTCATTTGTTGGGGGTCTGCTCCCCACAAGATTGGGAGCTTTTCAAGAATGGAGCCACCTCTGGAGCCCCAAGGCCTAGTTTAGGACCCAGCCATAATCAGGAGTTCAGTGAACATCAGCTGAATTTCCACACGGCCACCAGTCCCCCACGAGCTCTTTCAGGCAGACTCTAAAAGAAACCATACAAGAAACTTCCCTCTCATTCAAATCTCCAGTCCCTACAAAAGGTAGCCCCTAAAGCTTTGCAAAGTGAAGTCAAGGTCAGGCCACCCAGTCATTCCCATGGCTTCTCATTGGCTCTGATTGTGTCATTCCCCCATCCCAGAGCCAGTCACCGTGGCCAGGGATATCCAGGGCTCTGATTGGCCAGATCGGAGTCAAACGCCACCTCTGGAGTCAGTGAAAGGAGCTAATCCCCCAGAACTCTCTCTGAGTGCTGTCTTGGAAGGAGGGAAAGTGGGTCCTGGCAGGCATGAAGGATGGAGTGTCACTATGGTCCTGAAAGACACGCCCTCTGCTCATCACACCCCCGCAGCTGTGAGTCTAACATTTTCAAGAGAAGCACGCCTTCTCCATGTGAACATTTTTCTTTTCCCGGTTGTACATTTTGTATTGCTTATATGAGAAATTACCTAATGATAATTTTTAATGTGAATTCAGGAATTCTTCGGAACTGATTTGTATTTTAGTCATCATTTCAGCATCAATACCTACATGTGTGTTATGTATTCAGCCTGCAGACAATGCCGGAAGCACTGTGAATATGAACTGGAGCACCGTTTCCACTCCTCTTGGCCTTCCCAAGAAAGTCTCGTGGGAAACTGACAAGGCTTCTCAATGAACAACAGACCCCTCTCCCACCGCGTCACAGCCCCTCAGCAGGTGTATCACTGAGGACTTTTTGGTTGCAAGCAACAGAAATGACCTTTGCTGAATTCAGCTAAAGGAAGTATGTTGGAAGGCTAGTGGGAGCTCACAGGATCCACAGGGGTCTGGAGCACCAGGCTTGGGAACCAAGGATGCTACAGAGGTGCAAGGACAGAAGGCACAGCATTGGGCTAGCAACCTGAATAGTATAGTGAGGATCCTGCCGAGGAAGGGACGGATCAGTCGCTTCAGCTCAAGATAGAGTGCCAGTGAAAGAGCTTCTGTTTAGCCTGCCTTTAGCTAAGAGAAAGTGGGACCCCTGAGATAATTCCAGGAAAGAAAAGCAGAATGGCGGCCTGCAGGAGAATGGGTGTGGGAGCCAGGAGCAACGAACACTCCCTGCAGGAGTGACACACCCTTCAGGTGGCTCTGATTGGGATCCACCCTCCTCAATCAAGAGACTACCCACTTTGAGTATGACGGTCAATTATTTCACTATTAGAGTTACCACCACCTTTTTTTTTTTTCTTTTTTTTTTTTTTTTTTTCCTTTTTGGTTATTCTGGAAGCATTCACTTGGATTTTTCCCTGCTCTGGTTTTCTGTATGTTTCTATAATCTTTCGGCTCCTGGGTGGTCTGGTTTCCTACAGGCAGCAGAGTCAGCTGGTTCTCACAGAGTCCATGTGCTCATGGAGGAAATGTGGCCTGAGCTGATGTCGCCCCACCCACGGAAAGGAAGTGACAGCCACACAAGGTGGAGGGATGTATGGGCTGTATCCACAAGGGTGATTTTGGTTACAAGGAACAGAAAACCCAATTCAAACAGCCCTAAACGATAAAGGTGATTTATGGGCCTACAGTATTGAAAGGTCCTTCAGGAAAGGCTTGATCCAGCAGCTAACCAGTGCCAGCAAGAGCCCAGTTATTTTTCTCTCACTTGGTCTGCCATTTTTAAGACTGGCTTCTTTTATAGGCACAAGACACTTGCCAGAATTTCCCAAGACAAAGATGTGACAGGTCTGGGTCATGCCCAACCTTAAACTAATCACTGAAATGCACTTAATGACTTAGTCTTGCCCCTCCCTGGCATCAGAAGTGGAGTCAGTCCCTGGAACTACATGGATCTCCAAACCAAAATCAAGGTTATCTGGGAAGGGGTAGATAGTGGGCGACAACTAGGGGTAGATAGTGGGCCCGCTGCCCTAGGCAGCAAGGGACATGGGAATTGGTGGATTAACCATCATCGTTGCAACTGCCTTCATGTACTGTATTAAGCATTTCACATGCATGAGTTATGTGATTTAATGAACGGTCACAGAACCCTGGGATGTGGCCTGCTAATCCTATTTTGCAGATAAAGAAGCAGGTTAAATGAAGTGACTTGAAGCATCATAGCTGGAGTGAGTCAGAGGCAGGACTTGAAGCCAGAGCTATCAGACCCCAAAATCCATTTCCTTACCTCTACCCGCACCTTGCCTCTCAGTTATGTGCAAGGCTCTGCTGGGGACACCAGGAAAAGCAGCATGTTTACTCAACAGGCCTTAACTGAGCACCTACTATGTGTGTGTCAGGCATCCTGCCAGACTCATTGGGATATAATCCCTACCTTCGGTGAGGTTCTTTTTTTTTAGAGACAGGGTCTTGCTCTGTCACCCAGGCTAGAGTGCAGTGGCACAGTCATGGCTCACCGCAGCCTCCAACTCCTGGCTCAAGGGATCCTCCTGATCCTTCTGCCTCAGCCTCCCAAGTAGCTGGGACTGCAACAGGCACGCACCACCATACCTGGCTAATTTTTTTGTAAAGAAGGAGTCTTGCTATGTTGCTTGGGGTGATCTTGAACTCCTGGCCTCAAGTGATCCTCCTGCCTCGGCCTCCCAAAATGCTGAGATTACAGACAGGAGCCCCCGTGCCCAGCCTCTGTGAGGTTCTTGATCTGGAAAGGAAACAGTCCCAAACCCACAATGACAACCCCACGGGAAGTACTATCTATTGCTGTGTTCTACCGCGATGCCTTTGGGCACTTCCCAAGCATTATCTCATTGAATCCTTACAACAAGCTCTGGGAAATTGATTCCTGAGTTAACAGACAGACAATGAGATTAAATGACTCCAGGTCATTCAGCTGGTCAGGTAACCCAGTCTGGCTTTCCAGAAGTCGAGGGCTCACTCAGGAAGGCTGGATCAGCGGGAAGACAGCCATGGCAGGCACAGGTTCACTGCGGATTGAAGGCCTAGAGGAAGGGAAGGGCACTGTAGATTGTGTTGGGCAGGGAAGGCTTCCTGGAGAACAAGTCTTGCTGAGCCATGGAGAACAAGAATAGAGATTGAAGGTGCCTGGGCTGGTGCTGGCGCCAACCACCCCCTGCAGGTGCTCTGGAGAGCTGCCTTAGCAATATTCCCACCTCTGAAAATTCCCATCCCAGAATCTCCGGCGGGGAAACCTGCTTGACTGTCTCGGTAGTGCTCAAACCCCAAGGCCAGCATGAGAGAATTCTAATCCCGGACTGAAGCTTGCAGGTCCCTACTCAGTACCAAGGATTCATCTCAGCCTTGCAATCAACCTGCAAAGTAGGAATTGCACACATCACTTTACAAGCAAGGACACTGAATCGTGGAGAGAGCCAGAGATCAGAAGTCACCAGGCTCAGAGCACCAGGCTTAGGAACCAAGGATGCCACGGAGGTACAAAAACAGAAGGTGCACCACTGGGCTCGGGACCCGAATAATATAGTGAAGATCCTGCCTAGGATTCTACCTGCAGGCCTGACCACAGTCCCTGCTTGTCCTGAGACACTGAAATTCCCCAGGTGCATATACTGGCGATATACCCAGCTTTGTATATCCTGACTGTCAGAGGTAGAGAAGGCTGGTGTCTTTCCTGAGTTATCCTCCCCTAGGCTTCCCTCTGACCTGGGCTCCTGGCTGTGGACTTTCTAGAACCCTCAGGAAAACTCATTTGCGTTGGGAGCACCCTCAGCGGGGAGCTGGGTTTCCTAAGCCTCTCTAAACCTGCCACTCATATCTTTTTTCTTTTTTTTTTTTTTTTTTTTTAAGACAGAGTCTCGCTCTGTTGCCCAGGCTGGAGTGCAGTGGCACTATCTCAGCTCACTGCAAGCTCCACCTCCGGGTTCACGCCATTCTCCTGCCTCAGCCTCCCGAGTAGCTGGGACTACAGGCACCCACCACCACGCCCGGCTAATTTTTTTTTTTTTTTTTTTTTTTAGTGGAGACGGGGTTTCACCGTGTTAACCAGGATGGTCTCCATCTCCTGACCTCGTGATCCACCCGCCTCAGCCTCCCAAAGTGCTGGGATTACAGGTGTGAGCCACCGCGCCTGGACAACCTGCCACTCATTTCTTACAGCCTTAATGGAGAAAATAAAGGCAGGGAAAGAGAACCATGGAGAAGAAGAACATACATTTTAAAGACAGGCCTGGATTTGAATCCAGACTCAACCACTCACATGCTGTGTGACCTTGGGAAGTCATCCCCTGTCTCTGAGCCTCAGCTTCCAGTGCTGTTAAATGAGGGGCAACAGGCCGGGCGCAGTGGCTCACACCTGTAATCCCAACACTTTGGGAGGTTGAGGTAGGTGGATCACCTAAGGTCGGAGTTCAAGACCAGCCTGACCAACATGGTGAAACCCTGTCTCTACTAAAACTACAAAAATTAGCTGGGTGTGGTGGCAGGTACCTGTAATCCCAGCTACTCAGAAGGCTGAGGCAGGAGAATTGCTTGAACCTGGGAGGCAGAGGTTGCAGTGAGTCGGGATTACACCGTTGTACTCCAGCCTGGGTGACAAGAGCAAAACCCCATCTCAAAAAAAAAAAAATGCAGGGCAACAATCCCCACTCCATAGGATTGGGGTCCCATGGAGCAAGCCAGAAATCTAGAAGCTGTCCTTTAAGTGTTTTTCTTTTCCTACCCCTTCCCCCATCCAATCAAGCACCAAGTCCTATTAATTTACCTCCAAAATGTATCCCAAATTCATCCACCTCTCTCTGTCTCTAGTGCCATTTCCCTCCTTCAAGCCCTCTCCTGCCTGGGCTAGTACCATGGCCAACCAACTGGTCTCTCAGCACCTGCTCCATAATACAGCCTGGAAGATCTCCATGACGCCGCCCCCAGTTAAAACTCTCCTGTGACTTCCTATTGCTCTCAAGGAAACTCCAAAATTGTTACTGTCACCTCCCTGGAGAAGCCCAAATGGTCTGACCCTAGTTGTTCCTCTCTTGTGCCTAACTACGTGGTAGTTCTGTTCCCTCTGCTTAGAACAATCTTCCCCATCCTAGGCCAGTTAACTCACTGATGCGGTGTGGCTGTGTCCTCACCCAAATCTCATCTTGAATTGTAGCTCCCATAATTCCCACGTGTTGCGGGAGGCACCCGGTGGGGGATGATTGAATCATGGGGGCGGTTCCCCCCATACCGCTCTCGTGGTCGTAAGTCTCACGAGCTCTAATGGTTTTATAAGGGGTTTCCCCTTACGCTTGGCTCTCTTTCTCTCTCTCTCGTCTGCCACCACCCAAGACATGCTTTTTGCTTTACACTGTGATTGTGAGGCCTCTTCAGCCTCACTCCCCTCCACTCACATGGAACTGTGAATACATTAAACCTCTTTTTCTTTATCAATTACCCTGTCTCAGGTATATCTTTATCAGCAGCGTGAAACAGACTGCTTATGATTCAAATCTCCATTCAGAGGCCACTTCCTCCACGAAGCCTTTCTTGATTTCTCAGACCCATATTTATTTTATTTACGTATTTGGTTTGTTTGTTTTTGTTTTTGAGACAGAGTCTCACTGGGTAGCCCAGGCTGGAGTGCAGTGGTGCAATCTCGGCTCACTGCAACCTCTGCCTCCCGAGTTCAAGTGATTCTCCTGTATCAGCCTCCCGAGTAGCTAGGATTACAAGTGCCTGCCACAACGCCTGGTTAATTTTTTTTTTTTCCTGTTCACAGAGACAGGGTTTTACCATGTTGCCCAGGCTGGTTTTGAACTCCTGACCTCCAGTGATCTGCCTACCTTAGCCTCCCAAAGTGCTAGGATGACAGGCGTGAGCCACCGCGCCCAGCCCGACCCTCATTTATTGATTTCACCCCATACTTCTTTGTAGCACCAGTCACAACGATAATTACATTAAGTATTGGTTAAATTGGTCCCTGAATGTCCATCTACCCACTCATGGACACATTGCTTTTTGCCTCTTTCTCAGGATAACGATTTCACCCACATCCAGTGGTGTCAAAAATGGGTCTGGATTAAGCCCGGACATACGGATGTTGATAGAGGGCGGAGGCGCTGCAGGGAGACTGGTGAGGGCAGCCACCTTCCCTGCCCCGTGGAGAATGCCCAGATGAGAATGAAGCCCCAGACAGAGAAAGCAGAAGCAGGAGGCCGAGAGAGCAGCTAAGGGCAAAAATGTTGTTTTGCCCTGGAGCCAGCATGCCTGAAAGTCTCCCAATTACCTGATCCTCTCCCCGCTGCACTGTGTTTTGCTTTGCTTTGCTGAAGGTGGTTTCACCTCGCAATTCCAGACTGCAAGTGCCCCAAAGACAGAGCCTGTGTTGTCTTCACTGCTGTACCCCAGGCCTAGCTCAGAGCCTGAAATGGTCACTATTTGTGGGCTGAATAAATGAAACGGTAAGTAGACAGCAGGTGATATGGGATCAGAAAGGAATCGTCATTAATGAGAAACCAGACGCTGTCTTTCTCTCCCATCACACAGGATGCAGCAGGCTCAACCAGAGCAGAAGCCTCCCTGGTGTCCTGTTGCCAGGACCCTGCTCCCTGGGGAGGAGAGAATCCCAGCCCTCCCGCAGGGCCTGGCTTCTGTGTAGCCAGCCTTATAGGACAGAAGACGCCCTCTTGGGCCCTCCAGCTCATGGCCTCCACCTTGCTCTCAGAACCCGAGGCCTCCCATTTCCTTCCTTCACTTCCCGGAATATTCCAGAGCTGACCCACCACCGCCCATGGCACGCCCAAGTAGCCAAGGTGACTGTTTACCCTCTGCCCTTAGAAACCATCTCTGGCCGGTGGCAGCAGCCACCCCACACAGCTGCCCTCTGCCCACAGGCTGACTGAACAAGCAAAGGTGCTTCCTGCTAGGGTTGGCACTGCCAGGCTGGGTTTCCCACCCCTCCCCAGCCCCTGCCCCCACTGTTCCTGGCCCACCCCAGCTCCCCGCAGCCTCAGATGCCACATACTCACCTCTGGTCAGTCTGGGAGCAAGGGCAGCCGGGAGCTGAACTCGCCCCTTCCGGATCCTCTGGCCGCACTGTCCAAGGTCCAGTGACACCCAGGTGGCACACGGGGACCGCTCCTGCCTTGGCAGCGAGAGAGGCCTGGGCCAACCCACTGCCCTGCTACCTGCAGCTTGCTGACCTCAGGCAGTGGCTCCACCTCTCTGAACCGCAGTTACTGGAAGTTACTCGCGATGCAGTGATGCAGCAGCGTGAGGATGACAGCTGTAGCCACCCCGGGGGCTGTTCTGACAATGAAATTAGCACAGTGCCGGCTCGGGATTCAACCCTGACTGACTGAGGGTGCTGTCAGGAGGGCCTCCATGCCCTAAGGGGACACAGAGGTTCACCTCTTTCTGAGGGGATACTGAGGGCTTCGTCCCTTTCCTGAGGGGACACCAAGGGCTTCATCCCCTTCCTGGGGACACTGAGAGCTTCATCCCCTTCCTGAGGGGACACCAAGGGCTCCATCCCTTTCCTGAGGGGACACCAAGGGCTCCATCCCCTTCCTGAGGGGACACTGAGGGCTCCAACACACTCCTGAGGGGACACTGAGGGCTCCAACCATTCCTGAGGGGACACTGAGGGACTCACTCCTCTGCTGAGGGGACACTGAGGCCTCACCCCTTTCCCCAGGGCTGCTGGGCTGTGTGATCTCTGCCCCATCCAGTGGTGAGTCCTGAGTTTGGGGGCAGTCACCTGGTTGGAAAGGAGCCAGAGTATTGGAACTGACACTGCCTGGCATAGTCAGACCCTTTTTTAACTTGACTAGTGTTCATCTGGGGAGGCTCTGAGAGGTCTGATGGTGCTTATAGGGACCTGAAGGGCTCCCAAGTTGTGCCTCAGCACTGCTGACCGCCTGGTGACCTCATCCTCCTGTCTGACCTAAGACCTGTCCTTGCCGTCTTCAGGACAAACTTCACAGCCATGTCCTCTTCTTGCATCACCCCTTCACCACTCCCATCAGCAGGTGCACCCATCCACATGCTCTTTGCTAAGAAATGCGTTCCCCCAACCTGTTAGCACTGACTTTGGAGTCAGAGGAGCAAGGGGGTTCTTCTGGCTGTGTGGCCTTGCATGAGTCACTTGACTCCTCTGAGCATCACAGGGCAGGGAACACACTACCTATCGCTGGATGCCATGAGGATTAAACGTGGAAACTTAAGAAAGGTCTGGATACAGCAGCAGGCCCTCAGTAAATGAGAAACATGCATAGGGGTATGGATTGAAGGTTTCTGTCCCCTCCCAAAATTCATGTGTTGAAAACTTATCCCCAGTGCAACAGCACTGGCAGATGGGGCCTTTTGGGAGCTGTTTAGGTCATGAGGGCTCCACCCTCATGAACAGAGTGATGCTGTTATAAAAGAGTTTGCAGGCTGGGCGCGGTGGCTCACGCCTGTAATCCCAGCACTTTGGGAGACCGAGGCGGGCGGATCACGAGGTCAGGAGATGGAGACCATCCTGGCGAACACGGTGAAACCCCATCTCTACTAAAAATGCAAAAAAATTAGCCGGGCGTGGTGGCAGGCGCCTGTAGTCCCAGCTGCTCAGGAGGCTGAGACAGGAGAATGGCGTGAGCCCGGAAGGCGGAGGTTGCAGTGAGCTGAGATCGTGCCACTGCACTCCAGCCTGGGTGACAGAGCGAGACTCCGTCTCAAAAAAAAAAAAAAAAAGAGCTTGCAGGAGTGCAGGTTCACTCTCTACTGCTCTTCTGCCACATGAGGACACAGCAGGAAGACCCTCACCAGATGTCAACACCATGATCTTGGACTTCCCAGCCTCTAGAACTGTGAGCAATACATTTCTGTTCTTTATAAATTACCTAGTCTCAGCTATTTTGTTAGAGCAGCTCAAATGGACTAAGACACAAGCCAGCCAGAAAATAACATATTTGCATTCTTCCCAGCCCTTCTCTTGCTTGCTTTCTAAGGGGGGTGCAGGCTTGAAGCAGAGAAGCCTGGGGAGAAGCCAGGAGCCAGTGAGCCAGGCACCAGGCCCCAAGCGAGGCACTAGGGATATAACTGGAAATGAGACTCGGTTTTGCATACCCACAGTAAGAGTACCAGGAAGGCCCCCAGCTACACCCTGTCCTCTTTCTCTTCCCACCCGGGCCCAGTGTGTGGCCACTCCAGCCCACACATCCAAGCTGTGTCCATGTCCCCCAGACACAGGCTCCACGGCCACCTCCAGGCCTAGCAGCATAGTGGAGTCCACCCTCGGGAGAATGAGTCACGGGAAGGGAGCCACACAGGCCCCGGAGCAGGCTCAGGCCTTTGGAGCAAGCCATTCCAGCATCCACAGTGTGCTCTACAAGCAGGGGTGGTCTGGGCTCTGGGTTGGCACCTACTCTTGGCCCCTTACCCTGTGGGACGGGGTGTGGCCAGAAGTAACCATAGCCAGGTCCAGGGTCAAAGCCTGGGCCCTGCTTGCCTCAACCTAGGGCAATTAGACACTGACTGGGTCCCTGTGCTCTTAGAGTCGAATAGCAAGAACAGACGTTAAACAAAGAACTTGAAGAAGGTAAGATCTATGATACAAATGCCAGTGGAGGGAGAGCCTGGCTTCCCCCGGGACTGGGAGCAAATCCTCCAATGCCCCCAGCTAAGGTCCCCTCGAATCCCGCTGCCAGCGCTCCCTCCCAGACCCCCGACAGAGTGTTTAGGGAGGTGTGCCCACAGCTTAGCCCCAGTCCTGCCACGCTCTGGGCTCTGAGGCCCAGGGTCCCTGGGGCAGTGTCTCCCAGCAGATGGCTTCCTGCCCAGCGGCAGATGCCTGCCCACCCCAGCCCAGGGATCCAGGTGCTCGGCACGCAGTTAACAAGTTCCCCAGCACATTCTCATGCACCTTGAAGTTGGAGAACCCCTGTTGGAGGGAGCACACCCTGTTTGTGCATTTGTTCTGCATTCTTATATTGAGCACCTACAGTATGCCTGGCACCGATCGGGGTGCTGAGTATACACCTGTGCACAGACATGGCCCCCGACCCCGTGGAGCTGGCATCCGAGCCGGGGAGACAGACAGTAAGGCAAATAAATGCATGGCGAGATCATTCCCACAGTGGTAAGATCCGTGAGGACAATAAAAAGGGCAGGGAAGGCCTCGTGGAGGAGGTGCTGTTGGAGCTAAGACCTGAAGGACTTAGAACTGGGTCTTTCTGCACCACATCCTCACTATTGCGTGGCCCTGCCTCCCTTTGTCCGGTTGGGGCACCCTCGGGCCTGAGGGGCCAGAAAAAGTGAGGGTGATGGTGGAAAGAAGGTCATGCCTCCTCCCCCTGGAGAAAAACCTTCACAAACTGAGCGTGGAGGGAAGTGGTGATATAAAACCCACCACATATAAATAGGCTCGTCCGCTCGAGTCGCCCGGGAAAGCTGCGGTCAGTTTGGACTTTGCTTAAGGCTGAGCTCCCAGCCACCGGGAGCCCAAAACGGCTGAACAAACTTCGAGCTTCACATGGGGCCAGCCCTCGGTGAGTTCAAGGCTGGAGCATTTCTCCAGAGTCAAAACCGCAACAGGAAGACACAGAAACAGTCTTCCGAGGAGGGCCGCCCTGGCGCAAGGTCAGCCTTCCCAGAGGTCACCGTGGAGGGGAGTCAGGGAGAAGCCAGGAATATCCCCTAGCTCCAAAACCTCTCCCCCGCCCAGGTGCCACCATGCCTGAAATTTCGCCATGAGAATTGAGGAACTGGATTAAGCATTGTTGCCCCTTTACTCCTGCAAGAAAGAACACACTTGTCCCGAACACGGGGTGGGTAGGAAGCGGGGCTCTGGGTGGTGTGGCTGTGCTGACGGTGTAGCCCGAAGCCTCCTAGACAGTTCTGATTTCAGATCATCTGTACCCATTTTCCATGGCAACCAACTGGTGTCTCCTAGGGACATAAGCCCATCCTCGTAGTTGTCTAGAGAAAGGAGTCCCAGGCAGGGAGTCCGGAGCTCTTGGTTCTGGCTCTGCCACTTGGCCAAGTTTCCCTTCCTATCCCTGGGCCTTGATTTGTTGATCTCTACAATGGGAACTGTGACCTCACTCAAGTCCAGGGATCCTTGGGCTGATTCCCTTCCCTAACAAGAAGCAGGGACGTGGGCTTCAGAATGAAGGTGGCAGTGTCCCTGGTGAGGGGAGGAGAGAGGAGAAAAGGGCCCTGGGGAGGAAGGTGGACACGCTGGGATGAAACCTGCCAACTCTCCAGGTGCTGCCCACTAGCCAGATCCTGCCTCCTTCCTTGGATGCTTGGACCCCCAGGGAGTTCAATCAAGTCACTCCAGAGCAGCTTTGAACCTGCACTCTGGCCAGCGTAGCCGCCAAAGCCATGCCCCGGGGCTCCCCTACTATGGGAGCAAGGAGATGCTTTGTCAAAGCTGCTCAGACTCACACCAGACCTCCGCTGGTGCTGCGGAAGTGACCAGCACAGAGGCCCGAGCACTGTCCATGCAGGAAAGAGCACGGGAGTTGGGGCAGGCAGGGACCTGGGCCAGAATCTGCACTTCATCCTTAATTCGCTCTGTGACCTCGACCAGTCAGTCCCTCAGCTTCTCTGAGCCTCAGTTGCACCATCTGTAGAATGGGGCTAATGATCCCTCTTAGAACCCATGGAGGCTCCCAGGACATTATGCACCCACTCTGCCTACCTCCATGCCTGGCACACAGTAGTTTTACAGAAGAATAATTTCCTTCCTCTAAGAAATGTATGGGTTTGTTTGTTTGTTTGTTTGTTTATTGTTTTGTTTGTTTGAGATGGAGTCTCGCTCTGTCACCCAAGCTGGAGTGCAGTGGCGCGATCTCGGCTCACTGCAAGATCCACCTCCTGGGTTCAGGCCATTCTCCCGCCTCAGCCTCCCGAGTAGCTGGGACTACAGGCGCCCGCCACCACCCCCAGCTAATTTTTTTGTATTTTTTTTAGTAGAGACAGGGTTTCCCCATGTTAGCCAGGATGGTCTCGATCTTCTGACCTCGAGATCTGCCTGCCTCGGCCTCCCAAAGAGCTAGGATTACAGGCTGGAGCCACCACACTCGGCCTGTTTTTTTTTTTTGGTTTGTTGTTGTTGTTTGTTTGTTTGTTTGTTGTTGAGACAGAGTTTCACTCTGTTGCCCAGGCTGGAGTGCAGTGGCACAATCTCGGCTCACTGCAACCTCCCCCTTCTGCGTTCAAGCTATTCTCCTACCTCACCCTCCCAAGTAGCTGTGACTACAGGCGCAGGCCACCATGCCTGGCTAATTGTTGTATTTTTAGTAGAGACGGGGTTTCACCATATTGGCCAGGCTGGTCTCGAACTCCTGACCTTGTGATCCGCCTGCCTTGCCCACCCAAAGTGCTGGGATTACAAGCGTTAGCCATCGTGCCCGGCCAAGAAATGTGTGTTTAACTGTGCATTTGATCCTGGTCCCAACATTTAACTCAGGGGCTAAGCTCCTCCCACAAGGGGAGCTGGATTTACACAATTGAGAAATATAATCACCACTGCCACCCAGACTCCTGCCACCAGATCTCTGTATGTCACTGTGTAAGGTCCTGCCAGTGCAGGGCTACCACCATTGATAGTAACTGCAACTGAGTGCACACTTACCATGTGCTGGGTGCTTCACACACTTTCACTGCCTCATCACATTCTCACCTCAAGCCGCCAACCTGAGGAAACCCCCCATTTTACAGATGTGAAAACTGAGGATCAGCTCAGGGATATGAAGTTCCTGCTCAGAGACCACACAGAGGTGGAAGGGACTCAGTCTCACTGTCTGCTGCAAAGCCCGTGCATTTACCACTAGGCTACCCTGCCTCTGGAGGCTGAGCAAAGCCTCTGTTTCTCGGTACCCCAGGGAGGGCTGCTGGGGAGAGCCCAGAGGAAATAGCAGAGGCCTGAGTGACCCTCCTCACCAATCAGCAGATGACAATTTCACTTAAACCCAATTTCACCACATTAAGAGCTTCTCTTCCTTCTTTTCAAAAGAACTGGGCTTCAGGGTGGACTCCCAAAGTGGTTCTGAATTCTGGAGGGGCCAAGAGTGTGGTTATAATGCTGAGGGCACATCTCCAGGGTCATCATGTTTACTGAGTTCAATATGGACACAGGAGTCTTGGTGACGGTCCCCAGATATGTGAACTCGGAGTCATTCTGGGCAATCAGGGTCCTGGGGTCACTGCTGGGAAATTCCCACAATGCCTCAGTTCTCTCTGGGAAAGTCCAGCTGTGCCTCCAGACTGGGACTCAGTCGCCACACTTATGGGCCAGCCGCGGTGATCAAGGCTCTGTGGGTCTCTCCAGCACCCCCAGACACCCTGGCTGGACCTGGGGACAGTCAGGGAAAGCTTCCTGGAGGAGGGATGATGGAGCAGGCCTTTGTGGACAGAGAAGATTCACGCAGGCAGAGAGAGCGGCATCTTCTCCAAAGAGTTTTCCTGGCACCACAGACAGGGCCGGCCTTCCTTGTCAAGCAGACCTGGGTTTGAATCCTTGGATGGACAAATAGATAGATGGATAAATATATTTTGAAAAAGAAGGAAGGAAAGGAGAAAGGGAGGGAGGGAGGAAGGGAGGGTTCATTCGTACTCATTTGTTAATTTCAGGGCTGCAGGCCCTTGCTGCCCGCATTTGCCCCTCCTGCAGAATCTATAACATCAGTCCGGAGACGCTGGGTTACACTGCAGCCACAGGCAACTCCAAAGCCGGTGGCCCCACACATGAAGCATTCGCTCCTGCTCACACTGCATGCCTGTGGATGGGAGAGCAGTGGGAGAGGCCCCAAAGCCCCATCTGCTCTGTGTTGTCCCCACCCAGGTCCCAAGTCACCCCCATCCTGCTAGTTGCTGCTTGCTGTCACATTTTGCTGGCCAAAGCCAGTCACACAGCCACCTCTAACTTCAAGGGGGTGGGAAGTGCATTCCTACCTTAGATCCAGAAGGAGGAGAACCTGGATACCTCGCTGCCACACAAACCATGTCCCATTCCAGCTGCCTGGAGCACTGTCCCCCAGTCAGGGGGGTGGGGACTGGGGAGGGAGGGGAGACAGCAGAAAGACCCTGGCCCCATGGCTTCAGTGCAGGGATCCCAGTGGCCTGCAAAGGTATCCTCCCTCCCCAGCTCCCTGGCTCGGCTTGCTGTGGGTAGACTTCACCATCAGCCAGAGAGCAAGTCTCCCAGTTGGGGCTGGAGATGAGTCTTGTCCTGAACCACTCTCAGATGGATCCTTGCTCCCAGCTATGCCCCCAGGGGTCCAAGGGCAGGCCCTCAGGGACTAAAATGCTCCCTAGAGATAATCAAGTCCAACCCTTTCATTTAAGGCTCAGACAGCATGTGCTGGATTCCCATGGCACTATTGGTGAAGGGCAGAGCAGGGTCTCTAGTGACCCTGTCCAGAGTCCCTTCTACCCTCCAGCTGCAGACAGGGACCTTCTGAATGGAATGCAAGAGATAGGATAAAATGTCTGCCCTTCCCCTGGCCAAAGTCTCACTGCTGAGCTTGACGGGGTCCTCGGGGGCAGCTTGGGGGCCTTGGGACCTCTCCCACTGCTACAGGGGCCCCTTCTCATCTGCAGGGGAAGAAGCACTGGATTTGAAGTCAGACAGTACTGTGTTCATGTCACGTCCTGACCAAGTGTCCCTGGCCAAGACACTTCACCTCACTGGACCTCAATTTCCTGATCTATAAAACGGGGACAATGATACCTGCCCTGCCTAATTCACTGGACTCATGAGAAGCTGTGGGAAGATTTCTCCCATTGTGACATATTCTACAAATGTGTATAAGGCAATGTTTTCATCCCCTTCTGCCCAGCCAGCCTGACCAGCCCTGGGTCCCCAGAGGCTCGCACAAGTTCTGCACAGAGGTATATTCAGGGACTGTTTTGATGAACTGAATGTATTAATATATGTCCCTTTTTTTTTTTTTTTTTTTTTTTGAGACAGAGTCTCTCTCTGTCGCCTAGGCTGGAGTGCAGTGGCATGATCTCAGCTCACTGCAACCTCTGCCTCCCGGGATCAAGCAATTCCCCTGCCTCAGCCTCCCAAGTAGCTGGGATTACAGGTGCCTGCCACCATGCCCGGCCAATTTTTGTATTTTTAGTAGAGACAGGGTTTCACCATGTTGGCCAGGATGATCTTGATCTCCTGACCTCATGATCCGCCCGCCTGGGCCTCCCAAAGTGCTGGTATGTTCTTAATTCATCTCATCAGGTAGCAGCCAACTTTAAGGCCAGTGCTGTGGATAACAAAGTCCCTCGGTCCTACAAGGAGCCCAAGCACATCTGTCACAGATATGGGAGCCCGAGAGGTCGCAGGCCACGCTAGGCGCTCGGCACTCATCTCTGTATAATTTGGTTCGCGGATTTATAGCCCATCTCCCCCACCAGCCTGTGCAC
This sequence comes from Chlorocebus sabaeus, assembly GCF_047675955.1. Classification (NCBI taxonomy): domain Eukaryota; kingdom Metazoa; phylum Chordata; class Mammalia; order Primates; family Cercopithecidae; genus Chlorocebus; species Chlorocebus sabaeus. Next base: position 114,914,156 of record NC_132923.1, read on the forward strand.
TCCATGGACGCAGGAAACGGGTCTGGCTGGTTTTCTGCTAAATCCCCAGCACCTGGCCTGGGGCCTGACAGGTGGCAGGTCTTCAGTGAATATTTATCGTCCGAATGAAGGCTCTTGTGGATCTGGCTCCGTTCCTTCCAGCAGTCCCATCTCTCTGCACCTTGGATTCTTTATCTGTGAGAGGGAAGGAGGTGGGAAAATAAGCTGAGATAGCAAAGAACTCAGATAACAGTTTACAAAGCCCTTGGGTCACCAAAAGGCTCGCAGTGGGCCTGGCTGCTATCATCACCATTGCCATCACTACCATACTGCAGAGATGAGACAGCTCCCATAGAGGCTGCAGAGGGCTGGGGGAGGGCTCCAGCCGGGCCCCCAGTGTGTCCTGAAATACCACACACATTGCAAGTCCAGTGCCAGACCCACAGTTCCATTTCAGCTGCCAGACAGTGGTTCTTCTCCCCGTATCTTGGAAGAAGAAATGAAGAAATTGAGACTCAGGGCGACAAGAGAATTCGCCCAGGTCACACAGCGCCTACGCACTTGATCATTTCCTGAGGGTCTCCAGGGTGCCTGTCCCAGCAGCAACACAAGCTTGCCTCATTTTATCATATGCCCATCTTACAGGTGAAGAAATTGAGGCCCACGGAGGTCACAGGGCTTGCCTGAGAACCACAGCCAGTTAATAGCAAAAGAGCATCTCCCGCCCCTACTCGGGCCTCAGCCTCAGTTCCCGGTGCCCACTCCATCCCCAGGAGGCTGGGATCTGAGCAGGGCCCTGGCCACTCTCTGCCACTCCGGAAGTGCCCTGTGTCTGTACCTTGATCTCCACACCCACGGTGCCAGGAAACCCCGGCAGGGGCGGCAAACTGCGGGATATTTATAGCGAGTGTGCAGAACGCTGCCACCCCCATCTGTTTACCCAACAACGCACTTCTCGCTGGCCACTTACAGCCCCGCCAGCCACAGACAGACCCTCTCGGTCGCCTCATCTATTTTTTCCTCCCCACTTAATTTTGCATCATCCCAGCTTCCAAAATAAACTTCCCCAAACCAGCCAGGCTCATTCTGGCCCAGAATCCCTGCCCGAGAGCCCCCTTCAGCCCCTGCCCCCACATCAGCCCATGCAGCAGACCCACCAAACCCAACCCGGCCCGTGGCTGCCTTTGGCCTTGATTTAGAAGCAGCTGCTCCTGCCCCGGCGGGTTTCTGACAAGGCAGTGCCGGGGCGTCTGTCTCTGCAGGGATGCCGGCTGGGCTTCTGTGTGCATAGTTGCTGGTAGGAGGCTGAAGATACTGCCCCCTGTGCCCTATCCACCTCCCCAACACACATGGACACACACACGTATGCACACACACAGAAACACAGAGCCCCACAAGCGTCAGCCTCCTCCAAGACTTCTCCCCCCTCATTCCCTGGCCCAATGCATGGGGCCCAGCCACTCCTCACCTGCCCACCCACCGCTCTGAATGTTTCCTTCCTCAGTCCCACTCTGCCATTTCACCTCCAGGCCTTTGGACATGCTCTTCCCTTAGCCTAGAACACTACAACAGTTTTCTCCTCACCACCAGCCAAGTTTACCTTACCAATCCCTCAGGCCTAAACGCTATGTCACCTCTTTCAGGAAACTCCCTGTCCAGCGTAGGGGAGGCGGTGTGTCCTGGGCCATCCTACCTTCCACCAGGCCAAGAGACACTTCTAAGTCACACCTAGGGTGGAATGGGGCCCCCACCTGACCCTTACCCCCACCCCAATTCTCCACGAATTTCTCAGCCCAGCCCTGGCCCTGCACACAGAAGCAAACCAGCTCTCTCACCCCTAGGAGAAAGCACTCCCGCACCCCAGGACCAGAGAGGACCATTAAGCCCACCCCCGTGTTGCAGCCAGGGACATCTCAATCCTTCCAGAATTACCATCCCAACTTCATGTTCAATCCCTTGAGCTGCAGGTTTTTCAGGCTACTAATTCACAAGACCGTTTATTTCTTCTAAGTTTCTTTGCAAAGGTTGAGGATAGGAAAGGAATTAATGTTATGTCTATTTCCATTTAAAAGAAAGATACTCGTAGGCCCGTTTTTGGATAAAGAAACTGTAGCTTAGAGAATTCCGCTTCAATTATTCATTCAGCACTCACGCACTGAGCTCTCACCACATCCCAGGCACACCACAGCACCAGGGGCACAGCAGTGGGCAAAACAGCCACAGCCCCTGCCCTCCTGGAGGCCCCAAGCCGCGGGAAAAGACGCATTCAACAGACGATTACACCAATAACTATTGAATAACCATTTGTATTAGGTTGACAGTGTTTCAAAGCTCAGGACTAAGACAGAATATGTAATCAGAAGCCCACGGAAGCCTTCTCAGACCTGTTATGGAAGTTGAGACCTGCAGCAAATTAGTCCACTAAAGAGTAAGTTGAGACCAGGCACAGTGGCTCACACCTATAATTCCCACACTTTGGGAGGCCGAGGCAGGGGGATCACTTGAGCTCAGGAGGTCGAGACCAGCCTGGCCAACATGGTGGGAAACTCCATCTCTACTAAAACTACAAACATTAGCCGGGCATGGTGGCATGGCCCTGTAGTCCTAAGCTAGTAAGGAAGCTGAGGGAGGAGAATCGCTTGAACCCGGAAGGCAGAGGTTGCAGTGAGCCAAGATGATGCCACTGCACTCCAGCCTGGGTGACAGAACAAGACCCTGTCTCAAAAAAAAAAACAAAAAAAAAACAAAAAAAAAAAGCAAGTGGAGGGGCATTCCCAGCAGGAGAAACAGCACACGCAAAGGCCTGGAGAGACCTCTTGACCTCCCAAAGTACTGGGATTACAGGCACATGCCACTGTGCCCAGGGGTACGGTGTCCCAGGTACTCAGAAGGCTGAGGATTGCTTGAGCCCAGGAAGGCTACAGCAAGCCATGACTGTGTTAATGCACTCCAGTCAGTGACTGGACAGCAAGACCCTGTCTCTAAAAATAAAAAAAAAAGAAGGAGGGAGGGAGGGAGGGAGGGAAGGAAGAAAGGAAGGAAGGAAGGAAGGAAGGAAGGAAGGAAGGAAGGAAGGAAGGAAGGAAGGAAGGAAGGAAGGAAGGAAGGAAGGAAGGAAGGAAACATTCAAGTGCAATTCGGCACCTCATGCAGTAATCCTTAGCTGTCAGTTACATTTCTGTTACCATGACCTAGACCAAATACCGCTTCTAATTTACCTTGAATTTTTCTTTATCAGTCAGGCCTTTTTCTGAGACTTCAGAATTGCAGGTGTCCAGATTGTCTGCCTCCCTGTTAATGGTCACTGCCAGACTAGCTTTTCATTCCTCCAAGTTCCTCTGATTTCTTCCCTTGTAGGTGATGTCAATTACCTTTGAGAAGAAGTCAAGTTAACACTGCCCACCCCAAGCTTCCCCGAGGCAATGGGCTGCATTAGAGGTCTGCCATGTGGAAGGGATGGGTCTAACAAGGGCCTTACCACTCCTGAATAGTGTGTTTCCCAGGTTGGGTCCCGGGATGTTCTCCTAACATCAGCTTCAACACACACTCGGATTCAACCTTCTGTTGAAGGTCCAGCACTAGCAAAGCCTCCACGTCCCCCGTGTGCCACTCTGCTTCCCAGAGGAGTGGTATCCCTTCCAGGTCAAGCCGTTTTGAAAGTTCAAGCAGGGGCCAGGTGTGGTGACTCACGCCCGCAATCCCAACACTTTAAGAGGCCGAGGTGGGCAAATTGCTAGAGCCTAGGAGTTTGAGACCAGCCTGGGCAACACAGTGAGACCCTGTCTCTTAAAAAAAAAACACACACACACACACACACAAATTAGCTGGACATGGTGGTGCATGCCTAGCATTCCGGCTACTCAGGAGGCTGAGGTGGGAGGATCTTTCTTGACCAGGAGGTTGAGATTGCAGTGTGAGCTGTGATTATGCCAGTGCACTCCAGCCTGGACGATGGAACAAGACCCTGTCTCAAAAAAAAAAAAAGATTCGGCCAGGCACGGTGGCTCACATCCGTAATCTCAGCACTTTGGGAGGCCGAGGCGGGCAGATCACGAGGTCAGGAGATCGAGACCATCCTGGCTAACACAGTGAAACCCTGTCTCTATTTAAAACTACAAAAAATTAGCCAGGCGTGGTGATGGGTGCCTGTAGTCCCAGTTACTCGGGAGGCTGAGGCAGCAGAATGACGTGAACCGGGAGGTGGAGCTTGCAGTGAGTCGAGATTGCGCCATTGCACTCCAGCCTGGGTGACAGAGCGAGACTCCGTCTCAAAAAAAAAAAAAACAGACTCAAGAAGAATGCTCAGCTGCAACAAGTGTTTTCACCACAGTCCTCTGTTTCTAGAAGTGAAGAGCAAGCTGCCAGCTGACTCAGTGAGGTGACAAGAGGATAAAGACAGACAGGAGTCAGCTTCCGTGATTCAATCCAGTCAGAAAGACCAAGCAAGGACAGGAGCCCTGTGAGGGAATCAGAATCATGACCTGAGGCTGGGCCAGTGGACAAGACCCCAGACCTGTAGGCCAGGCTGTGCAGGGGGATCCCAGGACGGCAGGTAAAGGTGAATGCCGTCACCCTGATCAGTGAGAGCCCCATCCTTCAGGTGGGTGGAAAAGGGATACCTGCCTTCTCCTAGGCAGGGAGGGGCTGGGGCATAACAAGGTCATAACCACTCCAGGGTGAAACGAGGACTGCTGCAAGTACAGCCCTTAGAATCCTGGAATCACAGGACATTGGGGAATTTTTCTTCTCAGCATTACAAGAGACTGGAGAGAGAGGAGGTTAAAATATCCCAGGGCCAGGCGCGGTGGCTCACACCTGTGATCCCAGCACTTTGGGAAGCCAAGGCGGGCGGATCACCTGAGATCAGGAGTTCAAGACCAGCCTGGCCAATATGGTGAAACCCCATCTCTACTAAAAATACAAAAATTAGCTGGGCGTGGTGGCAGGTGCCTGTAATCCCAGGTACTCGGGAGGCTGAGGCAGGAGAATCACCTAAACCTGGGGGTGGAGGTTGCAGTGAGCCGAGATCGTGCCACTGCACTCCAACCAGGTGAAAGAGCAAGACTCCATCTCAAAAAAAAAAAAAAAAAGAAAGAAATCTCAGGGTTCCAGGTGGAGAAAATGGGCTTCACCTAAAGCAGGAAAGACTGCAGTTAGACATGAGGTAGGAATACTGACCATCCAAGTGGCAGCATGTGGAATGAACTCCCGAAGGTGGATGTAGGTTCAGCATTCCCAGGACCGAATGCAAAAAGACCTGCCCTGACTGGTGAGGCTCGACCAGAAGGGCCAGCTTTCCTGAGTCTGACAACCCCTCTTCCATGGCAAAAGATTCCATAATGAGGGCACTTTTAGTATGTGTTAATGGCAAAATAACAAAAAGCCAACATAACCCATTCAGACTTTAGAGCATATACAGAAAGTCCAGGAACAGAAGAACAGGTTAACTGACAGCACAAACAGGCACTGCCGAGTGGGTCACCCTCCACAAATCAACTTCATGTCTGCACCAGCCAAAGACATTTTATTTTTATTTTTATTATTTATTTTATTTATTTATTTATTTATTTATTTATTTATTTATTTATTTATTTTGGGGGATGGAGTTTCGCTCTTGTTCCCCAGGCTGAAGTGCAGTGGCACAATCTCAGCTCACCGCAACCTCTGCCTCCCGGGTTCAAGCGATTCTCCTGACTCAGCCTCCTGAGTAACTGGGATTACAGGCATGCGCCACCATGCCGGGCTAATTTTGTATTTTTAGTAGAGACGGGGTTTCTCCATGTTTGTCAGGCTGGTCTCAAACTCCCGACCTCAGGTGATCTGCCTTCCTCGCCCTCCCAAAGTGCTAGGATTACAGGTGTGAGCCACCACGCACGGCAGCCAAGGGCATTTTAAAAAGCCACAACTGGGGGAAAAAGGGGCATGACTCTAGATTTAAAAAATCAGGAGACATAACAAATATCACAGGTGGACCTTGTTTAAGCCCTGATTGGAGAAGCCATCAGTAAACAGACTTTTTAAAAACTATTGGGGACATTTGATTCTGATGTTGGCGTTAATTTCATTAGGTAAGATAATATCATGGTCGTCATGCAAGAAACTGTCCTTGTGTTCCGAGACTGTAGTGTACTGGCAAATGTTTAACAACCAGCTCTCTGCCGTAGGGAGGTGGAGGGGAGCCCTGGTTTGTGGTGTATGCCGATTCTCATGGTGTAAATACTCCCACCATGGCTGATTTCAAGCTAACAACATGATGTCCCTGAACATGGAGTTAGGAAGAGATGCGCCAGCCAGGTCTTAGCCGCTGAAACCAGTGGCTCTGGCATGCCCCTGGTTTTAGAGCTGCACACTGGAGTTTGTATGGGCGAAACGAAAAGGTATCTGGCATGTGTTTTGAAATAACTTAGTAAAGATTTTTTTTTTTTTTTTTTTTTTTTGAGACAGAGTCTCGCTCTGTCTCCCAGGCTGGAGTGCAGTGGCCGGATCTCAGCTCACTGCAAGCTCCGCCTCCCGGGTTTACGCCATTCTCCTGCCTCAGCCTCCCGAGTAGCTGGGACTACAGGCGCCCGCCACCTCGCCCAGCTAATTTTTTGTATTTTTAGTAGAGACGGGGTTTCCGTGTTCGCCAGGATGGCCTCGATCTCCTGACCTCATGATCCGCCCGTCTCGGCCTCCCAAAGTGCTGGGATTACAGGCTTGAGCCACCGCGCCCGGCCGTAAAGATTTTTAAAAGTAGATGAAGCAGGCCAGGCACAGTGGCTCACGCCTGTAATCCCAGAACTTTGGGAGGCCAAGGCAGGTGGATCACCTGAGATTAGGAGTTTGAGACCAGCCTGGCCAACATGGTGAAATCTCGTCTCTACTAAAATTACAAAAATCAGTCGGGTGTGGTGGCACTCGCCTGTAATCCCAGCTACTTGGGAGGCTGAGGCAGGAGAATCACCTGAATCTGGGAGGCGGAGGTTGCAGTGAGCTGAGAGCATGCTATTGCACTCCAGCCTGGGTGAAACAGCGAGACTCCATCTCAAAAAAAAAAAAAGTAGATGAGGCAAATGGGATGAAATATTGATAATTGTTGAATCTGGGTAATTCAGATATGGGTGTTTATTAATACTATTATTCTTTATTGTGTATATTTGAACATTTTCACAGTAAAACATTTAAAACTGTGATTATCTTCTATATAGGAGGAAGGCTTTTAGTCCAAGAATTCTGGGTGTTCACATTGATTTCTAGACCTCTACTCTAAACCCGCAGCCTCCCAGCGGTCTGAAGGTGAAGAATGAGAACCACACGCTTAAATCCATCTTTTGATCATCAATGGGTCATAACCAAGGTTACTCTACAGATCCAGTGCTAGGTGAAGGGTGGAAAGAAAGCCCTAAAAGGAAAAAGAAACCTATGTCCTGATTGGCAGTCCTGGGTGTACCACCTGCTAACTGTGTGATGATCTTAGGCAACTTAACTGGACTCTCTGAGCCTCTATTTCCTCATTGGCAAAATAAAGGTACTAATAGCTTATGGTAAAGATTAAATGCAATATGTAGGTGCAGCTTTTGAGGCGTTCTGTGACAAACAGTAAGATGCTCAGTAAATATTGACTTCCTTCCTTCCCATAGGGACCTGACAGGGGTTACGGGGGCATGAGTGAGCTGTTAAAAGTACAGTCCCCATCTAAAGTCAAAGATCACTCTTCACCCGAGAAAGTGGGTCCCACGTTGCCAAATCTCCCATTTCTCAAGAGAAGCTGGAGATCTAGCTTCTTATGTGAAATTTCCCAATCTGGAAATAGTATCAATAAATTCATGTACTTGAAAACACGCTAGGCAGGCCAAGCAAAACACCTCCACAGACCACAGGTGCGCAACTTCTGGTTTCAACCATAGAACAAGATGAAGCGCTAACAATCCCTGAAGCCTTATTCAACGTTCACTGAAGCTGGGCCCTGTGCTCAGAAGCCTTTACCTACCTTATCTATTGATTCCTCATGACATTGCTATGATCCCCTCGAACAGATGAGGAAACTGAGCCTCAGAGAGGCAAAGAGATCTGTCAGGGCCAGGAACAAATGCAGGTCTTCCCCAGAACTTGCTGGTCCACTTCACTGCTTCTCTAGATTCCCACAAGAGTCTTTAAGGAGCGAATGCCAGTGCCAGAGAGGGGCAAGGACTTGCCCAGGGCTGCACATACATGGCTGGCTGGCTGGGACTGACCAGGTTTCCCATTCCCTCCCTGGTCAGGGTGAACAGCCTTGGAGGACACACCTGTGCAGATCTGCCCAGCCAAGCCCAGCACAACGTAGGCCATAGTGGCAGGGGAAAAAACTACCTTTTATCTCCTTGAAAAATGCAGGGATAGGCATTAAGACTTTTCTAGACCCCAATTAGCTGGCTATAGTGGCAGGCACCTGTAATCCCAGCTATTCAGGAGGTTGAGGCAGGAGAATCGCTTGAGCCCTGAGAGGCAGAGGTTGCAGTAAGCTGAGATCACGCCACGGCACTCCAGCCTGGTGACAAGAGCAAGACTCCATCTCAAAAAAAAAAAAGAAGAAAAAAGAATTTTCTAGACCCCGAGCCTAGTGCCCCCAGTTTCTTCACCTCACAAATCTGGGAAATTGGACTGGAAATCCCGGTCACCAGCTGACCAGACACTCTTTTACCAGTTGCTTCCAAGACTGAGCTGGAGAAACATCCAACCACGTTGCTTTGGGCCCACTCCGTGAGAACTGGCAATAACTTAGACAGGTTGAATGTGATTCTTTCTGATTAAAAACTTGGCTAGGTTTCCCTTCCTCGGTGAATTTTCATAGTTATTAAGGAGGGAGAACTAACTCCAGAAACAGGCTGCTCAGGAAGTTAAGGAATTGGTCCCTTCGAGAAAGATACGTTCTGATTCCATTATGTGTGAGGTATTCATGGTGCTGGGCACAGAGAGGGATACAGTGTGGAGGTCTCTGCCTTGGATTTTGAGGGTTTAATAGTAACCCCCAGGAAGAGTCTACAGAAACCCCATGAGCTTCCCCTTCTGAACACAGACATTAATTCTGACATGTGGAAGACTTTTGTCCATTGAACAGCTTTGTGCTGGCTCAGTGCCCAGACCACCTGCTTCCAAACCCTGGCCATGCTGCTAACTGGGTGACTTTAGGCAATGCACTTGAACGCTCTGTGCCTCAGCTTCTCCATATGTATAATGGGAATAACATTTACCTATGTGATAGGGTTGTTAAAATGTCTTACAGCAGTTTTAGAGGCACATCTGGGCTTCCCCTCCTATAAATGGAACTAATAACAGTATCTACTTCCTAGAGCTATGGCCAAGATTCCATGAGTTAATGCAAATGGGAAAAGCACTTGGAATGGTGGCTGGTATATAGAAAGCACCAGACGCACTCTGACTACTGATATTAAAGAGCTATTCACAATTTGACTTTTTAATTAATTTGCATTGACACTTTCACAGTTGGGCTGTTTTTGAAAGTTAGAAGAACACTTCCTCCAAGAGACTTTCTCATTAAGAATTTCCGGGCAGGCACGGTGGCTCACGCCTGTAATCCCAGCACTTTGGGAGGCCGAGGCGGGCAGATCATGGGGTCAAGAGATCGAGACCATCCTAGTGAAAACATAGTAGAGACATGGTGAAACCCCGTCTCTACTAAAAACAATACAAAAATTAGCGGGGCGTGGTGGCACGCACCTGTAGTCCCAGCTACTCAGGAGGCTGAGGCAAGAGAATCTGTTGAACCTGGGAGGTAGAATTTGCAGTGAGCCAAGATCACGCCACTGCACTCCTGCCTGGGCAACAGAGCTAGACTCCATCTCCAAAAAAACAAAACAAAACAAAACAAAAAACAGATTTTCCACTGACTCAGAGCAAAGGGCTCCTCCTCTCCATTATCACAGCTTGGGGAGAGACTCCGGTTGGTGGCTCCAGTTCTCTACCTCCTGGGTTCAGCTTGGTCCTGCTCACGGGGCTCACTCACACCCACTCATATGCATCTCCCAGCACCCCAGGAGAAGGCGAGTCCAGTAACATTGTTCCCACCTGATGGATACAGAAACTGAAGGTCCTGCAGCTTCCCAAAGTCAAGTGTCATGTGCTTTTGGGACAGGGGTTTAAGCCCAAACACCTGAGTCCCAGGCTCAAGGTGGTATGGGAGCTGGGGATGTGGCTCTGGAGTCCCAGGTCCACCGTTTTCCTTAAGAAAGTCACCCTGGTGTCTTCATCTGTAAAATGAGGGTGACAACAGTACCTACTTCCTAGATTTGTTGCAAGGATTGAATGAGTCAAAGCATGTAAAGCACTTAGAACGGTGCCTGACATACCAGGGCTCAACACTTGAGGGGCATGAGGCATCCTAGGTGGCCTGGCACAGTCTTGGTCTATGCCTGGTAGCCTGGCAAATCTTCCAGTTAGAGCCCCCCGTCACTCTTGAAAACATCCTGGTTTGGAAGAAAATTATACGGCCATCCTAACATAATTGCCTGTTGCCATCTAAATTATTATTGTTGTTATTATTATTTTCCACCATACCACACTGAGTCTCCAGGAAGTGAATATGTTGGTTCAAAATAGGTCAGCACTTCAGTACCACCCTTAAACCCAGGTGAGAGTGGCCCCTACCCTGGGGACCCCCCCAGTCTAGCCCTTCTCCAGCTAACCTCTCATCACAAAGAGGGAAGACCATGGGACAAGGGGACATGCCCACCTGGAGCTTAAGCCACCTCCACTAGAGCACACTCTGGGTGCCCAGGCCTCTGGGGTTCCCTGCACAGATGGCCCTTGGCCCACTGCCAGGATCTGTGTGGGTCTCTTCCCCAGAGCCAGCCCGAGGACAGAGTGCACCACTGGTGTGCCCAGCCCTAAGCCTGAGGGGCGACCAAGGGGCTGAGTTTGCATGTGCAGGCTGAGATGTTCATGAGTGTGCACAAGACCCTTGAAGGACAGGACAGAGGCAGAGGTAGGAAAAGGTAGGGGGCAGGGGCACAGGCCAGGCACTAGGGGTCCCCTCTCCCTGTGCCACTAGCCCCAGGGCAAGGTCTGAGGAGTATGAGAATGCCACACCCAAAGCCAGCTTTCCACCTTGTTAGGAAAGTGTATTTATCAAGATGGAAGAATAGAACATATTTTATTTTGCATTTTGTTAGCTTGATTTATAGCCTGCAAATATTTGGACACATGGTACATGAACCTCCATCTGTACTCTTGCCCAGCCCCACAAATCTCTGCCACATTCCGCCCAGTCCCAGTACCAAATGTTTACTGAGCCCCTCCTCTGTTCTGAGCCCAGGGGACCCGAGGGCACCATCCCAGCACTCGAACATGATGGCCTCTGTGGGAGCAAACTTCATACTCCAAAATCAGTGAAGAACTAAGGTCAGGGGTGAGGGCATGGACCTGGTCCTTGCCTCTGTTCCCAACCCCTAGGGAGGTGGGACAGGTCCCTCCCTTTCTGGACCTTAGTTTTACTGTTTAGGTAAGAGTCCCTCTAGCTCTGAGCAACTGGGGGATGCAGCCTGGAGGATGAGTAGCACACAGAATCAGATCAGTGACCTGAGAGGGTGTGGCCTGGATTTGGGCAGACAATTCTTAGGGGTTACAGTGGTGTGGAATTGAGCTCTCTGGACTAGCCAAGCACAGGCTGTTGCAGCCCATTCCGTTCCATTCATTTATTCCTTCCACAAACATGGCAGCCACCGCCCTGTGCCCGAAACCAGCAAGAGGCTGAATCCGCCTGGTATGGGAGGATAAATAGAACAAGCACATAGAAAACCAAATGCAAAGTAAGACTTGGTGAGTGGGCCAAGAGAGCTTGCCTAAACTCCTCCTGTCCTCCCAATCGCAGCGTCTTAAGCCCACTTCTCGGATGAGAAAACTGAGGCTCAGAGTCAAGACCCTGCTGCCTGGGGCGCGCCCAGATCTTGTGGCTAGCCAGACGCGAGGTTTCGGATTCCCACAGTCTCTGGCCACTGTCCCAAGCTGCCCAAAGCTGGGGAGGCCCCGTCCAGCTCCCGGAAAGCTGTAGGGAGGTGAGCGCCAGGGAGGTGCTGGGCCGCAGGACGCGGGGGCCAGGAGGCAGGGAGGGACGGGGCGGGGGGCGGCCGGGAGACATCCAGCGCCCAGATGTGCAGCCCCAGGCACCCGGAGCGCCAGCGCCTGGGTGCGCGCAAGTGGCAGCCGCGCTCCGGTGGGTCTGTCGCGGTGGGACCGGGGTCTGGGCTCCCAGGCGCCGGCGGGGGGCGGTGGGAGGTTTGGGGGGCAGTGAGGGCCGCGCTGCAGTGCCCGCAGCGGCGGGTTGGGGGAGCTGTGCCCGCCTGTCCCCGAGGCCCGGGCGGCGGCCGGGCAGCTGGGTCGCCGCGCCTCTAGCCCGGCCGGGCTCGGCGGCGCGCAGCCAGGCGTGCCTGGAGCGGGCTCGGGCCCCAAGTCCTCCGGAGCGCCCAGCCGGGGAGGCCCCCGGAGCAGCCCAGTCCCGCGGGCTAGGGCGGCAGCCGCAAGCCGCTCCGGCCCGCCCCCGGGGGGGTGTCCCGGGCCGCTGGGCCCGCCCAGGTAACCCCATCCTCGGCCCGCCCCCGACCCGCCCCCCCGGCCGCCCGCCCGCCCGCCTCCGCCGCCGCCGCCGCCGCCGCATCCCGGCTCTGGGGCGGCGCTGACAGTCTGGTCCGCGCCGGGCAGCGGGCGCAGCAGCGGGCAGGCTGCCGGCAGGCACACGGAGGCAGAGCCCCGCCGCGCGCGCCCCGGCCCGCCCGCGGGCGCCCACCTGCCGCCCCGACGGGAGGCCCCCCGCGGCCGCAGCCGCTGTCCCGGGCCGGGCGCCCGCGGCGGCACCATGAGTCCCCGCTCGTGCCTGCGATCGCTGCGCCTCCTCGTCTTCGCCGTCTTCTCAGCCGCCGCGAGCAACTGGCTGTAAGTCGGGCCGGGGCCGGGCGGGGCGGGGCGGGGCGGGGCAGGCCCCGGGGGCAGCGGCCGGTGCCAGGCGGCGCGGGGCAGCGGGCGCGGGGCAGCCCGGCAGGTGTCTCGACCGCGGGACCGGAGGCTCGCTCGCTCAGCTGCCGCCGCCACTGCCCGAAAGTCCCTCTGCACACCCGGGGTCCCCTCTTGCCCGGGTCCGGCTCCCTGCTCAGAGGCGTCAGGGGTGGCGGCGGCAGCGTCCGCACCGGTAGGCGGCTCGGGGCGCTCGAGGGCGACAGGGGTGCGAGCGCGGGGCGGTGGCCCGGAAGGGGCGCCGGGCGCGGGGTGCAGTCCAGCCGGGCTGACAGGTCGCCGAGGAAGCCCATTGCAGGGAAGGGCTCTGGGACATAATAGCAGGTTAATCCCGAGAAGTCCGGAGCGAGCTCCCCGCGCCGAGCTGCGCCGCGCTGCGGGCTGGGCTGGAGGCGTGCAGGGACCTGTTTCTGCTTGGGGGGCGGGAGCCGGAGATAGAAGGAAGGGACCAGGACGCCTGGTCTCCCAGGGCCCGGGGCTGGCTCCGGCGCTGGCCGGGCCTTGGTTTTTCCCTGGGGCAGGAAGAAACTCCGTCCAGACTTTAAAGAAGACAACGGCCCCCCACCTTCCCGTGTCTAGCCTAAGGAGGAAGGGGTGGTAACCGCTGGTGACCTGTCTGTTTCTCCTTGACTGGGTTTGCGCTCAGGGCGCTCCCTGGGTAGGGGCGGAAGGTTTGCTGCGAGGAGGGAGACTAAAGGGATGAGCTCCAGCGAGTGGGTGGACAGGGAGCAAGAGGACCTGCACTCCTTTCATCCCCTCTCAAGGACGGTTCCCCATGCCCCGCACTTAACCCTGGCCCCAATTCCTCCTGCCCAGAGCTCTGCCACCATCCGCTGCGGGCAGCCAGTGGGGAGCCAAGCTCCAATATTGATCTGAAAAGCATGGGGTGGGAAGGGGGATCGCCAACAGTGTAGCTGGGGTTTCCATGGAGACAGGGAGAGAGGAAAAAATTCTCTCTGCATCAAGACCAAAGAACAAATATCTCTCATGAAATTGCCCCGAGTGTCCAATGGCTGTTGCTATGAGGTCATTGTGGCCAACCAGAGCCCTCCAGGCTGGAAGGAGTGTGTTCGTTGGGGTCAGAGCCACCCAGGGCTTGGGGGACAGAGGTGATGTAGAATTCTCCCAGCTGTTCCGAGAGCAAACGACTCCAAGGCAGCCCGAAGTGGCTGCGGAGCTTTTGTTTTTCTTGGAGCCTTAATTTGATTAACACTTCAGGAGCAGTGGCAGAGTGTACAGAAAGCAGGGCACTACCACCTTCTCCCACTGCCCCCCTGCAGGCCACCCCCTGAATGGAGCCTGGGTCGCAGAGCTGGGGAGGGAGCTGATTTGGACTTGGAGGACCCTGGGTGTCCCTGGAGCTGGTTCTTGAATGCATGGGTTCAGAGCCCGCGTCTCCAAAACAGATCTGAGCATCAGGAGGAGCAAGAACTGGGTCTCACCTGCCCAGCACCGCCAAAGCCACAAAAAACAAAGAATAAAAAGTGGCAGTCCAAGCGTCTGGCCCAGGCCTGCATGGAAGACAGCTACATCTGCAGTGGGAAGTCCTTCAGGAGCATCTCATCTTTGACTCATTTTACAGATGAGGAAACTGAGGCCTAGGGAGGGGAAGCTACCTGCCCAAATTCAGAGCTGAGAACTGAACCCAGGTGTTCTGACTCCCAGGCGGTGACCCTATACCCCCTTCCCTGAAGCTGTCCCAAAGTGGAGCCAGCATGGCCCGGTGGCATCACCACTCACCTTCACCCATGTCCACCCCCAAAATCCCAGCCGGGAAGGCAACCTCGGCTTTGGATCATGCAAACTATGGGGAATTCCAACAACTCAGTTCTCCTGCCTGTGCCGTTGGGGGTGGGGTGAGGAGGGGCGGCCTAGGAGAAGAGAGGTTGGCAAACCTGTTCTCTGCAACGGTGATGGTTCAGGTTGCCACGAAGCAGGTCTCTGGATGACCCAGCTCACTCCTGCTCCACCCCCGGCTTCAAGCCAAGGGTCTCTCTGCTCTGCCCAAGGCAAGAGGAACAACAGGCTTCCCAGGACCCTCCCAAACCAGAGAGGGTATGAAGAAGACACTGGGCACATACCAAGGTTGGGTCCAATATTTATCAACTTCTATCGAACCATCAGCTGGCCAGGAATGGCAGCTCTGGGGGACATGGATGTCACAGCCTGGCCTCCCACAAGCCCGGAGTCTAGGTAGAAAGACATGATAAAACCACGACTGAGTGGAACGGGGCGCATGCTCTATGGCTGTGAGAGAAAAGAGCTGAGTGCGAGCCCGAGCAGGCACAGAGGGAGACTTGGTCTGAAGACTGTAGGATCATAACAATAATAATTATTATGATGACTCCCACAGCATTATCTAAATCCCAACGTTTCCATCCCATTACAGACGAGAAGATTGGGGATTGCAGAGGTAACTGCCCAAGTCACCCAGCTGGTAAACGCCAGAGGTGTCTGACTGAAAAGCTGCCTCTAGAAGGAAAAGCTCTGGGCAGGCAGGTGTCCATGCAGGCATGGTGGCTGGCACTGTGTCTTCTCAAGTGTGAAGTATGAGGAGGCCTGGCCCTGAGAGGATAGCTGACAGCACCTGCCGAGGAGCAAGGTCTAGGTTCCACTCGCCTCCCAATACCCTGGAGTCAGGCTTCAGTCCAGGGTGGGTCTGCTGGCCAGTGGCGAGAGCCAGGGCTATCTGTTGTCTCAGAAGGGCGGGTGGCCTGGTGGGGAGGCCAGGTGTCCCGCCGCGTGCAGCTCTTGGGCAGAATGGAGCCTGGAGCTGGGAGGGCAGCCTGAGGCCTGGGCAGGCCCAGAGAAGCTGGGAGCTGTTGATTAGACTCTCTTGTCTGGCACCGGAGGAGCCGGCTGACAGCTTGTGATGGCTCGCACCACTGAGGGAGGGCCGGATGGATGAAGAGTCCCTGGGGGAAGGCTGGGACTCTGCCCTTAAGGAGGCTGCCCTGACACAGACCTGAGCTCAGAAATGTTTCTGAATGTCCCCTCTTCCCTGCACTGAGGCTGTACTGGGAGTCAGGACACCTGGGTTCCAGTCCCAGCTCTGGGCCACATACTGGGTGGCCCCTTCCTCCCTCGGGGCCACAGTCCTCAGCAGATCGTTCTGAACCCCAGATGGAAGTGCTGGGGAGGGTTAGGGAATAAATAAGCTAAGGTCTGAGGATTGTGGATTTCTCAGAGGAGGGTAGTGGGGCTCTAGCAGAATCCCAGGGGTGAGGGGAGGGAGCCCATGCTGCACTCAGAGGCAGGCCAGCGGCATGGCCAAGAAGTGGGTCTTTGAGATCCAACTGAGCTCAGCTCATTGTGCCCAGCTGAGTGACCTTGGACAGGTTACTTAACCTCTCTGAGCCTCGGGTTTCTCATCTGTAAAATGGAGCCCATTGATGCAAATGGTGCACAATGGTGGTTGGCAAGAAAGAGTGAACCCATGCATGTGGCGAACTGGTAAGGGGCCAGGCACGCTGATGGAAATGGCAGCCATGGCAGCTGCCGGAAGCAAGGGCTGCTGTCAGGGAGCTACAGGGCCGCGTCCCTATTGATAAGGGTGGTGGAGAAAATGGGCCTTCAGGTTGCTGCTCCCAAGCCCTGTTTATCCCAGTCTGTCCCACCCAGATCCACTGATTTAACACAGGTAGGATCTTAGGCTGCAACCCCCTTGCTCAACAAGGGCCCCCGCAGGAGCCTCCCAGAGTCAGGAAGACCTAGCCTGGCTCACAAGCCAATCATGTCGGACAGAGGAATTGCTGCTGGGAGCACCTTTCAGTGCCCTGGGGGCAGTGAAGGACGCATCATGCTTTCCACTGGCTTTGAGTCCCCACTGGTGTGCAACTTCGGGCCAAGCTCCCCTGAGCCTGCTTGCCCAGGGGCCGGGGGTGCAGTTTATATCTCCCTTGGCCTTTGGTGGAGTGAAGCCCAACACTCTGGGCACAACTCCCTGGGGCAGGGATGGGGCAGAGCCAGCCCAAATGTGCAGTGCCAGTCACGCAGGTAACGATGTGGCCCACCTCCTCCAGGAAGTGTCCCCCTGATTCCCAGCTTTTAAAGATCCCTCTCTCCCCTTAAATAGTCAAAAACCCGTCTCCTTAGAGCTCCTCCATGGCTCTGGGCAGTGAATTACAATCACAAACACCCTCCCAGTACTATACAGCTCACACCAGGATTTCTCAACCTCCATATCACTGATATTTGGGACTGGACACGTCTTCTGTGTGGGTCTTTTCTGTGCATTGTGGGATATTTAGCAGCATCCCTGACCTTTACCGTCTAGATAGCCAGTAGCATCCTCCCAGGTGACAACATAAAATGTCTGCAGACTTTGCCAAATGTCCTCTGGGGGCGCAAAATCATTCCCCCAAGAATCGGTGGTTTACAAAGACCTTTCACAACCATTACCCTGTTTGAACCACACACCCTCCCCTCCATGCCTCACCACAACAACTTTCAGAGGAGAGAAGTGTAGATTACTTTCAGCCCTACTTCAGAGCCCCAGACGTGCGATGACTTTCCCAAGGTCATTCTGCAAATCAGAAGCAGGACTGGAACTGCTCTCCCATGTCCAGATTTTACAGCTTTCATCCCCCGCCTATAGAACCATTTCGTATTATATATAACTCTAGTCTAATCGTGTGGTTTCTTTACTGCTTCTACAAGGTTATAAACATCTGGAGACCGCGGCTGTGGCATAAACACCTCTGAATATCTCACAGTGCCTGGCACGTGCCTGCCGGGTACTAGGTGCTCAGCCAATCTTTGATGGATGAATGAAAGGCGGGCTTGTTCAGAGGGTTCTCAGCTGTTGTCCAATGGTAGCCCCTCTTCAAAGGCCTGCAGTAGGAGGAAGGCTCTGCTCCACTGCCCTGAGGCTCAGGTGATACTAAAAGGCACAGAGGTGGGTGGCAGGAAGTGTGACTGTTGCCCCCCAGATCTGCTGCTCTGCCCCTCACTCCTGGGCTGGAACAGACCCTGAGAGCCAGGCTGAGTGTTTCTCCGCCAGCACTGCAGCGCCCCAAGACCAGGCTGTGCCCGAGGGGGTGGCTCAGGCAGCAGTCACGACCCAGCTGTCTGCTATAGTTTGACTTTCTTCCCTCAACCCTGGATTAGCAATTGAGCAACGCAGCAAGCATCTGACAAGACAGTGCTCCCCAAACCTGTTGAAACTCGCTCAACTCAGGCCCTGTGGGTACACTCGGAAAGCTGAGCATTTGCACAAGCCTCCTCCTCTTGTTGCTGCCTCTGGGAAGAGGGGCTTGGGCTGAGCCGGTGGGGTGCAGATTGGCCAGGGAGCCATGGGTGGGGTGACAGCTGCCTGCCGTGGGCCCTCCCGTCACCCCTCCACTGCATGGAGCAGGCGCAGCTGCAGGCAGAGCTGCGACCCCAGGGTTGCTCTCCAGATTTCCACAGGAGTTGCCAGGTTTTATCTCTGAGTCCTGAACTGCATCTTCTGTGATCCAGCCAAACTCGGGACGGCTCGCTCCCTGCCGTGACCCCACCAGCTCCCCCCACCCATGTCCTGGCAAACTGAAACCAAACTGTGTTCTGAAAGTTCCCTGCCAAGTCAGACCCCGAAGAGGAGGGGACCTGGTCTGAGGAGAGAGCGGGAGGGAGGTGGGAGGAGGAAGGGATGCGTCCTCCAGGGGAGAGGAGCCTCGGACAGCTCATATGTATCTTCGGGGAGGCCCATGAGAACAGTGGGAAAGCTGACGGGCCTGAGGGCCCTTCCCTGCAATGACTCTGAATGGTCCCTTCAGACCCTATTTCTCAATCTGTTCACACACAAGCCCTGAAATCCCAGGACTGGGCCCCAGAGACCCTTCCCCAAGTGCTGGAGACAGCAGTAGCCCCTTCTGGGTCAGGTGCCCAGCTGTTCCGGCAACCCAAGCTTCGAGGCATGAGAGTGAGGGGGTTCTTGGGGACTCTCAGCTCAACCCCTTTGGGGAGCCTTCCTGCCAGGGAGGGCCTGGGATGCCCCCATGCAAACATGTCGAGCGCTTCCCCACATCAGGCCCTGTGCTGGGCACTGAGGGCCATACAGCAAGGCGGTGATAGAACCAGGACTCCATCCCAGGTCTCCCAGAGCTGTCCCTGCAGCCGCTGGCAGCTGCGCTGCAGCCCCGTACGCCTAGCCAGTTATTATCTGCTGGGGAGATGAGCCCCACCCTGGTGGGGGCAGGAGTGGGGGTTCAGCCACAGGCTTTCCCAGGACTGGACCTTTGGAAGGTATCCCCCAAGGCTGAGGAACTCGCTAGAAACCGGGAGCCTCACTCCAGGCCAGCACTGGCTCTGGACAGTTCGACTGGGGTTTCACCTGGTCTCCTCTTTCCCCACCCCCAGGTTCCCTCAGCCCACCAGGGAGGACAGTTCAATGGGTCAGTGGCCACAGGACATGAAAGGTTATGGGGACACAGGTTGGGTGGGTCTAGCAAAGGAAGAGCTCTCTGCCGGCAAGTCGGGGGACAAGGTGAGGTCAGATCAGCCTTAAATTTGACACCTACTCCCCCCAACAACACACCTGCCTCAGGCAGAGAAGGCAAGTTCTCACCTGGCAGAGCTCTGGGGCCATCCAGGCTCAGGTCCAACTGTCTACTTTGTGGCCCTGAGGCAGCCACCAGCTCCCTGGGAACACATACAGTGAGATGGGAAATGGGGTGGGGGGCTCCCAAACAGGAAGTGGGGGACACAGATCCCTCAAACAGGAAGTGGGGGACACAGAGCCCTCAGGAGTGAAATGCAGGGGGCTGGGGTGCCAGGATACTGGAAGTAATGAGAATTGGGAAACTAAGAGTCAGAAAATGAGGGCACTGAGGCTTCCAAGGATAGGAGATGGGAGCAAGGGGTCCCAGGAGCCAGGAAAGAGGGAAAGGGGCCCGAAGGTGCAGAGTGGTGTGCACTGGCAGTGGAGGCCTGGGTTCCAGGGGAGGCCGTTCTCTCTCTCCACCTGAGGAAATGCACCTGAGGCCAAGAGGACTCGGCCTGGGCCTTGACAGACCTAGGACCATGCTAAGGCTGAGGGGTGAAGGCAGCACCCACTGCCCTGCAAACCACCATGAGTGTCTCCAAAGCCTGCCCTTCCAGGGGTTTTGGACCAGTGGCAGCAGCTCTTCTGTGGCCCCAACAGCTACAGAGACCACAGGCCTCCACACTGTCCAGGCAGCCCCATAACCACCCAGACATCTGTCCCCACACCCCTTACTCCTGAACACAGCCCAGACACCTCGCTGTAGTTCAGAAAAGACATGGGGCTCTAGAAAGACCCATCAAGGGAAGAATCAGGCCTCCTCCCTCAGGTCACTGTCTGTTGACTGCCAAACTTCATGCCTCAGTACCCTGGGTCATCTTTGGCTTAGGAGCCAGAGTGACCTGTTTTCAAATCCTGACCTTCCACTGCAGGCCGCATGGCCTCAAACATATGCTTCTCTGAGCTTCAGTTTCCTCATCTGCAAAACAGAGGGGAAGACACCTGCGTAGCCAGCCCTGTGCTATTGCACTAAGGACATACTGAGGCATGTGACTATTGATGGCAGAACATAAATGAAGGTCCCATGCATCTACTATGTTATGTCCACAAATGGTTTCCAAGTCCCCTGGACACGCCTGAGCTTGTCCTGCACACCACTGTCCCTGCCCTCACCCCAGTGTCCCAGCTCTTGATGTCCCAGCAGCACCATCCCCTCCACCCATCTCTCACACTCCCCAGCCTCACAGGGTCTGACTGACGGTCGCCAGGAAACACATTCTCAGACTCTGCAGACTTCGTCTGGAGACTCTGTCAAAAGCCTGCCATTGAGATGGCTGCTGAGGTCATCCACTGTACCCTGGGGGAGCGTGTCCCACCTCTCAGGCATGATCAGCTGAAAAAAAGACCAGGAACCCAGGCCTAAGAGGGCCAAGAGAGTCAAGCAAAGAAAACACACAAATGAGCGGAAGCCAGCAGGGGTCTGGTCTGGGGTGCAGCAGAGGGGCGACCAGAGGAACTGGGAGAGGTAGTGGGAGGGGTGGTGATGGCACTGATGGCAGTGAGCATCTTGATGATGCTGCTAGAACAATGTTGCAGCAGGGATGAGCATCTCCTGCACACACATTTCATTCATTTAGGCCTCCTGCCTGCAGGAATCCCAGCCTTCCCACTTCACAGATGAACACACTGAGGCTCAGAGGTGTTCACTAACTTGCCTCAAGCAACACAAAGATGAGATTTGGACCCAGGAGTTCCTGGTCCGTGTCCTTACTGCACTGCCTGCCATGCCAAAGGACAAGGGTCTCCAAGGCTAAGGCACTGTCAGGGGGAGGACAGCAGGATATCAAGACTATGGTTATAGAAACATTCAAAGATGTAAAAGTGAGTGGGGGGTATGGTTAGCATCTTGGGAAACCAGGCACCATCCCCTTAAGAACACAGTCCTGGATGGGGACTGTGGTCACTTTTGTCCCCACTGGCTCACATCCCCCAAGGCGGCTCTGTTCAGCAGCCACTCCATTTTCTTCCGGCTCCCCCTCCCACCCCCTTGGTCTCCTTCCTCCCTGGTATCACAGGCACTACCGCTCCTGAGGAGGCTCTAAATGTGGCCCAGGCAGGCAGGGAGGCCAAAGGGAGGGGGCAGAGAGGCCTGCGCCGGCGTCCCAGCCCCCACCTGGACACCCGCAGGGCCGGGACCCACGACACTGGTCTGCTTGGCCTCCCAAACGCTCCAGCTATTTCCCGTCCCCTCTCCTCTTGACTCACAGCGTAAGAGCCGGGAGGAGTCGCAGAGGTGCAGATTTTCCTCCAGGAATTTGTATATTTTTTTTAAAAAGCAAGCAAACCTGGAAAAGCTTGGGACAAGCCCAGCTAATTTTAGTTTCTAATGAAAACAGCAGGTGGCCGAGAGGATCTGATCTCCCTGGCAGGGCAAGGGCCCTCCAGCCTTGCAGGCTGTAGGCACGGGCCGGGCTCAGGGAGGGCCTCCTGGGAGGAGCCTGCAGGACCTGCAGCCTCCCGTTGGAGAAGATCAGGGCATGAGCTGGCTGGTAGCGGCAGCAGGGGCGGCCTGGGCTGGCAGGGTAACCTGATCAACGGCATGGCCATGGCTAGAGTCCTGGGTGGCCGGGGCAGCAGGTGGCAAATTGCTAAGCCTGTACTCCACGGTGGCAGGAAGGAACCTAAATTGGGGTAATGCAGCCAGGACAGGAGAAGTCTCAGGGATGGCCAACGCCCTGCACAGCCTGGCCCAGCCCGCCCATCATGCCCTGGCTCTCTGTCACCCCTAGAAAGGGCTGGTGCACTCCATGTTTGAGCCTGGTCCAACTCCAGGGTCAGCGGATGGCACACGTGTCTCTGAGGTTGAACCACCCCAGGGCGCTGGAAGGGGATTCCTGAGGTGTCCAGGACGAATCAGGCCTCACCCTAACGGGTGTCCAGGCCCTCAGCAGATCAAAAGACCACAGCAGCCCCCACATTCCTCCCTCATCCTTATCTTCCCCGTCCTGAGCACTCTGCCAGGAGGCAAGCAGAGGGAACCCCGTCAGGACAGAGCCCTATATCCCTGCTGCAGGCATTTATTAAACACCTTCTATGCACTGTGCTCTGTATGAGGCACCAAGGGCGGTATTAGCCCTCTCAGCAGGTAAATGGGGCATATCCACAGCCAGGTACAGAGGAAACAGAATTGAGAGTTAGGGCTGGGTTTGCACTACAGCTCGCTGCTCTAGCTGTGGGACTTTGTGCAAGTTGCTTTGTCTCTGTAGCCTCAGTTTGCTCATCTGTAAAATGGGGCCAGATGCTAGCTAGATACTGAAACAAGCAAGCAGAAACATTGTGGATGAGAGCCTGTAATGCCTGGGGTTCTCACTCTCTAGAGCCGGTGCCCAGTTCCATTTCCAGCCCTGGCACCCAGCCCTGCCCGGGCGAGACCCTGTGGTCTGGGGGAACAGGGGTGGGGGTGGGGCTGGGCCTCGTGTGTATGGAAGGGGACAGCTGCTGTGCCAGATGAAGGCAGGGGCTGGGGGTGGGCACTGGTGCCAACGGAAGAGGTTGCTCAGCTCCTTCCTGGAAGCTGGCCCAGTGACTCACGGCCACGGCAGCCCAGCAGCTCACCCTAAGCCCCTGCGACTGTCATTCAGCCCTTGCTGCCTTCTGAGCCTGGGTGGGGGGATGCAGGTGGCTCCCCTGGTCCATCTCACTACTTATTCAATGGCAGAGACACATCTATCAGCCTGGCACGGGGCCAGTAGGCCCCTGAAGCCCAGCCACTCCCCACCCTGCCAGTAGAAGGAGGCCCACCTACTCTGACAGTGGGAAAGGCCATATGGACCCACCAGTTTACTGTACCCATGAGGAGACAGGCTCCAAGTGTGGCAGGGACTTGCCCAAGGTCATGGTGGGTCAGAGGCTGCCCGCCCACCACCACCTCGCCCAGAGAACCCGTGCCCTTGGGTGCCTCCCTTGACCAGAGGCCAGGGCCCAGCACAGCCAGACGCAGCCTCCTTGGCTGCATGCTGTGGGAGCAGAGGCTGACTTGGGAATGGGCCAGCTCTGTGCCCCCACATGACAGAGCAAACAGGGTCCCCACCCTTTGCCAAGAGGCCAAGCCTGGGTCTGAGCAGGAAAGGATCCAACGTCAGGCTCAATTCCTTGTGCCCCCACCTAGGGACACCTGTGGCCTCCTGAACGTGGACCTGGCCCACCGCCAGTAGCCGGGCTCTTGGCGCCCCCTGCAGGCCAAGAGCAACAGGTGGGACTAGCTCCACAGGCGACCCCTTGACTGGGCAGAGGCGGGAGAGCACCCAGGCAGGGCTGAGGAGCCCTTCCCCTTCCAAATACAGCCTCTGCTGCGTCTCAGCCCCCTTCCTGCCCTTGTCTTCCCTCCAAGGGGCTCTGAGCTCCTGCCTGGGCCTTGTCAGGATACCACCAGTCTGTGCATCCTCTGGGAACCACCAAGTAGAGAGGAAGGAGGGGTGGGGAGGCCCCTGGGAGACCAGGAATGCGGGGGGTGGGGAGGGGAGGCTGGCCATCCTTGGCCTGATACCACCTACTTCGCACTTGCCCCGTGCTGTGTACTTGCCCCCACAATTACCTGGCATCTAGGATGTACCCAGCTGACAGCCAGGTGCATCACACAGCAAATCACCGGCATTCCTCTCGGCAGCCCTCTGGGTGAGAACCGTTATCTCCATTTACAGATAAGGAAAACCAGGCTCAGGTCCACAGCCACGGGAAAAGGAAACATCCTGGGGATCAATGCCACAGTGAGGAGGGCAGTGGCATCCCTGAGTCAGAGCTCCCTATGGCTGAGAAGGAAACATCACCCATACTTACACAGACTGCTCTCGGGGCCAGCGCCTACCTAGCCTCCCAGCTGTATCTAAGGCACATTAAATTAACCTCAGATGCCCACCAAACCCTGCTGGGACTGGGACTCAGGCACGTCCACTTTCAACAAACCCTGCACACATTTCTGATGCACAGCCAGATTCAAGAACCGTCACTTGGTCCAACTCACATACTTGACAAATAAAATTTAGCTGCCACCTGCAAACCTCCAGGGATAGGGAGACAGCCCCCCAACTGCACCCTGGCTAGCATCTTTGGGTTGAATAAACCCAGCTCCCAGCAGCTTCTGGCCACAGTGTCAATTCTAGTCTTTGAGCCGCACAGAGAATATTGTCTCTGCCCAAGGCTGTGAAGCCAGGCAAACGCCAGGTTCAAGTCCTGCTCAACCTCACCGGCTGTATGGCCCTGCACATGAGGTAAATTACTTAAAATGTCTGTGCCTCAGTTTCCTCTTCTTTCAAGTGGGAGTTGGTTGGCTGAGAGGATTAAATGCAATAAAGTAAAGTACTTAGCCCAGTCCCAAGTTCCATAGAAGTTAGCTCTTCTTATCTTTAGAAAGAATTCCCGTAAATAGGACTTTCTGTTTGCTTTTCTATTTGGTCACCATTCATTCATTCCCTCATTCAACAAATGAATGGTGACTTCCTGCCTCATTGCCTCAGGCCAGTGTCAGGCCATCTCTCACACACAGATCCCTCTTGCTCCAGGCAGCAGTTCCTCCATTCAGACAGAACCAGTGGTCCCTTCTCTTATTACAGATGAGGAAACTGAGGCCCAGAGAGCAGTGACCTTCCCTTTATCCTTCTTCAAACAAGAAATTTGCGCATCTCCCTTTATAAGATGCAACAGCTTCTTCACTGTCACCTCCAGAAAATCCCCAACCCTTAGGATACTCAGTGTGTGCTGGGCAAGCCCCTGCAGGAGGCCTGGCTCGCTGCAGAGTCTGGGGCAGCAGGAAACTCCAATCTGTGTGGCTGAGGCTGAAGGCAGAGCCAGGCCCGGAACCTCCTTCTGGCATGGGAAGGCCCCCCCCTCCATCTCTGGGGCCTCAGTGTGTCCACCTGTAAAACGAGGGGTCTGGGCCAGATACCTTGTTGGGGAACATTGCTTAGGTGTGATTCTCTGCACTCTTGCTCCTCCAAGAACCTGGAAGGCAGCCCTGCCCTGGGAGGTGATCAGACGCATCTCCCACTCACCAGATGGGAAAGGGGGTCTTCCAGAGTCACCACTCAGCTCTCCTCTCCAGAGGCTGCCTCTTGTCCACCTACTATGTGCACTTGCGCTGGGCCAGAGACACTCAGGGGAAGGGTAGGGCAGGCTGAGGGGCAATGCTTAGAGCACAAGCCTCTGGGGTGTCCAGACCCAAGCTCTAATTCAGGTCTGCCCTTAGAGCTGGGTGACCTTGAGCCAGTCGCTCCACCTCTCTGAACCAGACCTGACACTTAATAAGTGCTCAGTTAATGCTCGTTTCCCTTCCCTCAAGAGCGGTTCAGCTTCTCCCTCACAGGGCCCTTCCCCAGCTCTGCTCCAATCCCAGTGAGCACTTTGATGTCTTGCTTCAGGTCTCTTTGCCTCCTGACCCAGATCACAGAGTGTCTGTCCTTAGATGAGTTAGGGCCTCCCAGGCCCCTTCAATGCCACGAAGGAGGACAGGCAGGAGAAAGACCTATAGGTGTGAAGGGATTGGAAGTTGAGCTCTGGCACTTGCTATCTGTGTCATCTTGGACCTGTCACCCTCTTAGCCTTCATTTTAGAATCCATAAAACGGGCATAATCACTTCATAGATTTGGGGTGAGGATGCAACAGGGTGAAGTGCAGCCATGGTGCACGGCACCCAGTCGGTGACCTGTAACTGTGGTGCTCTCTCTCGTCCTCCACTGAAATGGAAACACTCACAGGCCCCCCTCCCGCATGGGCCTGGTCCCGGAGCACCTTCACAGAACTCCTCTCATTGAGATCATGATCCTCGCAATAACCCTCTGAGGAGCAGCCATCATTGCTCCATCTCCATAGAAACTCAAGGGGCAGAGGAGAGAGCATGCTGCACTTGGCTTTTGAACCCTCCATACAGCCGCCCACTCTCGCCACCACCACCCATATCCTGACCATCCCTAGACCTCTAGCCCGTCACTGCCCTCATTGTCCCACCTCCAAAGAGTGGCAACAATGCCACTGGTCTCCATCTGGTGGTCCTAGGATGTGGCTGGCAGTGAGGAACTTGGTCTTGTGGCCAGAAGGTGGGCCAAGGATCACTGGGGTTCCTGCCTAGGGCAGGGAAAGAGAGACCCTGGGCAGACAGCGGCTCCAGCCTCCTCGCTAGAGGGCATCTCGGCAAGGAATAATGGGATCCCATAGCCAGGTCTGGGGTGATGTCCTGGCACAGACAGTGGCACGGGGGCCGCCGGGGCAGGGAGGGCTCGATCAGCTTCCCTCCCACTGCTGCTGCCTGCTTTGCCTAACTTGAGATAGAGGCCTTTTGTGGAAGACAGCATTTCCACTCCCTTGGTGCCCCTAGAGCTGGGCAAGAGGACCTGTAACCGAATCAAGAGAGAAGTCAGCAGCCAGGCCCAATCACTGGGACGAGTCAGTTCCCAGAGACCCAGGCTGGAGCGCAGGCCTGGTCCTGGGCCGGGAAAGATGAGGAGGTGGGCTCTGCATCACATGCCACCCTCTCCCCAGGTACCTGGCCAAGCTGTCGTCAGTGGGGAGCATCTCAGAGGAGGAGACGTGTGAGAAACTCAAGGGCCTGATCCAGAGGCAGGTGCAGATGTGCAAGCGGAACCTGGAAGTCATGGACTCGGTGCGTCGCGGTGCCCAACTGGCCATTGAGGAGTGCCAGTACCAGTTCCGGAACCGGCGCTGGAACTGCTCCACACTCGACTCCCTGCCCGTCTTCGGCAAGGTGGTGACGCAAGGTGAGGGGAGGGCATGCAGGGCTGCAGGGGAGCCTGCGGTGCCAGGGCGTGGGCCCAGCAGGAAATGAGATGCTTGTGAGCAACGGGGCTATTCCAGGTCATTTCTAAAGTAAAACCAACACAGGGCCCAAGTGAGGGCATAAAGGATGCAGAGCGTTGGGGGCCCAGGACAGGAGGATGATCCAGGTGGGAGGCACATGTGGGATGGGGGCCATCAGAAGAGATGGCAGCTCTGTGCTGGGGCAGCACTGAGAAGCACACCGTGTTTCCAGTGATGACCTCCTGGAAGTGTAAGCAGGTAATGAAGGAAGAAACTGAGGCTCGGGCAGGGAACAGCACTGACTTGCCCAAGGTTCCTCAGAGGGAGAGGAGCATCAGGGCTCAGACGTGAGGCTCTGGATCCCTGGCCCGCTGCTCTTCCCACCCCAGCACTTGGCTTCCAGTACCTGGGCCCATCCCATTCCTTGGTACACCTGACCAACCCTATTGTGCACCTCCAGCACGGCCAGCCCTGAGATACAGGGATGTGCAGAAACAGAGGCACATGGAGGTTAAGTAACTTGCCCAAGGTCACAGAACTAGAAAGTGGCAGAGCCAGGACTCAACCCCAGGCAGTCCCGCTTCCAGGTCTGTGGTCTTACCCTCAACGAGGAAACGCTGTGATCAAGGGGCCAGGGGAGACTGGGAGCACAGGGTGGACACCACCCCTGGCTGGGGCTGGGATGCTCAGGGAAGGCTTTTCCGAGGAGACTGGCCCTCAGCTGAGACCAGAAATGTGAGATGGCATTAAGCCAAAGACAGGGGGGCCAGGGCATAGAGAACGGTCTATGGAACTGGAAGTCTCCTCCGGAGGTCGCCAGCCAAGCTCCTGCCCTCGAGGAAATACTCTAAACTATGGGCCCCTTTTTCTACTTCCTGGGCATGAAACTGACACTTCCGAGTCACTAACCATCGACAGGGCCCTTTGACTTGCTCAGGCAGCAGGAAGGGGTTGCCTGGGCCAACCCTTCTCCTGGCACCTGTGGTCCTGGACGGCCGGGGCTGCTGGGCTTGTGGCAAACCATTTGGATGTTGCTGGAAACCAACTGTGATAGAAATCTGGAAGCTGTTCTCCTAAGAGCTGGCAGGGGCCAAAAAGGCATGATCTCGCTTGGCATTGCTGAACATCACTGCTCTGGAAAAGCAACAGAGACCCAGTGAGCCTAGCCTGGCAGTGGAGGATCTCCCAGGATGACAGTGCTGCCTCCAGGCGGGCAGGGCTGCCTGGTCGATGGGGCCCCAGAACCAGCCTCAAACAGCAGCTCATGAGCCTGGGAAGCCCTTGGACAGAGTAGGTGTGTCTTGGACAGATTGGTGGATAGACTGGCAGCGTTTCATATGGCAGGCTGTCACCCTCTCCCACTCCTCCCTTTGCACATGCAACATCCTCTACCCCAAACACCCAAGCCCCCTTCTTGAGGGCTCAGCAGTTCCCTCCTCCACAACACCTTCTCAGCTCTTCCCTCTGGGCTCCAAAGCTCTTTGTTCTTCCTGTGGGATTATTTTGAATCATAATTTCAAACTTACAGAAGAATTGCAAAAGTAGGACAAGGAACTCCTATATCCTCTTCACTTGATTCACCAACCGCTTACACTTTCACCCATTTGCTTTGTTATTCTCTCTTTCTATATATACACACACCTTTTTATCTACACCATTTGTGTTCACGCTGCTTCTAGCACACCTTTTAGACTGAAATGCGTATCTCCTCACCCGACTCCACTCCCCCATCACTAGGACTCTGACCCTTCCAAGGCAAGGGTCATGGCTCATTGACCTGTTTCTTGGCACATGGCAAAGCCTGGCATGGAGGAGAGTTAGTGGATGTCATCTAATGACAGAAAGCAGGTCGGGGGTGAGGAATCAAAGGGGCAAGGAAGGGGGTAGCCTGGGCCAATGCTGGCCTGAAGTCATCGTGGGTACTCGGGACCCTGTGAGAAGCCCTCCTTACCTTTGGGGGAGGAACCAAGGGGGTACCCAGCACCGGCTCAGCAAGTTCTGAGGGACGCTGAGATTCCTACTAGGCCTGGGTGGTACCTGCTCTGGACTAAAGTCTGAGTGGTAGAGTCGAATGTCCAGCCCCCTTTGGAGAGGGACATGTCAAGGTGCTGAGACTAGGCCAGTCACACCTGGCAGGTACTAGTCGCACTTGGAGAAGGAGGCTGAGCTCTGCCCACTCATCAGACTCCTCCTTTTTGCATTTGTGGTTTTCTTCCCTAGTAAAATTCCTCTTGGAAACTTCTTAATTTGTCTCCAATGACTAAGAGGAAAAGGGGCTTGTCCCTCCTGAGGTCCGAGAGCGAAGCACTGCTCTCAGAAGGTCCAGGGACTGGCTGGTGAGGCAGATGGAGGAAGGGTGAGGCCGAGGATGGCCTGGGACAAGTGCCTGCGCTCCCCTGAGCATCTGTGTCCTTGCCTGGCAACAAGGCCACACGCAGGCCTACCTCATGAGGCTGTCACGAAGATACAGTGGCCTCACGCATGGGAAGCACTTCGTGTAGATACACCTCCCATCACCAGCTCCTGTCATCTACAGCAGCCCGTGTAAGCGGGCCTCACTCACATGCCCAGCTTTCAGGACCGGGGGCATGGCCAGAGCCTGCATACATGAGCCACCTGGCTAGGTCATGGCGTCAGACGTGGAAGACAAAGCTAGCAGGCCAGACCAGACCCACCCCGGGGTCTGAGAGGAGAGAAGGAGCCCCCATTTGTTGAGAGCCTGTGGTGTGCTATTGCATCAGGTCATTCTCGTGACACTCTGAGTTTATAGTGCTGTTCTCCCACATCACAGGTGAGAAAGGAAACTTGGCAAGCAGAGGGCGGTAACACCCCCAGCCCTGGGCCTGCCAACTCTTGGCTGGGAGATTCTGGGCAAGGTCTGTGCCCTCTCTAAATCCCAGTGTCCTCCTTGACCACCCCAGGACCAGCCTCCTAGGATTCCCGTGAGGATCAGAGAGATGATGCCTAGGAAGGGCTAACTGACCCCCACATGGCTCAGGGGTGGGGGGCTCTCCCACTGCCAGCACTGCCCCAGGTCTCACAGCCTCCCCTGCTCCTGGCCTGGAGGCAAGATGGACAGTGAAATAATCATGAACAATGAAGGTGGTGTGTAATTTGGGGCAAAACTGTGTGTTCTAGGCTGAACATCTACCAAAAATTTGGTAATGTAGCTGGCATAGCTGGGAGGGCGGGGATTGGTGGTTCTTGGCTGAGCAGGTATTCAGGGCTAGATGAGGGATGGCCTCTGTGTTTTAGTCACTACTTAATCCCAAGCCCTAGAACAGGACTTGCACATAATAGGTAACCAACAAATATTAAAATATTAAATGAGCAGGACCTGCATATAATAGGTAACTGATAAATATTGAATGAATTGTTAAATACTAAACTGATAAATATCAAATAAACCAATAAATATCGAATGAACCAACGGGTGTGAGGGTGGCAGGGAGGCCATAGCACCAGGCAAAGGTGTGCCTGGGCAGGGTGGGAGAGGCAGGAAAGGCAGTAAAAACTCCCCTTCTCCTGCTGTCCTCCATTTGTAGACAGCACTGGGCCTCCTTTGCCTCTACCGTGTCTTATTCTACGACCTTGAGCAAATCCCTATCCTGAGATGAGGGACTTGATTAATTCTAAGGCCCCCTCAGGGTCTGACTGCTGTGGCTGGGAGGCCATGTGGTGCCCTGGCCATAGCAAAGTGAGGGTCCAAACCCAGGCCTGTCTGTCCATTCCCCATGTCTAAACCATCTAGGACACCTTCCTGACTGTGGCACCACCTGGACCTAAGAAGTAAATGCTCTGTGGTCTTGGGTGTCCCTCACTAGAACCTGTGCTGTCACCTTTGTCCTCAATATTGGCATCACACTGGACCCAATGATGGGGAGAACATTTTTTTTCTCCTGGGTTACCTCTGTGACCCAGCCTTTTGATGCTATAAGTTACAGAAGATCTGGGGAGGAGATACCCCCGAGACATTCCCACACTGGGAAAGCCTTGAGGCTGCAGTGGCCAGACACACACAAGACAATTAGAAGATAAAGCTTGGGACATCCTGATTCTGACCACATGGGGCAGGGAGGCAAAGAGGTGCAAAGTCTGGCCTGCCGGGGTGGCATTATTATCCCTATGTTAGAGTTGAGAACACTCAACTCAAGAAGGCTCAGAAAGAAAGGTCACACTGCTAGTGAGAATGCAATACAACTTTGGCTCTGAAACCTTCGCTCTTTCCCTGATCCTGTATTGTCTCTTACATCTAAAGGGGCTTCCTGGAGCTGGTTTCAAGAAAAGGTGGGTTTTTGCACATCCAAGAGAGTAAAGGAATCTGGAAAGGCAGACTGGGCAGGGATAGAGGTTGGAGAACGGGGGATAAGGTTATCCTGGGAGACAGTGCCTATCCTGCCCCACCTCCCCAAGACTCCAGCTGGGCCTCACCTCTACCAAGAT